>NC_139803.1:2926353-3301353 GCF_963457635.1 Microchirus variegatus | reverse complement strand
GCAGTTTGCATCCATTCAGAAGTGCTGTTAGCAATTAAATATGTATATTACAAATGTACAATGTATACAAATATAAATATATATACACAATATCATATATACAGTATACATATATACATATATATATATAAAAGATAAATATGGTATATATGGCGGTTGATTATAGTTATGGGTGGTAAGCATTTGTTTACAGCCGGGGAATAATTATTTTGTACATGTGATTATATTTGCAATATTTACAGTATTGCACAGAATATGATAAGGTGCGGGTGGTTGTGACTGGTTCAGTCCAAGTGTTATTGTCATGTATGTCCAGTTGTTGCTGTTCCGGTACCTGGTGGTCTTAGTCCTGGAGGCTGGGAGGGTAAACAGTCCATGAGCTGGGTGACTGGGGTCTTCCAGACACCGCTTCCTGTAGATGTCCTCTATGGCAGGAAGTGGTGCTCCGGTGATGCCTCTGGGCGGCTTTCACCTACCCTCTGCAGCGCCTTCCGGTCCAAGGCAGAGCAATTCCCCGTGCCAGACTGCGACGCAGTTGGTCAGGACGCTCTTGATGGTGCAGCGGTAGAAGTTTTTCACCAGGATGTCTGAGGACAGATGGTTCTTCCTTAGGGTCCTCGGGAAGAAGAGGCGCTGGTGAGCCTTCTTAAACTTATTTGCTCGCCATTGCCTTACAATCTTTAGGCAAGCACCCTGTTTTACAGAAGCCACCATGGATCTCATGAAGCTGAATAACATAATAAGTCCCTGCAATGAACATGATATGAACAGTTTTACCTTGAAACTAAAGATTGTGGGGGAAAAAAAGGGGATTTATTTCCACATGAATTAAAAGACGCAGCACTTGCTGCGAGAGCCCCGATTTGAGTTCTTTGAGCCTGTGTTTGGTTGTGCTGTACGCTGGGCAGCATCTGATTTCATCAAGAAAAGTGTTTGATGAAACATAAGCAAACCCCCCGTCCCCCTCCCCCCCCTCTACAAAGTGTCTGTATTATTTTTGACATTCTCTTGAAAAGTGGGATTCTTCAAAGACGCCGTGCCTCAAACTGTTTGAAATATCAAAGCCGCTCGTATGGCAACTTTCTAAATGTCGACCATGGGGGATCTTACACTCGTTTGAAGATCATTTCATGAGGAACAGTAATGACAGGCCTGGAGGTGTTTGGGTGCCCCCTCTCGATGCAGAGGTGCTACTCCTATGTCGTTTCACCCTCAGTTTGAAAAGTCACTTTGAGGATATGATCATGAATTGTGATTTCAATCCCCTCAGCCTGCACTTTTTTCATCTTTTGAATGATGTAAATTCTTAGCCCACATACTAACTTGACATTTTCCTGGATCTCTACAGTCAACATCAGATATCTCTATTACAGTTTACAGCATTATGCATACAAAACCAGAGGATTTTATTCATTCATACTGAAAGGAAATACCGGCTCATAAACTAATTTGTTAGGTAGATTTAGCTCTCCGGTATGTGACGTCACACAATCTCATCATGCAACATTTGCACTGTTCAGATCTATGGAGCCCCCAAAGTGACATGAGAAAAAAAAACTCGAGATTTAAATTCTTTTTTTTTTTTTTTACGTCACATACCCCAAAACATAATGGAAAAAAAAAAAAAAAAAAAAATTCTCATTTAAAAAAAAAATTATTGAAAAAAAAAATATATTTTTTTTTTTTAAATATGAGAAAAATAAATGTAATTTTTTTTTTAAAATATATATATTTTATAATTTTTTGGAAACTCGAAATCTCGATTTTGAAAGTTTTGACTGGCAGCCACTCAAACATTTTCAATGCACCATGTTCAGGGCTTGGTTCAGCACCATGGACAGTGGTGAGAGTGAGAGAGAGAGAGAGAGAGAGAGAGAGAGAGCTGCTCTTCATTAGCAAGAAGCATTTTGTGAATTCGTTAGGTAGATATAGCGCTTCGGTATGTGACATCACACAATCTCATCATGCAACATTTGCACTGTTCAGATCTAAGGAGGCCCCGAAGTGCCATGAGAAAAAAAACTCGAGATTTAAATTCTTTATTTTTTTTACGTCACATACCCCAAAAAAATATGAAAAAAAAATTCTCATTAAAAAAAAAAAAAAAAAAATTTTCATCATTTTTTTTTTATCTCGAGTTTCAAAAAAGTAAATAAAAATTATTGAAAAAAAAAATGTTTTTTTTTTTTTAATATCAGAATTTTTTTATTTTTTTTTTATATATATATTTTTTTTTTCCCATAATTTCTTGGAAACTCGAAATCTCGATTTTGAAAGTTTCTTTTGACTGGCAGCCACTCAAACATTTTCAATTGCACCATGTTCAGGGCTTGGTTCAGCACCATGGACAGTGGTGAGAGAGAGAGAGAGAGAGAGAGAGAGAGAGAGAGAGAGAGAGAGAGAGAGAGAGAGAGAGAGAGAGAGAGAGCTGCTCCTCATTAGCAAGAAGTATTTTGTGAATTCGTTAGGTAGATATAGCGCTCCGGTATGTGACGTCACGCAATCTCATCATGCAACATTTGCACTGTTCAGATCTAAGGAGCCACAGAAGTGACATGAGAAAAAAAAAAAATTAAATGACGGAAAAAAAATAAAAAATGTAAATCTCGAGTTTCAAGGTTGAGATCTTGAGTTAAAAAAAATAATAATTAAAAATGATTTTTTTTGGGGGGGGGAGGGACTCCAGATCTCAACTTTGAAACTCGACTTTTTGTGGCTTGGATACTAAAACATTTGGGCAAAAACAAAGAGAGACCTTTTTACCATGATCCTCCATCCAGAGGTGAATCACTGCCATGACGAGTGGTTGAATCGAGCATAGAAAACGGATTCCACAGGCAACAAATTCTGCTTGTGTAGTGATCAGAGATCGGTGAGCAGGAGCTAAAAGTCACTGGAATGAAAGACTAAAATATGTCTCGTAAACATGCCAGTCTGAAAACTCTGATACAGCCCAGTCAGAAACAAATCATCGTTCACATAAACATTTGATCCGCTCATGACTTCCCAGTTTGGTGCTATTACATGTCTGATCCACATAAACATGACACGTTTCCTTTTTGTTACTGCTGTATTTCCACTCTGAAAAAAGCACCATGTACCAGGTACTAGCCCTAATGGAAAAGCAAAAAAACAAGTAGAGTACAGTCGAGTTGAACCGAGCCATGCTAGAATTGTATAATGGAAAAGCGCCATTAGACAACATTAGATCTTTTTTTTTTATTATTATTATTATTTTATTTACATGTAAGCAATGGAATTCCAATCGGAACTAATATTTTCGGAACTAAGTCATTTTCTAAACATAGCTAGCGACCAGAGGCTTGTCTTGTCTCACCCACAGTGTTAAGGCCACATTATACTTCTCCGACTGCGTAACCACAGAGACCCCTCGAGCATTCATACTTCTGCGTCGGGGTGACGGATACGCGATGCAATTTCCCGCCCGATCAGTAGGGGTCGCTGCGCAAGGTTGTTGTGCTTTTGGCTACAGTGAGCAATGGCGTCCGAGAGAGAAAGACTGTTGTTGTTGAAACAGTGGCCGTTTCTCACTTTTCTGTGTCACGGAACTCAGTTTTAAGATAATTTTAGGCGAGAAATTAGCCATTTAGAGTCTAAACGTGCTGTGTGTGTTAAGATATGACGTATTTATAGTTTGGCAGCGACGTTGTCGGCGGTGATCAGCTCCGCCACTGTGGACGCTCGGTGCGCACTGTGAGCCGGCACAGAGCAGCTTAGCTCAGCCTGTCCTGAGGACCAATCGCAGCTCTTGCCGTCTCCGTTGTCCCTTGACGGAGTGACGGACACTTAAAAAATATGTTGTGCAGTCGGAGACGACGCAGAGGCTCTACGACGGGCTCTGCGTCGACGCAGAGCACTTTACGCAGGAGTATAAGTTGGGCTTTATAGGGAGGAGTCCAGCTCCTTTCAATCGCTACATGCTCTGTGGTTGCTTCTGAAACGAATGAGAGTAACAAGCTGCTGGGGGAAAAAAGCAAGGTTTTCATGCAGAAGCGTGAGCTCTAGTATTGGCTGCATTGACCAAACCGGGTGTATGGAGACATTAAGACAATCTACACCTGAGTAATGCCTCCATTTTATAATCTGGAACAGAGACAAGATGATTGTTTCTCTATTATGATAGTAGAACACTGCCACTGTTTGTACACTGTCTCGTTCTCGTTTATCAGCCTCTCCTCCGTTCATTTTTATTCTGCACAGAGCCGAGCCAATCCACCTCGCTGAATGTCTAATAGGCTTTAATTAAGTTGATCAAACCTCGCTTCTCTTGTCTCTCCCTTCTATCCCCAGCATGCGTTTTGGGACAAGGGAGGGCTGCAGATAAAAAATATGAGGCTGATTGTTATGCACACAATGTGCGCAGTGACTTCATGGCCAGATAATCAGCCCATCAATGGCGTAAAGAAGCAGTAGCTGTGGTAATTTATATCAATCCCCGTGGACTGTTCTGTAAGGAGGAAAATTTCACCTTCAGGGCCTAAAAGTTTTGACTTAGGAACACGTGTGCGATCGGAAGTCACCATCAAACCATATTTTATTTAGCGCCCCCTGTCATATCACAGTAAAAGTCCATTCAAAATCACTTCCTCCTCAGTTATATCAACAACTTCATCCGGTCCAAATTGGCCATTTAGAGTCTAAACGTGTGCTGTGTGTGTTAAGATATGACGTTTTTATAGTTTGGCAGCGACGTCGTCGGCGGTGATCAGCTCCGCCTCTGTGGACGCTCGGTGCGCACTGTGAGCCGTCACAGAGCAGCGTTATCTCGGCCTGTCCTGAGGACCAATCAGAGCCCTTGCCGTCTCCGTTGTCCCTTGACGGAGTGACGGACACTTAAAAAATATTTTGTGCACCCGGAGACGACGCAGAGCCTGTCATGGAGCCTCTGCGTCGTCTCCGGGGGGGCTCTGCGTAACCTACGTAGAGCACTTTACGCAGGAGTATAAATTGGGCTTTAAGGCGGAAAGGCTTAAGACGGAAAGAGGACAAAACAAAAACAGGAAAAAGGAAATGACACAATATGTTAGAGTCGGGTAATTTCACATGTGGTGGTGGATCGGTGGTCTACTGTAGTCTACTGTCCATCATTAACAAAACAAAGCAGGAAAACGTTTGAGCCAATCGGTATAGGAAAAGTTAGCCGAAGTGTCTTCATTAAATCGTCCTGGTTTTCCATGAGGATGGTTACATGCCAGAGCCAATAATCTTCAGGGATACGATGTCAGCAATGTACCCAGAAATCAGATTAGATGTTGGAGTGGGGGCAGAGAGTGCTTCCCGTGTGCTGCTGTTTTGCACAGCTCACCTGGAAACAAACTAAGTGCACTTACATTATTGGTCTCCATTCGGTACCACTGACCTTTCTCTTCATTACTGCTTACTAAAGGACAGCTAGTGATTTTACATCTGGTATACTGAGAGCTGTGTTCAAGAACACACTCTAGTATGCACTCTCTTGGATTTTCCCTCTCGAATCGTTTGCGTCATTAACCCTCTCTTTAAATTCTCTCTCTCTCCTACTTGCAAGTTGCATGTTGCCTCTTTTTTGGCATCGAAGACTTTCAAGACAAACGTATTATTTGTTGCTGTTGTTTGAGTTGCACTCACACTCCTCTGAGATGTTATCACATTTGCAACAACAACGCAACTCCGTACTTGATTTTTGTCAATTGCTTCCCTGAATATTGTTTTCACAATTAAATGAGGCCACTACCCCTTAAATTTAAAAATATATCTCTAAGTCTGACTGAACAATTAACCCCAAACCTTCTACAAATGGAAGTTATTTTCACTTTATGTTTAAAGCTCGAGTACGTCATTTGTCATTACTGAAGCTTGTGATAATTGATGAGAAATCACAAAATAAATCATTAAAACATACGAACAAATTTGAATTTGGATACTGTTGTTCAACACCGTCTTAGTTTATATTATCTCCAGTGAACAGACGGAACTTGTATGCACAAACATTATCTACCCTTTTAATTAAAAAAACAACAAAAAAACAGACAAATGTAAGAGAGATTAAGGTCATACAAGGTATGAAGAGAAAAGTTAATGTCTGTGAATTTTGTCAGTCATCCGGGTCAGTCATCTTCAAAAGGAGACCATCAGACAAAGAAGAAAAAAAAACAGCAATAAACTGATCGTCATTATTCCGTATACTGAGTATCCGACAAACTAAGAAGGATTTTTAACAACACACAAGACCATTTTCCTGTAGAAAGAAACTTGTTTTTATAGGTGAAGTAAGTAGTTTATAGTGACATCTAGAGGAGAGGCTGAAATTTACAACAACAAACTGCTCCTCTGCTCACCCCCTCCCTTCCCTGAGCGCTACGGTGTCCTCAGCCGGTCAAATGTCGTCCTCGTCGTCTTTCTCCGTGTCAGCAGATGAGGTTCTAGTATTTATTCAGATGTATAAGTGTGTCTTTTGTATATCGTATTAGCTCCGTCAGTGGAGGCGGGACTTCCGCTACAAGTAAAGCGACGCTTGATTTGTTCTCTCGGGTTTGTCTATACAGGCTCCGGCGACCATGGTTTTTTTACATGACTTTTTGAAACACTACGAAAATGAAACAAAAACTATTATACAGTGACTAGACAATGCAGGAGCACATAATATGTATAAAAAAGTGGATTTTGGGTCATATAAACCCATAAATACTACACAGTGTAGGACAAAACTCCAAGGCACAAACAGAGCACTGTGGTTTATGCAGTACAGTGTAACAAGGTTTGTCTTGACCTCGACATTGGAAAAACCAAACAACTACTGCACAACAACACATGACACAGTGGACAGGACTCAGCTGTCCACCAACATGTGATGGACAAGAGACATAATGATGATGATGAAGATGTTTAGCATTCAGACCAGGGAAAACAGAAGGAGTGAAGGAAGTCATTTATGTAAACCTGATGAAACCATCACTCAACAGAGGAGGTGGACTTAGACAGCTAACATCCACCTGTCTCTTCCAACACTCACACAATAGCACGGTCTGTCTCTCAGGTGATCCTAACAACCCCACTCTCAGTGGACCCTGGACAGTTTGCCAGTCCAATCACAGGGTCACATCGAGACAAACTCATACTTTGTCATTCATTTGTAAGTGCATTCATTGTCATCAATTGACTCAATTGACTCGCACACCAGTTTAGTGAGCGATTCAGACGGAGCCAAATCCTAAAAAAAGGAACCGATTATCACAGCTCTACTAAATACTTGGATTTAAATCGGAACTAGACCGGAAGTTCCTATTATCGCTGTTTTTTTTGGTGTGTATCTGCGTCATTACCTTGTTTATGAAGTCTGAGAGTTCGTAACAAACAGTTCAGCCATTGCTGAGAACGTTGTGTTTTATTGTAATCTCGGGGCTCCACGAGATCACTGAAAATCCCGTAATAGTTACGTAAGCAGCGGTTCTCCCTCGACAACCAAACGTCCTGCTCCGGGCACTAGTCCGGGCACATCCGGTTACGTACATTGAACCACAGAAGAAGAATAACGTCCGATGTGGAGGTGTTTCACGAGCAACAGTGTCTTCTGACTCTGGGTCTGACTCCGGTTTAAAGTCATAAAAGGGACTGCGGCGGGGAGTCGTGACGAAGCTATTTTTAAACACTGTTAAAACAATGTTTTGATAATGAGGAGCAGTGCATCCGCCGTTCCAGAGGGGGGCGCTGCGCTTCTGAGAATGGATGTGCTGGATAGTACTGGCCAATCACAAGACTCTGTCTTCTGGGGGTGAAAGTTCACTCTGAAACATCGCGGCTGAAAAACACTGTCAGAAAAGAGGATTTCTATCGGCTAGTTTACAGAAACCAGGAGGTTTTTGACCATAAAAACAAGTTAATATATGTAAGTAGACCTCCATAACTAACATTTATGTGCAACAGGACAACTCTATGTGACCTTTAAGTAGTTGGAATTGTTGAAAAAGCCTCTTGGATGGAAGCTTAAATGTCTTCAAACCTAACTCAAGCAAGTCCGGTTGCCTTCAACTCACTACGGAAGAAGAAAAAAGTTCTTATTATGATGCCACTGTGATGTTTTTTCTCACAATAAGTGCAACTAACAACTGCAGTTCCCAGTCTTTATCAGCAAAGTGGTGTGATAAAAATCACGGAATAACAGACGTTCAGAAGTTCAGTGATTACCTGCAGGAGTGATGAGTTGTTAGTCCTGATTCAAAATGGCCTAAAATGAAAACTAAAAATGGTCAGACTGGATTATTGAAAATCAGGAAGAGATGGTGCATATCAGTGGAGTAGGGCCTCCAGAGTCCCAAAAATAAGGATTTAAATGTTTAAAAAGTTGATTTTGCATAATATGGGACCTTTAAAGTGAGATTGTGCACCTACATCTTTCCTCCCCTCTGTTTCAGCTAGGGTTTCTTTGTCAATTTTGGGTATTTTGGCAGCACTAGAAAGATGCTACATGTGAAGGTGAATTATTCCAGCACTATGTAGGCAAATTTAAAGGTGCATTATGTAATAAATCTAAAGCAACTGGCCATAAAATCCTCCTAATATGTCACATAGACTCAGGAATAATGTTCATATAACAAACTGAACTCACCAACAACAACAGTACAGACAAAATATTTGCAGGCTGCAAATCATGTTTATGTTTTGAAATCATGTTTTGGCATGTGGCGCCACCTACCGCCGTCTACCAATCATTGCAGTCTGTAGAGTCTCAGCTGCCGAGCAACCACGGGTTGCCAGTTACGTCAGAAAACGAAAAACCTAAAAGACCTCGGTAATTTGAAATTGAATGCAGCCACATTCTTACATATGGCACCTTTAACCATTGATTATTTCTTATGAGTGGTCTTATAGAACAGGAAGTGGAGAAGTGGAGTGGGCTGCTTTCTCAAGTGACTTTTTTCCTAAGTTAACACGAGCTTTTCCCAACTTATTATCTTGAAAACAGTCAAATCCCCAGGACACTTTTGTAACTCTCTCTCTGTGTTAGGCTCTGCGTGGTTGATGTTACGGCTTCAAGAGGGTTCTCTGAAGTCTCGAGCTCCTCAGAGCTGATGCGGTGCGGAGCTGGAACCATCAGGAAACAAAGGACCACAGGAGCACAAGGCTCCCCATTTTTTTTTTTTTTTAGAGCAAACTTGAAAGCAGCACAGCTCCTTCTAATGCTCAGAGGCCTATTTTAGATACAGTGTGCTTTTAATGTCTAATGCACACTGCTGGGCTCACTCACAATGTCGATGGTAAAAGGACTTCAAACAAGCAGCAAACATGGAATGTTCCACACTTTTAGTAAGAGGTGTGCTGCCTGCATGGAGAAAAGGTGCATTATGTAATAAATCTAAAGCAACTGGCCATAAAATCCTCCCTAATATGTCACAGAGACTCAGGAATAATGTTCATATAACAAACTGAACTCACCAACAACAACAACAGTACAGAGAAGATATTTGCATTAAAAAAAATATTTTGCAGGCCGCAAATCATGTTTATGTTTTGAAATCATGTTTTGGCATGTGGCGCCACCTACCGCCGTCTACCAATCATTGCAGTCAGTAGAGTCTCAGCTGCCGAACAACCACGTGTTGCCAGTTGCCGTCAGAAAACCAAACAGAAAAGACCTCTGTATTTTGAATTTGAGTGTAGTAACTGTTTTTGGCCACATTCTTACATATGGCACCTTTAAGCTCCTGAATGAATGAAAACAATTACCGTATTTTCCGCATTATAAGCCTTTAATTTTCACAAAAAACGACAGTGCGCCTTATAATCCGAAGTGCCTCATATATGGATCAATTGGTAAAGTTTGACTTTATTTGTTTTGTTGACATTCCCTTTAGCACAGCTCCATCTAGTGGATGCATAGCGCAAATCCCAGTCAAACGTTTGACTGCAATATCTTCTATTCTATGCGCCCTATATATGAAAACAGCTCAAAAATAGGACATTCATTGAAGGTGCGGAGAAATACGGTATCCCGAAAACAATTTTTGTCAATTCTCATTCGACATATTTAGCTGCCACCATCATCCTATCATGCCGTTGAGAGGGCAGCAGGTGGCTGTTGTGTAGCTCACCTTACAGTTGTTGTGACTTTGTGGGCAAACGGTGAAGACGACGACGACTCCGCCGTAATAAAACAAGCCTCTGGCTCATCTGCGCAAGCAGGTTATTATGACCTGTAGTTATGTTTTATCGTTACGTGACCTCCAGTCGCCCGGAGTATTTACGAGAGTTGCAAAAGGAGAAGGTAAGGTGACCTAGTACATAAAGTGACATGGTCTACATTAGGGAAAAGGTTGGTGTGGATGGAAGCGTTGACAAAAACAGGATTTTCTCACAGGTCACTATTTTTTGTGTGTTTTTCTGATGTGAAACAGGATTCTGCAAACTTTTGAATATTAATATAGTAACCAACAGCCTTTTTCTGTAAAAGGACATAGCTCAGATAAACTAATCACAATTTCATTTATCTATTTGTACATTAACTGATGTATTATCACCCAAAAAAAAAACAACCCCACCATGGGATTCAACTGGTTGATGATCCTGCCTGCTGGATTTACAATGTTTTGATTGTGTGATGTGATGATGCTCAATCACACTTTGAATAAATTGGAGTGAATATTAAAAAAAAAATTTTGCACATCAAATCACAATCACGATACCAATCACAAGTTAATAACTACTTCAAGTGCATTTGTGGTAATGAACTATGTTTTCAAATGACCATTATGTCATCAGATATTAAGGAAACGTAAAAATACTAGCTTCACTGGCAACAAAAATACAGGCAGTATATTTAAAATGTTGATTTTAATTTAGTGTGTGCAAATTACATTTATGTTTTAAGTTTTGTTTTAGAAGAGAATTGAGCGCCTGTTTTGGAGAGAAGATTCAGTGGTGGCTGCTTTTCAGATGGGCACAATGGACACAAAGATGCGTCTTTTAGTCTCTTTCTAATCTAACCTAATGGTCTTCTTCTGAGATGGATAGAGAGAATAACTGTTATAACCTCTTTTTCCCCGACCTCGTCATTCGCCTCGTGATTCTGATACCTCTGCCTGATTGGACCGAATTCCCGCGTGTTTTTGACCTGGACCCGAATAAACGTTTTTTGAGATGGATCAGTTGCTCAAAGTGAAACTTCTACCTGTAAATATTAACCTAGAAACCCTTTCCATTGCATGTTGAGGAGAATGTCCGTCTTAAAAGCACTACGTGCTATGGGAAAAATATCTAGTGATTTGCAGCATGATTCTGTATCTATTAGGCATGCGATGCCTTTTTTTCGTTCCCATAGGGATTTGAAATAGGAACATTGCTGCTAATGGCTAGCAAGTTAACTCAAGCCAGGTGGGCCTTGCGTGCTAATTTCTAAGTGCTAAAATAGAAAAAAAAAAAAGATAATACAATTAGCACTAAAATAGCCCTTTAGTGCTGTATAGTCAGCTGTATTGTTACAATTATTTTATTTTTTTTAATTGTGCATTTACAGCCACTTATTTCAAATAACAATCACAATATTTTTGGTGAATGACAGTTGCGTAATAGCACGTATTAGGCACCAGACCAACAGCTCTTCTAATGGACTTTTAAATTGTTGTGTCATCGTGTCAGACTGCAGACTGGTTGAATGTATTCTCATAAATCCTGAAGCAATGGGGGAATTGGGATCCACATAATGTAACCCATGGTTGTTTTTAAAGGTCACATAGAGTGGTCCTGTTGCACATATATGTTAGTTATGGAGGTCTACTTACATATATTAACTTGTTTTTATGGTCAATAACCTCCTAGTTGCTGTAAACTAGCCGATAGAAATCCTCTTTTCTGACAGTGTTTTTCAGCCGCGATGTTTCAGAGTGAACTTTCACCCCCAGAAGACAGAGTCTTGTGATTGGCCAGTACTATCCAGCACATCCGTTCTCAGAAGCGCAGCGCCCCCCTCTGGAACGGCGGATGCACTGCTCCTCATTATCAAAACATTGTTTTAACAGTGTTTAAAAATAGCTTCGTCACGACTCCCCGCCGCAGTCCCTTTTATGACTTTAAACCGGAGTCAGACCCAGAGTCAGAAGACACTGTTGCTGGTGAAACACCTCCACAACGGACGTTATTCTTCTTCTGCGGTTCAATGTACGCAACCGGATGTGCCCGGACTAGTGCCCGGAGCAGGACGATCGGTTGTTCAGGAGAACCGCTGCTTACGTAACTATTACGGGATTTTCAGCGATCTCGTTGAGCCCCGAGATTACAATAAAACACAACGTTCTCAGCAATGGCTGAACTGTTTGTTTCGAACCGTCAGGGCTTCATAAACAAGGTAATGACGCAGATACACACCAAAAAAAACAGCGATAATAGGAACTTCCGGCCTAGTTCCGCTTTAAGCACTCACAGCATTTGCAAATACAAAGTTTGGGTAGAAGGGTTGATGAAAGTCTGCGTTCTGTTCAGTACAAATTAATTTAAAGACAACTTCTTTACTGACATTTAACCAAAGAGTTTTATGAATCTCAAAAGTACATTTATGACGTTCGTTAAAAAAAAATGGATTGCCTCTAAACATAATCGAAAATGAATTATTTCCTGGGAACAACCCATAGAGCACAGCAATTCAGTCACTTTACATTTTAAAAGGTCAATATGTGCTTTATTAGCTCAGTTCACAAGGTCCAAAAAATATTAAACGTTAAAACCTCGTTGTTCGTGTTCCCATTTAGCAGCGGCTCGTCTGATGTGTGCATGCTATTCACCTGATGAGTCATGCACCATGTTCCTGCTTTGATAAAATAGCAGACTGATTATGTGCTTACTTTTTCATTTACTTTAAATCAGACCCTTATAAAAAACATTTGACTGCTACTCCAGCAAAAAGCACAGATCAGTTCCACATCATCTTCTTCTTATGGTTTCTCCCTTTAGTGGTCACCACAGTGGATCACCTGCCTTCATCTTGTCCTCTCCCTTGTGTAATCCATTGTCATACACCAACTGTCCTCATATCCTCCTTACAAACATCCACAAACCTTCTCTGTGGTCTTCCTCTTTTTCTTCTCCATCTTCAACATCATTTGTCCAATATAATCACAATCTCTGCTCTGCACGTGACCAAACCATCTCAACCTTGCCTCTCTTGTTTTATCTCCAAACTGTTCAACCTGAGCTGTCCCCCCGGAAACAGGGATGCACCCATTGTCATTTATGGGGCCGATTCCGATTTTTCAAGAAGTTTGACCTGCCGATACCCGAGTTTAGCCGATTCGGATTTCAATTTTTTTAAAAGTGCTCAAAAATGATATTCAAATATTCCCTTTTTAAAAAACACAGATATTCGAATATATTCTCATAGTATTTGCATCGCGCAGCTGGTGTGCGTTGCATCCGCTGCATCTGGGGGCTTTCAATCAGCCAGACTGTCAGGTGATGACAGCATGACGTCAATAACAGGACAAACTAATATAACGAGACATAGCTACCTGTAGATGTAGTTTATTTAACGTTAAACATATTTCACAACATAGTACCTACACAAAAATAAGTAAATTAACTGATGACCAAGAGCGCAGACCTCACTCACTCTCTCTCTCTCTCTCTCTCTCTCTCTCTCTCTCTCCCTCCCGCCCCGTGCCAACAATCCCTCTCTCTCTGCGCATACGGCGCATTTAAATGACAAACAAACAAATGCTGAGTGCTGATCAAAAGTTTTGTGCAAGCAACTCTTGTCCCAAATATGACAGGCTTCGTTCAGTGATTGAAACAAATATATAAACAATAATGAAGCGTTTACATGCAGAGCGCGCTCACACGCAAAGCAGACAGCAGCGCCGCTGCTGGGCGGATGTTGGGTAAATCAAATACACCGGTATGGCGGTATATTAAAAATTCATATCATAACGAAAAGAAAAAAAACGGTATTCGGTGTGATCGGGCGGTTCCGGTCACTGGCCGGGCGGTTCCGGTCACTGGCCGAGCAATCGGTGCATCCCTAACCGGGAAATGCTAATGTCTAATCCTGTCCATCTTGATCTTTCCCAATGGAAATCACAGCATCTTCAGCTCAGCTCCACCTCCCGTCTCTTAGGAGTGTCACCATCTCCAAGCGATACATCACGGCAGGTCTCACATACCTTCTTGTAGAACCTTCCTTTTCACTTTTGCTGCCATCTTTCTGTCACACACCTCACGCCTGACACTCTTCTCCACCCACTCTTACTCATACCACCTTCTCTTTCTCTTCCTCCATATCACCTGCCTCGCTGTCATTCACAGGTATTCCTTTCTTGCTCCTACATTCCTCGTCTATCCAGTGCATACCGCCAACCCCTCCAGGCTCTGTTCCTCCCGTCACACACTCTCACTACAGATTACAATATCATCTCAGTTACAGGATTTGATAAAAGTCGATTTCGGACGTCATGTCTGGGTTTGGGACGCGGAGAAGATTCTAGGTGTTATTGAGCACCGTGGGCGAAATCGTGGTTAGTGTTCATACTTCATATAAGAGGGATTTTTAAAATGCCTGAGGCTGCACAGAAGGAACATGAGTTCACACCACTGGAGGTAGCGCCATCTCTCAGTGATCAGATGAAGCACCATTAAAGGCTCCGTGGCTACGTTTCATCATCTCAGCTGCAATGATGGCATGTTGTGACTCAACATTCAGTATATCATTTGCTCAAGTTCCTTGTGGTTTTTCAACATTAACATTTTCACACTATAACGTGAAACGTATCATATATATATATATATATACGATACGATTTTCACGTTATAGACCTTATTTTATAAGTAGAAATCTGCCATTATTTGTGTGGTTTTGGCGTTTCTGGTGAGTAGTTGTGTAAGCTTTACACAACGCAACTTTGACGGATAATATCCCTTCTAGAACAGGATTGGTTGATGCAAAAGGCATCAATGGAACGGGAATGTTTTGACCATCAGTCGAAGAATGTGGATGCAAAGCTTAAAGGGACGTAGGGTGTAGTATTTATGGGTTTATATGACCCAAAATCCACTTTTTTATACATATTATGTGCTCCTGCATTGTCTAGTCCCTGTCCCTGTTCATTTTCATGGTGTTTCAAAAGTCATGTAAAATAACACGGTCGCGGGCTGATGTTGCATAGCCACTGTTAGCAGCGAGACGCCATGTTTCTACGGGAGCCTGTAAGGACAAACCTGAGAGAACATTCTCTAGATGTCACTATAAACTACCTACTTCACCTTTAAAGCTTTAAATTTGAGGAATTGTTGAAAAAATAAACCTTTCCGAATATCATTGGGTACCAGACACGTGTATGTTTACTGTGTCCCAGGTCACAGTAAGTACAGTTGTGTAATTAAAACTGGGGTCAATTGCTGACTTTCATGAATACAATATTTTATTTATTTTATTCATTCAACCGTCCACACAGAGCGAAAAGCATAAAAAAATATCCTCGTCTATGTCATCTGAGGCCTCATGTTGTCCTCCCACTCTGTAACATCACACAGATGTGGAACTGACCTGACCTGATTTCCATTTGTTATCGACAGTTTTGTGCGTTTGCACGACCTCGTCAAGAAAGCAAACTCGCTCCGTTCACAGATACGTGGAGGAATCAAACAAAAATCGGAAGTGCCACACATTAACAGGACGTTTGACCCTTAATTGCTTCCGCGATCAAGGTCACAGCAATAATGTCTATAATGTCATCATGTTTGTGCAAAAAAAAAAAATCACACTTGTGAAATGAATTACATTAATACAATAAAACGTTCACATTATGATGCGAAACGTATCATGTTTTATCAATGAACTACAATGAATAAACTTGTCAGGCTTTCAAGTAGTACGTTTTTACAATATAGTATTTTTTTTTACTTACTTTTTCTTTTAACTTACTGCGTTATAAAATGATTTAACGATGAATTACAAAGTTCAGACCTTTCAAACTCTGGGTAACAAACCTTACACAAAGACACATTACTTAAAAGGTGCCATATGTAAGAATGTGGCCAAAAACGGTTACTGCATTCAAATTCAAAATACCAAGGTCCTTTAGGTTTTCGTTTTCTGACGTAACTGGCAACCCGTGGTCGCTCGGCAGCTGAGACTCTACTGACTGCAATGATTGGTAGACGGCGTTAGGTGGCGCCACATGACGCCAAAACATGATTTCAAAACATCAACATGATTTGCAGTCTGCAAAATATTTTTTTTAATGCAAATATTTTGTCTGTACTGTTGTTGTTGGTTATATGAACGTTATTCCTGAGTCTCTGTGACATATTAGGAGGATTTTACGGCCAGTTGCTTTAGATTTATTACATAATGCACCTTTAAGGTTAGAAGTGTTACATTTTTACTAATCAGGGATGCTTTCGTTTTACCCTCAGAGCAAAATGTGTCTGATTCGTGCAATGCAGCGCTTTGTGTGTTGATGCCGATGCTGTTTTTCCTAAACCTAACAGAAGAGATCTCGTATAAGGGCTGGATAACACTCTCGCCCAGCCTTCAGTTACCACACAACAGGTTCAGCCCTGTGATAACAATCAGCCGTGCTGACGTACAATGACAGGAAAAGGGGTGTGCGGGGGCTCCCGTGTATAGCAGATCTAATAAATGAGAGGAAAAAAAGGGGAGGCCAAATGACAAACAGGGAGTCCATGTGGCCAGGAGAGGGCTCTGGATATCAGGAAAACTAACAAGGATTTTGCATATTGGGAAATGTCAAGCTTCAGAAAGTTTATCAGTAATGGCCTCCCACCATGTTCATCACCCTCTTTTCTGTTTTTCCTTCTCTTCTACTTTATTTTTCCATCTTCCTCCTCCTCCTCCTCCTCCTCCTCTCTCTCTCTCTCCTGCACACTAAAAAAAAAAGACACCAGGCATTAACACCCTGGACTGGTCTCTGACTGCTGTTGAATATTTCAATACAACCCTGCTTATCCAGCAGCCCCATGACCTGCCTGGATGAGCGAGGGAAGAGGCAGAGATTCACATGGCGAGCTGTGGAATGGATACTATACACAGTCATATATAAGTGAAGAACTTGCCTCAAGGTGAGCAAGCACATGAATACCAAGATCTCATAGCATTTGTGTGTGTGTGTGTGTGTGTGTGTGTGTGTGTGGGCTCCTGAATTCCATGACAAAATACTGAATTCCAGGCTTCATTTGGAAATTTCATATGTTTTAAGGGATTCGCTTCAAACGGCACAGCAAAAATATAAAAACGCAACCCCAAAAACCCCAGTCCCTGCCTTTTGTCGTAAATGCAAGACCAACAGCCTTGAGAACGACAATTTTCTGATTTATTTCCCAGTGAATTTCATTTCGCTGGTTTGAAAAAGAGAGTGAAATATTGGAGTAAAAATGTTGCACAGTCTGAGTTGGTTTTATTCACGCCTCCCTGTTCAGCACAAATCATTTCACACCTGATTAATGAAGTGGGGCCTGGGGGTCATTTGAGTGAGGGAATGAATAAAAGTACACACACAATACAGACCAATGAGCTAAATATGCACACGGCAAACTTCAGGTTTTATTTTTATATATATATATATATATATATATTATTATTATTTTTTTTAAGTTGCAGTTTATGACATCCATGACATAATTCATGGTTGATGTGTATATATATATATATACGTATATATGTATATATATATGTATATATATATATATATATATATATGTATGTATGTATGTATATATGTATATATGTACGTATGTATATGTATATATATATATATATATGTCACAGAGACTCAGGAATAATGTTCATGTAACAAATTGAACTCACCAACAACAACAGTGCAGACAAAATATTTGCATTATAAAAAATATTTTTTGCATACTGCAAATCATGTTTATGTTTTGAAATCATGTTTTGGCGTCACGTGGCGCCACCTACCGCCGTCTACCAATCATTGCGGTCAGTAGAGTCTCAGCTGCCGAGCGACCACGTTAGGTTGCCAGTTACGTCAGAAAACGAAACCTAAAAGACCTCTGTATTTTTGAATTTGAATGTAGTAACCGTTTTTGGCCACATTTTTACATATGGCACCTTTAAACTTTGCATTGAGAGAAATGAATAAAAACCAAAAGCAATTGATGACTCATATAATAGTCATTAGTCAATAATGTGTAATTTCTGTCACTGCCAGTGGAGGTTTAAGACGTTTGAGGGAGATCATTCTCGCCATCATTGCTATGTTTTCCCTAATGATGCAACCACCGTGTGACTATTACCACTTGATTATTTACATGCTTATAAAATTCCTGATATTTTTAAGACGCTGCAGACTCAATACTGACTGCAATATACTGCAAAAAAAACATCCAACGCGACTGGTTACTTGTCACTTCCTATTAGAGTGGTGATTTCATGTATGTGGTCTCTGTCCTTGAGTGGTTGACTGGCATGTTTTCCAGAATGTACAATGAGAGCAGGGAACACACTGACCCATATAATGCCACAGAAAACCACCTCATTTTTTTTAAAGTTAGTGTATTTGAGCAGGAGCTTTACTGATCTAGACACTTGTGGGTGCGTTCGTTGCTGTCAACAACAAACACTGTGGTCTTAAGGCCACATTATACTTCTCAGACTGCGTAATGCGTTATCCGTCTGCGTCACCACGTAGACCACTCGAGCCTTTATACTTCTGCGTCGTGGTGACGGATAGGCGCTGCAATTTCCCCCCCGATCAGTAGGGGTCGCTGCGCAAGGTTGTTGTGCTTTTGGCTACAGTGAGCAATGGCGTCCGAGGGAGAAAGACTGTTGTTGTTGAAACAGCGGCCGTTTGTCACTTTTCTGTGTCACGGAACGCAGTTTTAAGATAATTTGAGGCGAGAAATTGGCCATTTAGAGTCTAAACATGTGCCGTGTGTGTTAAGATATGACGTATTTATAGTTCGGCAGTGACGAATTCGGCGGTGATCAGCTCCGCCCTCTGTGGACGCTCGGTGCTCACTGTGAGCCGGCACAGAGCAGCTTAGCTCGGCCTGTTCCTGAGGACCAATCGCAGCTCTTGCCGTCTCCGTTGTCCCTTGACGGAGTGACGGACACTTAAAAAATATTCCGTGCACCCGGAGACGACGCAGAGGCTCTTCGACAGGTTCTGCGTCGACGCAGAGGACTCTGCGTAGCCTACGCAGAGCACTTACGCAGGAGTATAAATTGGGCTTTACAACAGACGAGCAAGCCGTCAGTGTGACCGGGGGGTTGATACCGACACCGCGGTGGTGTTGGGGCGCCGGACCGCAGAGACTAATCATGCCTGGGCCCTCGGATCAGGAATGGCAAAACAAACATTAGAAGCACAGTGCTTGGGGAAATATTTAAACCAGACCAATGGACAGGAGTTAAAAGATCATGGGATAGCAGCATGGGGGGCGGGGGTAACAGAAAGGGTAGAGGACACTATGCCGCCTCTAATTGGTTTCCATTGCTCCCATGGAGAGCTGCCGTGTTCAGAAAGCCACAACTGAGAGCCAAGCAAAGCCTATTGGATTTAAAGGGAATCTGTATCTTAAAGGGTTGCGGGAAAGGGGTAGGGGGGGTGGCGGTGGGCATCACAATCAATAATTCATAAGGCCTTTCCTTATTAGGCTTCCTCCTGACTGGCCTCGTAGTTCTTACGCCCAGCTCTGTGTCAGATGAGCAGCTTCTTAGAAAGCAAAGCCACACAGGGATTGCCAGAGCTGAGAGCTGAGAGCTGCTTTGTTGCCAAATACCCGACTCTGCCATTTGCACCAGGTACTTCCACCTTTTCACCACACTGCAAATCCCTTTGTTACTCGTGGTTTCTTAGAAAATTCTAATATGAATCAGCCCTCTTAGCATAACAATGAGTATACTATAGAGCACTTGAGTTATAAAACTTTACTTGCTCACAGAGGGAAAAAATAAATACATTCAGACTTATTTGGAGGAGCTCAGTTTATCCTCTTCACACTAAAATCAGTGGGTATCATGTGTTGTGTTTTAACCTCACTGCAGAAAAGGTGATTAACATCATTCTCATTGTCAGTGCTTCTTTCACCCCTGCATCAACAACTTCATTATTTTGTATATTTTTACTTTTCCCCTTGTTCAAATTCAACAGTGAGTTGGATTACTTGAAATAAGCACAGTCCAAGTTGCAAAAAGTAATATTTACTATAACATGGTCATGGCTAACAGCTATGGTAAAGATTAATGCGTGTCTTAGCATCATGACATATCACCAGAATCTGCCTTAAAGCTCACATAGAGTGGTCCTGTTGCACATATATGTTAGTTATGGAGGTCTACTTACATACATGAACTTGTTTTTATGGTCAAAAACCTCCTAGTTGCTGTAAACGATCCGAATCCTCTTTTCTGACGGTGTTTCCCAGCCGCGAGATTTGAGACTCAACTCTCACACCCAGAAGACAGAGTGTGTTGTGATTGGCCAGTACCCATAAGTACACCCGCTCTCAGAAGCGCAGCTCCCCCCTCTGGAACGGTGGATGCACTGCTACTCATTATCAAAACATTGATTTAACCATGTTTAAAAATAGCTTCTTCACGACTCCCCGCCCCAGTCCCTTTGACGACCTTTGACCAGGAGTCAGACCCAGAGACAGAAGACACCGTCGCTCGTGAAACACCTCCACAACGGACGTTATTCTTCTTCTGCGGTTCAATGTACGCAAACCGGATGTGCCCGGACTAGTGCCCGGAGCAGGAAGATCTGCTGTTCAGGAGAACCGCTGTTTACGTAACCGGACCGGGTTTTTTTCAGAGATCTCGCTGAGCCCGAGATTACAATAAAACACAGCGAACTGTTTGTTTAGAACCTTCAGGGCTTCATAAACAAGGTAATGACGCAGATACACACTAAAAAACAGCGTTAATTAGAACTTCCGGTCTAGGTCCGCTTTAAAATATTCTCCATATATTTATTGAGTCATGTGGCGCCATGTGGACGCAGAAACGCTCGGTAAATGTCTCTGTAGCTGCACCAGCACCGAACATCTGAGGTGACTGATAACATGTGGAGCTGAGGCCAGGTCTCCTCTCATTAGACCGCAGCTGCAGCACATTAAAAAGCACATGGATTGACCATGTGGTAAGATCAAGTCATGACCCAGCGTGCTCCACTGGGTGCATCTCTATCATCAACTCCATCCCGGTCTTTCCTCTACAGCCTTGTTTGGCCCCATCATCCCGACCCATAAACTTGCCAAATAACGTGTTGGCACTTAAATGTTACCTTGCAGTTACTGCACCTTTGACCTCTCTGGAATCTAATGTCTTTTTCCTTATGTCTGACCATTTTAACGTCTAAGACGTTCAGATCACCCTGCAGTGATGGATGAGATTCTGAATACATTACAGATAAAGACGTTTGGAGGGGGAGGGGGGGAACAGTGTGTGAGGTGACATTGCCGGGCACAATGCATTCTACATGTCCCTTAATGCCACTAAAAGTGACTGTCGTGCAGGTGGGAGCCACGATGCGAAACGGATAAACAGTGATTACACTCACCGTGACAAATGAAAGGGCAGCTCGCCAGTGTGAGGAGTTTTTACTCGTCGTTGATCACAATTTTGTGAGTGCTGCTTGCTTTGAAATGATCGAGTCAGATTTAAGCCAGCACTTTTTTCATTCGATCAATAAGGTCTTACATGCAGGTGCAGTCTTTCCAACATTAGAAAAGGTGGTTGCAATAGCAAAAGCACCAGCTTCTATGTACAGACAAGACATTTTTTACTTTAATGATGATGATGGCCTCCTCACTGGTACACGGGGAAATTGTCAGTAAAGGACAGTTTATTGCCCAGTAATACAGCTTTATACGACATCTTTGGAACTGCGTTCTCATTTTGTTAAGTATTTCTGCCTAATAGTACCTCAACATCACACAAATAAACCCTTTATGCTTGCTCAAAAGGTACAATTAGGGTGAATTCCAATTCCTTGCTTAATCCTCAATCTTAACCCTCAATCTCAAAAATTGTGCGATTCCGCTAGCGCAAGTGCTGTCTCGATTCTCAGAAAAATTAAGTGGAGGGTCAAGATAAGGGCTGTATCGCCGAGACCACCCTTGAGAGCAAGGGCTACCCAGAATGCTTTGCGTGTTTTCACGTAACAAAGACGGCGCCAAAAGCAGCGATACGAGTACGCTACAAATGAAGTATTTTCTTTGTTAATAGAGATATAAAAATGATGAAAACCATTGTATTATCTTAGTTTAGGCCCATATTATGGATTAGTGGCGTCATTGTTGCGTAACATTTATTTTTATTTTTTACGATCTTTTGTCAATAGTCGGCCGGTGCGGACAAGCGATGGTTTGCTATGGTTTACTTTTCAATAAGCCGTGGTGTGTGGTAACTGTCAGCTGAATATGTCCGTGGTTGTGGTATTTGTATGAGTATCATCTTATAACTAACTGACAACCTAATAACTTGACTGACAAACGGATCGTAATAAATAATCCTGACGTAAATGTGTTCTTCTTCTTCTTCTTTTTTGTGAGTTGACAGACTGGACGCAGCTTTCGCGTTATTCTGCCCCCTACAGTCTGAAGACGTATCTGCATTTAAGGGGTGTCCCATTTCTAAGTGACAAAATAACCCTCAACACTTGGTTTTGAGGGCCAGTTAAGATTAAGGGTTGAACTTGAGGGTTAAGATAGGAATTGGAATTGGCCCTTAGAAATAATAACCTTTTACTTAATCAAATAATCTGTGAAAGAACAAGACTTCTGCTCCTCCTCTGGGCTCTGTTTACAGCATCATAAGTATATATGTAGTGGCATGAGGGGATTTGACCAATCCACTACACCTACTCTGCTCACAGGTCCCTCTTGTAGACAAATATTCACTCCAGCATTGACAACAACTAACTATGCTGCATACATGTGTCACATGTGATTATGTGATGAGCCATAACGAGGAAGCACAACTCAATAGATGTTTTTGTGCCAACCCTGTCGATTACTAATGACTGCCCCCATTAACAACTGCGAGTTCTCAGTTCAGAGATCCTGCAAGCTGAATAATACATACCAGCACATCAGAGAGCCCACACATTAACATTATTCATATGTTGTTTAACTGAAATAAACATGTGGTAAAACAAATAATGATATGACAGAAAAAATGTCTAAATACTTATTTAGACTAATTTCGACTGAACTCAATGTACTGTAATGACATACTTTTTGTCTTTGTGCATCATATGTGTCACGTCAGATTATGTCATGAGCCACACGAAGAAACAAAGCACAATACATGCTCTTGTTCCAACCGTGGGAATTACTCGTGTTTTAGAAGAACTGAGGTGACTTCTGAAGATGAGGACTTGAATTCCTCAATCACACTGGGATGGGTTTATGGTTTTAAGACCCACAATATTGTGATTTGAAGCATTTAGTGGCTTCTTCGAAACTTCAACTTGCATAATTAATAATTTTTCATTTTGAAAAAAATAATAATAATATATATATATATATATATATATATATATATATATATATATATATATATATATATATATATATATATATATATATATATATATATATATATATATATATATATTTACTGGGTTTGTGCTGGGCCTACTTGTTGCTACTAGTGCCTATTGCCTGGCAGGTCACACAAGCTAATCATTTCCTATCTTCACAGTTACTGTGAAGACATGAGAGTATCAGTATGTTCATACGAAGCATAATTGTGTTTCCAAAAATACCAAACTATTCCTTTAAAGGTGACGTAAGTAGTTTATAGTGCCATCTAGAGGAGTGGCTGAAATTCACAACAAAGAACTGCTCCTCTGCTCACCCCCCTCCCTTCCCCGAGCGCTACGGTATCCTCAGCCGGTCAAATGTCGTCCTCGTCGTCTTTCTCCGTGTCAGCGGATGAGGTTCGTGAGGGCGAGGGAGAGGGCGGAGCTACCGCGGCCGTAGCAGACGAAGCGGAGAGAGAGGAGGCGGGACTTCCGCTACAAGTAAAGAGACGCTTGATTTGTTCTCTCGCGTTTGTCCTTACAGGCTCCGGTAGAAACATGGCGTCTCGCTGCTTACAGTGGCTATGCAACCGCGGCCCGCGACCATGTTATTTTACATGACTTTTTGAAACACTACGAAAATGAAACAAAAACTATTATACAGCGACGAGATAATGCATGAGCACATAATATGTATAAAAAAAGTGGATTTTGGGTCATATAAACCCATAAATACTACACAGTGTCCTTGCCTTTTTGCCTCACGTTTTTGTACTTCTGCCTGGATCTGATTGACCCTCCCCGTGTACCGAACCTTTGCCCGGTAAATAAACTCTGATCATTGATTTGAAACGTGTTCTGAATCCTGCATTTGATGAGTCTTTTGTTCTGCCGCGCCTGCGTTCTTGACAATTTCAACGCGACGGAGGTGTTGCAGCTGAGTAAATGAAAGCATTTTCAAATGACAAGCACTCGGCATCAATGCCACATAAATACCTCATTTGTATCAATTTTAGTGGGAGGGTTCGCTCGTTACCGGCGCTTGTACCTTTTCCTTGTCTGCTCGTCGTCGGCGGAATGCAAAATCAATGCCTTTTGAGATTCCACCTGGAATTACGCTTTAATTTATTCTCTTTTTCATGCACCGTTAAGATCTGCATATCGAATTAAGGAGTAAGCATCAAGGCCAGCGACGATCAGACGATCTCCCCCCCTCCCCCAAACCACAGTTTACTTTGCCTGACCATATAATCTGAGTTTAAAGTGACTGAGAATCCTCTTTGATGTCATTGACATGGGAACACAACCTGTTTGAAATCAACCGGTATGGGGCGACTGTACCTATAAATGCCACAGCTTTAGTTTCAAATGTTTACCTAAGCAATTTGGAACGTTTTACCAAACTGAGAGGGAATACTCTATTAAAGCGGAACTAGACCGGAAGATCCTATTATCGCTGTTTTTTTTGGTGTGTATCTGCGTCATTACCTTGTTTATGAAGCCCTGACGGTTCGAAACAAACAGTTCAGCCATTTCTGTGAACGTTGTGTTTTATTGTAATCTCGGGGCTCAACGAGATCACTGAAAATCCCGTAATAGTTACGTAAGCAGCGGTTCTCCTGAACAACCGATCGTCCTGCTCCGGGCACTAGTCCGGGCACATCCGGTTGCGTACATTGAACCGCAGAAGAAGAATAACGTCCGTTGTGGAGGTGTTTCACGAGCAACTTCTGACTCTGGGTCTGACTCCGGGTTAAAGTCATAAAAGGGACTGCGGCGGGGAGTCGTGACGAAGCTATTTTTAAACACTGTTAAAACAATGTTTTGATAATGAGGAGCAGTGCATCCGCCGTTCCAGAGGGGGGCGCTGCGCTTCTGAGAACGGATGTGCTGGATAGTACTGGCCAATCACAAGACTCTGTCTTCTGGGGGTGAAAGTTCACTCTGAAATCTCGCAGCAGAAAAACACTGTCAGAAAAGAGGATTTCTATTGGCTAGTTTACAGCAACTAAGAGGTTTTTGACCATAAAAACAAGTTAATGTATGTAAGTAGACCTCCATAACTAACATTTATGTGCAACAGGACCACTCTATGTGACCTTTGAGGAGGTCAACATTTTAAAATGTAGATTTCAAGGTGATCATTTAAGCATTAGAGATATGAAAATATTCCAGGAACAGCTCAGGTTGAACGGTTTAAAGATAAAGTGAGAATGTTGAAGATGAAGCTGCCGGGCAGGAAGAAAAGAGGAAGTCCACAGACTTCTGTTGGTGTAACAGAAGTGGACATAAGGGAGAGGACAACATGGAGGTAAGTCGATCTGATGTGGCAACCCCTAAAGGGATAAGCTGAGAAGTGTCATTTCAGTCAGGAAGATGATTATTTTTCTTGCGTCGGTGTAGTTGTTATGTTTTAATCACCCTCAGTTTTCCCTTTCATTTCCAGAGGCCGTCAATTAAGAGTTCAGCTCTTCATCAGCTGGTGTCATCTGTCCAATAATAACGCATCCTCTCTGTTTACAGCATCATCATCATACCACTGACCGATATTCTCTTCCTGCATTATGGCTGGACCACACTGCCAAATGTCAGCTCCTGCATTTGTTAATCAATCACGCCGTCAACACCAGGCACCTCACTGAAGCACTGATCAGAGTGTCATCCCCTTGGTTTTAGTCATGGATTCTAAGAACATATTTGGATAATGTCCCATCACTAGTACAATATCATGTATGGGGATGTCTGAAATTTACTCTTTGACTATGAGAGACGCTAAAAAGTGAATTAAATCAAAAGCAGGAACAAATTTGTGCCTTTTTTTTAATCTGAAGGCACGTTCCTTTTAGCCCTGTAAGACCCAAATTAAGAAAAAACTGAAAAAAATTTACCTTTCAGATGTTGTTGTAGGAGGTCTTCGATGCAGAAAACAATGAGGTTTTTTTTGTTTTTTTTATGTTTTTTATAGATTTTATTGTTAGTGAGAATCCTAAAAACTCTGAAAAGCAAAGGAGAACATTAGTGCATTGCGTGTTGGTGTATTAACAGAAATGCTTTTTCATTTTCAAAATGTAGCTGCAATTTTTGGGACTTGATAAATAAAATTAATAATCAATATAACTGAAAAAAAAAAAATTCAACTTCAAGACTGCTTGTTCTGTGACTTAATTAAAAAATGATAAAGAAAATTACATTTAAGATTTAATTTTCAAAACATCCTCCAGCAAAAAGGTAACAAAATCCAATTTGAAATGTCAAACTTGACTCGTAAATAAAATAAATAACCAATATTTGAAACTGCATTTTTTAATTTTCAACTTCAAGACTGTTTATTCTGTGCCTTAAAGGTGCATTATGTAATACATCTAAAACAACTGGCCATAAAATGTCACAGAGACTCAGGAATAATGTTCATATAACAAACTGAACTCACCAACAACAACAGTACAGACAAAATATTTGCATTAAAAAAAATATTTTGCAGACTGCAAATCATGTTTTGGCATGTGGCGCCACCTACCGCCGTCTACCAATCATTGCAGTCAGTAGAGTCTCAGCTGCCGAGCCACCACGGGTTGCCAGTTTACGTCAGAAAACGAAAGACCTCTGCATTTTGAATTTGAATGTAGTAACCGTTTTTGGCCACATATCCTACATATGGCACCTCGCCGCTCGCCTTCTTCTGGCTCTGCTACACACAAACGAGTGGAGGACCATCGCGGACCAGACTTCTCTGTTAAACGTTGAGATGTCAGACATTTCCCAAACCATTTCTCTGCTTGCTTTTTTCTTTTAATTAAGTCACAGAATAAGCAGAAGTCTTGAAGTTGAAAATGAAAGTGAGCGTCTGGAGCAACTCGGGCCGGGCGGGCCGCGGCGACGGCGGGTGTCGGCCCTGGTGTGTGAAGGAAACATAATTATTCTCACTTCACTTGTCTCTCATGATTGATGAATAAAAATGCACTTCAAAAGTACACACTTTGTGATGATTTATTTTTTGCTCCGTCGACTGCGGTTTTATTTGTCGTTTTATCTGAGTAATTGTTGTTTTTTGTTTTTTTTTTGGTGTGGTGCTGTTGCTGCTGTTGCTACATGAAAAGCTTTGCATCTTGTGGAAAATTTTCCTAAAATAATCACAAACAAGACAGGAACTATTAGACGCCGTTTGCCGTGGAAATTAATCAGGCTTTTGTTTGTTGAAGGAAAAAAATGTTAATATCTTATTCTCTTTGAAATGATGAACTGCAACAAAGATGAAAACAAGTTAATTTCTTCATCCATTTCCCGTTTGCCTATTACCCTTGAGTATTGGCAAGTTTTTGTATTTTTACAAAAAAAAATTGCTTGTGTTCTGAATCATTTGTGCTAATTTTTGTTTCTTTGTGCACTGTGGACTCTTTCCCTAGCTATAGAGTATGTGGATGGTAATTCAGGTAAAATGAAAGTTATTTCAGACACCATGTTATAACTGTGTCTCTACCATGATATGTGTGACTCTGGCATGTACACATTTTGAAACTCTACTTATTGAGGACAAAAGAGAGACAACAATGAATGTTGAAAGGTTTTAAAGCGGACCTAGACCGGAAGTTCCAATTAACGCTGTTTTTTAGTGTGTATCTGCGTCATTACCTTCTTTAAGAAGCTCTGAAGGTTCAAAACAAACAGTTCAGCCACTGCTGAGAACGCTGTGTTTTATTGTAATCTCGGGCTCAGCGAGATCTCTGAAAAAACCCGGTCCGATTAAGTAAAAACACCGGTTCTCCGGAACAGCAGATCCTCCTGCCCCGGGCACTAGTCCGGGCACTAGTCCGGGCACATCCGGTCGCGTACATTGAACCGCAGAAGAAGAATAACGTCCGTTTTGGAGGTGTTTCACGAGCGATAGTGTCTTCTGACTCCGGGTCTGACTCCGGGTCAAAGTGAAGAAGCTATTTATAAACATTGTTAAAACAATGTTTTGATAATGAGTAGCAGTGCATCCACCTGAATATACTGGCCAATCACAAGACTCTGTCTTCTGGGTGAGAGAGTGGAGTCGAGTCTCAAATCTCGCGGCTGGGGAAACGCCGTCAGAAAAGAGGATTTCTATCGGCTCGTTTACAGCAACTAGGAGGTTTTTGACCATAAAAACAAGTTAATGTATGTAAGTAGACCTCCATAACTAACATATATGTGCAACAGGACCACTCTTTGTGAGCTTTAAACGTGCACCTACTCATGAACATGTGACATCCAAGTTTACGTAAAGACCGCCACACTATGGGCCTGATTTACTGAGATCCCAAATAGAGAGCGCTAAATTGCGTTCGCAAGCTTAAACATTGCACCTGCTGCTGGTTTTGCGTTTTGCAGGTTAACCTACTTAGATTGTCTCCGCAATTGACTACAGATGCAGAAGTGGTTAAGACCGCCCTATTTAAATGGGCTCAACGGAAGCGCAAAATGAAATTTGAAGCCACTAAACAGCAAGTACAGCTGACGTATAACTGAGATCGAGGGATATGACATCCTTGAAGGGGCCGTACCCACGTTCCTCGGGTCCATAGGACATCCTGCGTCGGTATGATGGACAGCTCCCTGGAAAAGCGTATGGATTTCTCCGAGGATTATGCTTCAGCGAGGATGCAGAAATATGTGCGTAACCGCAGCCATTTGCGCGCACGGCTGCGACGGTTAAGACCTGCCTTTTTAAACGTGCTAATTATAGACGCAAAAATAAGCAGCGCAAATTGTTTCAGGTTTGATAAAACACTTTGCCCGTGCTAAAACTACATATTTACATTTTCTCCTCCCAGCACACGCAAAAATTGCGCGTAAACAGCCCACATTGCATTTGCATTAAGATAAGAACGCTAAACGGATTGTGAGAGCTATTTTGCCCGTCTGAGAGGCGCAATCCTCGTTGCGCCCTGTTAGTAGATCAGCATCAATGCTAATCTGCATGTGCAATCCAGTTTGCACATGTTTTTGCATGTGCAAAGCTTTAGTAAATCAGACCCTAAGACATTAGGAGACGTTACAGAGATATACTAAAAGCCGTTGTTGGATTAGGCTCAGTGTTAGGTTAGGCTGTGTATATACTACAGCATATGCCATTTCATTCCTCGTGCAGCTTTAAAAAAACAGACTGCATTCTTACAGTCTCTCAGGTGATCTCGATAATTCACGGTGCAAAAAAAAAAAAAGGAAAAGGAAAAAGGTCTGGTCTGTGTGCCGAGGCAGTCGTGTCAGCACTTTGGCTGGGGCTTTGCCAAACCTGCACCGTTGAGATGCCACGACATGACGGATGTGGAAAAATGTCCAGTGTCTGTTCTGCAACCAAAGTGGGACAATGTGTATTTGCAATAAGGCTACTTGACATTATCAGTGAAGTCAGTGTATGCATACTGTCATGTCTAACCAATCACCTTTCATTGAACTCTATCATCGTTTTACTCACAACAGCTTGCAGTGGGTAGACATGATACACATCATAACACACTGACATCTTAGTCCTATTAAAGGAATAGTTCAGTTTTTTCTGAGTGGTTGTCTGTGATATGCCCGAGACATGGAGGATTTTATCCAAAGTGACTGAATGCTCACTCACAAAAATCTACGCCTCCTCAAGTCTACGATATCTTAAGGATACGTTTCCGAGTGGAAACTCTGAAGCTTTGTAAACTGCTCACTTGACAAACCAAAAGTCCACTGAGAAAATCATTGATTTTGCATTAGGACACACACAGGAGCTCTCAATCCACTACTGCCTCCGTCAATAAGTTCAAAAGTGTTACGTTGTGACTTCTTTTGTTTGCTTTTTTACCAAAGTGACAAACTTACCAAAGGAGGCAGCAGTTTAACCAGCAGCTCCAGTGTCCCCAGGAGCTGAAAATGCTGATTTTCTGAATGGACTTTGGTAACAAACTCCAGTTTTCCAATTAGAAACGGCAGTCTAACAGCAAGGTAAATACAATTCAGGTATTGTGGACATAATGTGTTCCTGATCTTCCTTGTTTTCCCCACCAGCAGGCACGTTTTCAGTGGCAATGTCTGTGTCTCATGCTGGTTATCAGCACGGGGGGGGGGGGGGGGGTTTCATGCAGCGCTCAGTTGGCTCTCACTGTGTATCAGTATCTTATGCAATCAAACCTGAACTATCCTTTTAAAGCGTTGCACTCGAATTAAAGTCGACTCCTCGTTTCTGCTTACTGTGTCTCGTCAGGAAGTTTGTTTTGTTTCCTTTGTCACGTCAGTGCCGTTAGTTTGGGTGCACACTTCATCTCGGCTCTGTCACCTGGTTATTGGCCGCACGCGCGCGTGTGTGTGTGTGTGTGTGTGTGTATAAATAGCTCCACTTTCCGTAGCTGTATGTATTATTAGTCAGTGTTGCTGTCAGTGCCTGTTTACGCCACAAACAGCCTCCCTCCTACGGTCTGCGGTCCTCAAACTGTCACAAGCGATTGTCCGTCGACTGCTTGACGGGCCCGTTCTAGCGACGCGAGCCGCGAAGCCCCGGGAGCACCAGCAGTCACTGTCAACTCTGGGGCCTAAGACTATGAGCTTAAGCAAAAGGTAAAGATTGATAGATGACATGAACAGACTGTTGTTAGAGAGGGGGACGGGGGGTGGGGGGGTGGGGGTGAAACGCTGACAGAATCGGAAAGGTCCTGGGAGGCGCTAGCTCGACTTGAACCGCACATGACTAAGTGCCCTGAAGGCAGGTAGAGGAAAGGCCCTGTCATAGTCCATTACTGTATCTCAGCACTTGAGGCAACATAACAGCTACACAGCGAGTGCATCTGTGCCTCCTTTATTAGGGCCGAGGAGAGGGAGCTTGAAGTATCTGCTAGTTAGTTTGACTAAAAACACGAGCTGCGGCGCTCGTTAAATCGCACGCGACGCTTGTTCACATGCATCCCGTGAGGAACGCGCGCGTCTGCGCTAAAGTTTGAGACGTGTTTATTGTTAAAATCGATAAGACGTGCTCAAAGGTGTCACTATGAAGCATTCGGCACAACCGTGGTACCCAAGTTACTATTTACTATTTAATTTGTTGTGATTTTTTGTTATTTTTTTTCATTTTCTACACACTCTGGTCAAAATTCCTCAGACTTTTATGATTAAAAAGTTAATTATGACCCACTACCCCTCTCAAAAATGTCTTGGAGAAGACAAAAACAAGGCTCTGTATTAGATACACATTTGAAAAAAATGTTGATCGCTAAAAAAAAAAAAAGGGGGAGGTATTTGAAGACCGATTCAGATGTGAATAATATTCTCCTACACATGTAAGCGATCTTTATCCGCTTCACTTTCACCCGGAGAAGCATTCCAGCGTGGTCTCCCAGTTTGCCAGGGCGAGGCCGACAAAGAAGAAGAACAATATGCTGAATAGCCACCAGGTGGCGAATCCCCCTGGTTACACAGAGAAGTCCATTTAAAAATGAATCTACTTGGAACATTCTCCTGAAGGGTTAATGGTCTCAATCTTTGTAAAGGATGTTTTCATTTAAAGCTCACATAGAGTGGTCCTGTTGCACATACATGTTAGTTATGGAGGTCTACTTACATACATTAACTTGTTTTTATGGTCAAAAACCTCCTAGTTGCTGTAAACGAGGCGATAGAAATCCTCTTTTCTGACGCCGTTTCCCAACCGCGAGATTTGAGACTCAACTCTCTCACCCAGAAGACAGAGTCTTGTGATTGGCCAGTACCCGGAAGTGACATATTCAACACATCCGCTCTCAGAAGCGCAGCTCCCCCCTCTGGAACAGTGGATGCACTGCTACTCATTATCAAAAATAGCTTCTTCACGACTCCCCGCCTCAGTCCCTTTGACGACCTTTGACCCGGAGTCAGACCCAGAGTCAGAAGACACTGTCGCTCGTGAAACACCTCCACAACGGACGTAATTCTTCTTCTGCGGTTCAATGTACGCAACCGGATGTGCCCGGACTAGTGCCCGGAGCAGGAGGATCTGCTGTTCCGGGGAACCGGTGTTTACGTAACCGGACCGGGTTTTTTCAGAGATCTCGCTGAGCCCGAGATTACAATAAAACACATGGCTGACAGCTGGTATCGTCCAATAGGAGCCTTGGTCACGGGTGACATCCGTGAACTTTGTTGCAAAACCTGAACACAGTACTTGGAGTTGAGATTGCAGGACGTTTTCAGAGCTACAGTTTTTTCATATTTTACATATCGCCCCTTCAGGTGAGAGTCAGACCCATCTTACATCATGAACCAAAACTCTTTAGCTGTATCAGCAGCTCTCAGCCGCGCTCCTCCGCAACACAACAACCACACCGACAAGCACCGAGCATTCATCTTGCTTCAAGGCACATGTGTATTCTCCGTTCTGCGACTGCTTTTAATCTGTACAGTACGAATGAGAATGGAAATGTTTCCTACGTTTCCTTTTTTTTTATGTAACGTTCCTGTTCGAATGAGATGTTGAATGTTAAAATGGCTTCTGCTGAAAAAAATGCTGTCGAATACAATAAGATGCAAACATCACGAGAACTTCAGGAAGACGACGGAAGAAAAGAAATCCCAGAAGGGCCTAAGTTCATGTTCAGCACCAGCGCTCGTCTCCATTGAGTAGTGAAGCGTCTGCAGCTGCAAAGAGAAAAAAAGTGTTGTTGTATTTTTTTTTTTTTTTTGTCGAAGGCTGCTCTGAGCTCTTGGGGTTGCACTTTTCAGAAAGGCAATGGTGTCATCATCACTGTAGTTTCCTTTCAGGCAACCAATCAGACGGGGTTGAGACTTGTCACCCTAGTAACCAAGAAAATGGAATATAAGCTCGTTTCTGGCTGTACCCAGAGCTGCATGTTCTATCAGATGGAATCTAGACAAAAAAAAAAAAAGCTGGACATGTGACTTGTTGCTCTTGTATTGCTGTATGTGTTTGTAAGTTTGTTGATAGCTGGAGTCGATACTACAACGCTACACTATCTCTTTGATCAACAGTTCAGACAGATCTGTTGCTGCAAGATCATCCCACTCAAAGTATGAGGGCAAAAAAAACAACAAATAAAATAGATTAAAAAAAGAAACAAAGCATGTCTTGCTGGTCTGTCATACAACATTGGAGTTGATATGCTGTCAATATATTGTTGTCATGGAAACTAAACCCATGTTTTTTTAATGATTTGATACATATGAGTATTTAAAAATTACTTGAAAGTAACTAAAGTATTTTCTTTGTTAATAGAGATATAAAAATGATGAAAACCATTGTATTATCTTAGTTTAGGCCCATGTTATGGATTACTGACGTCATTGTTGCGTAACATTTATTTTTATTTTACGATCTTTTGTCAATAGCCGGCGCGGACAATAGATGGTTTGCTATGGTTTACTTTTCAATAAGTCGTGGTGTGTGGTAACTGTCAGCTGAATATGTCCGTGGTTGTGGTATTTGTATAAGTATCATCTTATAACTAACTGACAACCTAATAACTTGACTGACAAACGGATCAGAATAAATAATCCTGACGTAAATGTGTTCTTCTTCTTCTTCTTCTTTTTTGGAGTTGACAGACTGGACGCAGCTTTGGCATTATTCTGCCCCCTACAGCCTGAAGACGTATCTGCATTTAAGGGGTGTCCCATTTCTAAGTGACAAAATAACCCTCAACACCTGGTTTTGAGGCCAGTTAAGATTAAGGGTTAAGATAGGAATTGGAATTGGCCCTTTATCTCACCATTAGACAGCCTATATTGCCACTAGAAACTGACGTTTGTAAGCCACTCATTCTCAACACCAAAGTCCAAGAGAGAGAATCACAGTTTTTAGCTAACAGGGACACATGCACTGTTGCTGCCTTGTTTATAGTAAGTTTGTCTCTTGATAAATCCAAAGGAAGGAGTTGAATCACTGAAGTCACACATCTGAACTGAATGATGGAGGCAGCAGTGATATTGTGACTCCTGATAAATAGTTTATTTTATAGGTGTGGGGACTGAGCAGTTTACAAAAGTGACTTATAGCGCCATCTTTGTTATGTGGAAACACGCAATGCATTCTGGGTAGCCCTTGCTCCCAAGGGTGGTCTCAATATTGAGGGCGATACAGCCCTTAAACTTTCCCCTCAACTTAATTTTTCTGAGAATCGGGACAGCACTTGCACTAGAGGGAGCACATTTATGAAATTGAGGGTTAAGCAAGGAATTGGAATTCACCCAAAGTAGCAAAATCAGTTGTACATTTTTTTTTTAAGGTGAACCTGAAATAATTTTTCCATGTGTCCCTGCTGCCACCTTTCTGTGCCTTTAAGCCCACACCACCATGGCATCACTTGTGGATCAACGTGCCTTCCTGGTCACATGGGTCCATATGATACTTTTGTGGATCAATGACTAGGAACTGAAACTTATTTTCAGACATGTTCACAGTGATCTACGTTTCTGCGATTGTTACCGTCGTCACACCTTTTTTTCGTATTTTCCTTATCCAGATGGGTGCGTTTTCGCTGATCCGTGAAGTGGTCATTCAAGTGTCACTCCACGAATAAGCGGCTGATCAAGCGGAGGCTGTCGTCATAGCAACAGCTCGGGGGGAACACAGGTAACGGCAGGGATAATTGTCTGAACCGAAGAGTGCTCGACGAGAGGCAGCGGCCACTGTACAACCACGGCTCAGTGAGTCAGGTATCAGGTAAGAGTAAAAAAAATAAATAAAAAAAACATTTTGAATATGTTAAATACAATCACTGGTTATTGATCAAGTACCTAAATGAGCTCTGACAGATTTGGACACTGGGCTGATTTTCAGGTCTGATCAGTAGAAACGTCAGAAAATGTGTCTCATGCATCTGTAACAATGCCCCCCAATCTTTAGTCATTACATTTTGCCCTTTAGAAAACCTATTTTAAAGAGTGACTCTTTTTTTTTTATATACCCACATTTGACATTAACCTTGTACACGGGGTTCTTTGTGTGAATCACGAAGATGGTGCCTCGGCTAAGAATATGGCTCTAATAGTCCTCTGCAGATGCCCCATTATTGATTCTCGCACGGAGCAAATAGTCAGCTTAATGTACCAAGCCAGTGAAGCGAAACTGACATCATCCAGCCGTGGCCTCCTTTTCCAAATAGAGATAAATGTTCTTCTAAACAAGGCAGCTAATTTGGTTTTCGTGTCATCAAAGGCCGACGGATTTAAGATATAATATGTAACAAATATCTCCATTGAAATATTTTAAACAATGGGCGTAATGTGGTATATTTTGTTGCGCGGTGTACTTATATTCAAAACAATGGACATGATTACTCTTCACCCGTCTCTGTTAATGTGTAAGGACCATAGAGACTTTACGGAACTTTGACTGAGGCAGCATATGCAGCATACACACACTATGAACCCCCTGTCTTTTACACAGCACTAGCTGCATGACCTCCGTGTCTGTCTACCGTAAAGTATATAGCAAATGCGCAACCTCATACGACTGTATATGCAACGTATTCTCATGAAAGGGCTCGATTGGAAACGTACGGAAAAGCATGTACCCGGTTGTTCGTGCATTATCCTGCAGAATGGATGCGTTCTTCCGTTTCTCAGTTATTATTACAAAGATTTTTCCAGGTCTCTAGGTTATGTTATGTTACTGTTATGGTTAGGGAAGGGGACAGGGTTATGTCATATAGAGCATCGTCTCGTGACCATGGCTCCGTGGCGAAAATGATGTGTGAAATCATACGAAAACCCTGTCGTCTTTCAGTACGAACTGTCCATGACGGGTATAACACCAAGTAACTACTCATTACTGCATCTACCTTGACAATGATTCCCATGATTCCATCCTGCTTCCCAACCTTCTTAAAGCGGACCTAGACCGGAAGTTCCCATTAGCGCTGTTTTTTAGTGTGTATCTGCGTCATTAACTTGTTTACGAAGCCCTGAAGGTTCTAACCAAACAGTTCAGCCACTGCTGAGAACGCTGTGTTTTATTGTAATCTCGGGCTCAGCGAGATCTCTGAAAAAACACGGTCCTGTTACGTAAACAACGGTTGTCCTGAACAGCAGATCGTCCTGCTCCGGGCACTAGTCCGGGCACATCCGGTTGCGTACATTGAACCGCAGAAGAAGAATAACGTCCGTTGTGGAGGTGTTTCACGAGCGACAGTGTCTTCTGACTCTGGGTCAGACTCCGGGTCAAAGGTCGTCAAAGGGACTGCGGCGGGGAGTCGTGAAGAAGCTATTTTTAAACACTGTTAAAACAATGTTTTGATAATGAGTAGCAGTGCATCCACCGTTCCAGAGGGGGGAGCTGCGCTTCTGAGAGCAGGTGTGCTGAATATACTGGCCAATCACAAGACTCTGTCTTCTGGGTGAGAGAGTTGAGTCTCAAGTCTCGCGGCTGGGGAAACGCCGTCAGAAAAGAGGATTTCTATCAGCTCGTTTACAGCAACTAGGAGGTTTTTGACCATAAAAACAAGTTAATGTATGCAAGTAGATCTCCATAAGTAACATATATGTGCAACAGGACCACTCTATGTGAGCTTTAAACTAGGTTGAGGTATTGTTTTGTTTAAAAGAGCCCTAGCAGTAGAAGTGAAATATCCTGCATTAGATTGTAGCAGCTAAAGTAGTCTTTTTTTTAATTGATTGTATGTAATCTAAACGTTTTCCATATGACCACCAGCATCTGTGAACATCCATTTACACTGCACTAGATTGAGCTTTTAGCTTTCTGTATGGAGTGCTACATGGAGCTTTGTGACCATGCTGTGGTGTCAGGTGTCGTCTGGGTGAAAAAGAAAAAGGAAAAAGAAATGCACAATAGACACTCAAAGTCAAAGGCAGCCTTGTGGGGGAGAGAAGATGTCTGGATGAAATAAAGTGCAAGGCAGCTGCATTTGTCAGGGTCGTGAACAATGTGAGGTGTCTGGAATGATCTTAACACTTAAATGTCCGTCATCAGCTTGTTAAAAATACTACTACTTATTATATATATACATATACATACAGTATAAAGCATCCAGGGTTTCCCGCAGTGTACATTGTTCTTGTCAATAAAGATGTTACATTTAGGGATGCAGCGATTATTCGGCGGTCGAAACGGAGCCAGTTCACTGTGGAACAGCACCTATTAAACGCTGGAAAGTCTCCGCGCAAAAAGCGAAACTTGGCTGCATACGGAGCAGATTATGAACTCCCCGCGACATTCACTTCACAGCAGAGAACATCCTCTCTCTCTTTGAGCAGTTCACTAAAGACATCAGCTCATCTGATGCATCCGTTATTCCCTTAATTACAGCGCTGAGGAGTCTTCGACATAAATATTGAGACCACGGAGTAAAAACGATGAAAAGTGCGCTCTGCTCTTCAGAGTCCGTCACCACGTTTTACTCAGATCTACTCGGATCACCTGCACTTCATCGTGACTGTACTCCATCCTCGTCATAAAGATCATTATTTTTATGTGGGGATAAAACACGTAGAGAAAAGTGAGTAATATCTGAGTGATATTATTATTCAAAACTCAGTTTACACATGGAATCACACAACACCATGGTTCTCAAACAGTGGTAAGTAGTTGTGTAGTAGTTGTGCTTCATCTTAATCTAATGCCACTATACCAGTGTGTGAAGTGTATGTGAGGAAGAGGACAATGATGAGAGAGCAAATTATCTTATTGTGAATAAATTTGCCTCCTGTGAAAAGTCTGTTGCTGACCTGTTTACACCACTGTATTTTAACGTTGTGATAACGGTGTTACTTTGAGTATTTTCTCAGGTGGTACTTGGTATAAAAAGAACCACTGAGATAAAATATTTGCATGCACTACATTTTATTTTATTTTAACGTATTCTGACCCTTTAGTTCTTTTTATTGACTATAATGAATGATATAAAAAGTGATGGAAACAGATGGATTTAGTCTTCTAAAGGCAAGTTTATGTTTCTGTCAGAATTTGGACTAAGTCATTTAAAAAAAAAAAAAAAAAAACAGAGATGGATCGCTGCGTGAAATGATGTCTTCTTTCATCCACCCACTCAGCATCTGCAGCGTCTTCCCGCTCATGCATACTTGCAAAAAGCCAATTAGAAAACCTGGTTGCCCATATGTGTTCAAGAGACCAGATTGATTTAAGTGAAATCTCGCTAAGAAAAAAAAAGAAGACTTGTGTCTCTGAACCCTAATTAGAGAATTGTGGTGTCTTATTAACATACCATTTAAGAAATCAGCTACATCCTACACGTGTGGGCAGTAGAGTAATATTATTTATTTGTCTCGCAGAGAAGGATGGGCATCGCCCTCACGTACACGAACGTGAGCTTTTCCACCTATTGCTGTTTACCCAGTAAAGCAGATAATCTAATTATAGGTCCCCATACTGGGAGGTCTCTCCATTAAATTATTGGCTATACTATGATCTCACTACTATAATGCTTCCATTTAATTATTGATTTGAAAATGAACACCCTGATCCTCCACTCTCATGTAAACAAATAGTGAATACATTTTTATTATGGCTAAACAGTTGCCAATAATTTAAGTAATATAAATATTAACATCTCAGTTTCTATTTTCAGCACCAACAAGTAGATGCCAAGAACACACAAGGATAAACACACACATCCAGAAGTGCTCATACATATTCATGTCATCCCACCGGGCACTCATTACTAGTCCTGCTAGAATATGCTATGTATAGTGTTCACACACAGGAGACGTGGAGACAAAGAGTGTTTATATGCTTCATGTGAGTGTGTGTGTGTGTGTGTGCATTTTTCTGCGTGCACAAGACAAAGACAAGAAACTTGTTGGGTTAGAAAACTTGTTGAGATTCTGCATTCACAATCAGGCAAAATATACTGTTGTTTTAATAGTGAATAAATCTGCCTCACTATTAGCATTTTCTTTTTTTGCAAATATTGATTTGCTTTTGTGCAAATATTATGTTTTAACACATTGAACATGTTTCTTATTCTAAGTCTATATTTCGTGGAACTGGGAATCAAACCCATGACCTTCCAGTCGAAAAAGACAACTCGTGCTACCACTGATCCACCATTGTGTTTGTGAGTCAGCATTCGCTTGTATTCAGCAACTGAAAGAGCAATCCGTTACTCCGTCTTTTAATTTGAAGCTTTTCCGTTTTACAGGTCGACTGGGTAAGAAATAGTGACCTCTAATGGTGATACTGCAAACTGTAAGGTCCCTCCATCCCTTTCCCAAGCATATTAGATGGCGGCACAAGATGGTGGACTTCATAAAGCAAGGCCCTTATAATTATATATACTTACGGGTAATATATTACATTTCTGCTAATATATCTTCCTAAAGCTTACACAGTGTACCTTAAATATATTTTTCACACAAGAGGATAATTGGCCAGATTCAGGTCCCAATCTGGCCCTTCCAACAATCGTGGATGCTTCTGATTTGCGGCCGTTTGGGGAGATTATCTGGCCAAATTATGGGTTAACCGGTGCAATTTTAATGTCATCAGACGCATCTTCCCGATTTCAAATTGTAAGTATTAAACATGTTTGATATTTACAACAGAACAGCAATTGGGGCATGAGCAGAACCCCAGGAAACAGATGTGCATACTTTTGTTTAGAAACGTAACATCACATCACACACACACAACAGTTATTAACTGACGCCGATGGCGGTCGACCTCCATGTCCATACTCTGAAGTCACGACAAATCAGGGATCCCTGGAATCTCCTCCATGAAACCGATTGATAAAATGCTGCGTAATCAAAAGTGTGTGGTCTTGCGTCTCGACTGGATCGTCTAATCCGTGCTTTCTCAAGATTAAAATATTGGAAAATCGTTTACAGATTGCATTGCATCTGTGGTCTCCCGTGTTTTTAAAATCAAGTCACATTTAAAAAACCCTCTAGTTTGGGCCAGAGCAGTATGTTTTAGCTTCTCCGTCTGATTTTTTTCACTCCATGCACTGCACATAGCGAAGTCAACAAGAAAACAGCTGATTACTTGTCTTTTTGCCAAAATCAAAGTGCATATCGAAGCAACCGTCCTTGGTGTCTTTTTTCCCCCAGTTGTTTCAGCACTAAGGACTCCTTGACTGTACATTCATGCTTTCAAAGGCCATCAGGTAGTTTCTGTCCTGCCATGTTGCCTTGGCGTGATGATTTCCACCTCTTTGATTTGATAGGTATACAGTTGAAAAGGCTTTGATATCTGCTGGTGATGCATTCACTGTCAACAGCTAAAAACAGACAAGCTGTGTGATGTTTATCTGCTGACATTTTGGCAACATAGAGAGTTTTTGTCATCGCACAGCTTTAGGCCTTTGTGATGTGAGCAGGATCACTGGATCTTATTGGGCTGTGATGAGAAGTCTGCGGGCTAGAAGCTGACCACCTAACAAACAGAACTCAGTCTATAAATGCTGTATGCACCATCTTATTAAGGCAGAACCAGCAGTGCATCAGCTCTGCAATGCATGGCACTGTTGATTTTCAGTTTTATTGCACAAAGTGGCAAATAATCATAAACCCAAACAGTAGAGAAGGTGTTGCATATTGCATGATATAGTACATCAGGTTGAAAACGCACATATCTTTTATCCATTGTGTATTCATTACAGCCATTGCTGCTTCAGAACCATGGTCAGCTCCGTTTCCACAAATCAGTAGTAAAAGGAAATTTACTCAGCAGATCATTATTTGAATTAAGAAAGAACGACACATTCTGTGAATTTGTATTAGGCTAAATCAACCACCTATGCAGTAAAATCTGATAGAAATTTTACTTTTGTGCGAAAAAAATAACAATTTGTAAGAAAGTAATCTGTTTGAAATAAGTGAAGGTATGTGGCTCATGCCTGGGTCTAGCTTTGAATACAGAGATGATCTCATCATGACCCAAAGAGTCACAGAGTTCTTTTTAAAAGGACAAGAGGGACAGGTAGTAGAGACAGGTAGTACTCATGAATGCTCTGAGGTGTGTTTCAATCCGACCTGCACTGGGGAACAGTCAATAAGTCATTGGAAGAGTGATGATGATCTGAAGTAGTTTGTTGAGGTTTGGAACAAATATCCAATACTTCAGTCAGAGAGATGAAATTCCAGTCCGTTTTGCTGCAGTTACTCAATGAATATTGTTAATGCAGCATCCTCAACCGAGAGGTGATAGTGATCACATGAGGTGCTGCAGCGACTGTGGGAGAAAAATTGCTGCGAGAAAAATTGCTGCTTGAAGCAACTAGATTTTCCATTCTAGACGGAGGGGTATATATGAGGGGCCGTGTAGGCCATAATTCCTTTTTTTACCTCTCAGATACACATTTTTACCTCACACTTTCACAATTTTACCTCTCACATACAATTGTTTTACCTCTCACATGTAATGTGTAAAAACATTTAATGTGTGAGGTAAAAACATTTAATGAGTGAGGTAAAAACATTTAATGTGAGCGGTTAAAGCATTTAATGTGTGAGGTAAAACATTCAACATGAGCGGTAAAAAACAATGTGAGAGGAAGGCCTTCGGGTCACGTGACGAAAAGCAGGAACTGTGAACAGGTAGCAGGTAAAAGAGAGTATGTGAGAGGGTAAAACGATTGTATGTGAAAGGTAAAAGAGAGTATGTGAGACGTAAAACAATTGTATGTGAGAGGTAAAATTGTGAATGTGTGAGGTAAAATTGTGTATGTGAGAGGTAAAAATGTGTATGTGAGAGGTAAAAAAAGGAATTATGGCCCACACGGCCCCTCATAGATATACCTAACAATACCTGCGGAGAAAATTCTGCTGTATTGTTGTCATACAACTTCACAAAACGTCACATCTCCTGCTAAGCACTTGTCATGGTCCTTGTTTCTTTTTCTGAGTGTTATTTTAATTTTGAGGGAGCAAATGTAAAGCTCCGTTTCCCCCATGGGATTAAAATGTATTCTGATTCTGATGTGTAGTCATAAAAAAAGGCAAAAGGTGTTTTCAGCTGTGACAGTATGGATGCAGATACGCTTCCCTCTCTTAGAAGATTAACAATCCCTTTAAAATAAATTGTTAATCCAAATCACCACAAAAATATAAATCTGATCATCTATTCTATGGGCCATAAACTACACCCCTAAAAAATGTAATCCAAATCCATCATTTATTTATTTTATTTTTTTGCTCCTCACAGTAACACAAAATGTACAAATGAATAATATCCTTGGTGGAGGTAATAAAAAGAACAAGTTCAAAATCACTTAACTGTGTGCAGCACAGATAAACTAACAAATTATTAAAATAATAAAAAAAATGGCAATAAACTGAAAGAATCATAAAACAATCCATAAAAACAAAACAGTCAAATCCGATAAAATGCAGGTTAAATTTAGCGAGTTTGTAAAATCGACTAAAAAAAAAGACTGTGTATTCTCTTCCCTGATGTTATCCAGCAGCTCACTCCATTCTACTGAGAGACTCCAGTGGATATGAATCTATTACTTCACATCAAATCCCATAGACTTCAATGTTTGGCATTTGTTTTATAGTTGTTTTGTTTCTTTTTATTTGAAATAACCCCGTCACATTATTTATTTATTTATATACTATGAGAATGTTCTGCAAGTAGGGCAACGATTGCATTAACTGCAACAACTTGTTTTACGTACAGCAGGAAACACGAGTCCGTTATATCGATCTTTTCCAGTTTGACAGGGAAAGTATAACCATTGACTATTTAGGGGAACATTTGACTGAGCATTCCAATAAGGTAATAAAACAGGCTAATAAAAATTACAATTAAATACAAAGGGACAGTAAAAATGACAAAAAGTCAAACATAGCAAATACAAGGTAGACAAGTCAGTAATAATAAATATGTACACAGCAATAAGGAACACTAATTAGTCTACAATGGAGGCTAAGAGTTTTAAGAGTAAAAGTACGAGATAGCAATGATTTATTGAAAACAATAAGTTGAAAAGTTTTAGAAAACAAATATCAAGTAAATGTTTAAAATGTTCTAAAGATGCAAATATGCCAACCCATATACCCTGCATGTTTTAGATGTTTCCCTGCTCCAACACACCTGATTCATATGGTCAGGGACATGCAGGGCAGTGAGTTGGGAAAACCGATATCATTTTCAAAAGGAAAACTTCATATAAAACACAGCAGAAGCTCCACAGACTTTCTTTGGCAGGTGCTCGGGAGACAAATGCACGAGAAACCGCAGAACAGCGGGGCCACAGTAAGCTCACAGATTGTGTTAACAATGTATGTAGTCAAGCCAAGGATCAGTGAACCTAAGGAACAGTGAAGCCAAGGAGGAAGGAAGTAGCAATTGGTCACGAGGGGGATTTGTTTGAATGAAATGGGAAAATGGGGTCCTACTTTTCACACGATTTATATTTCCTGAGGAGTTAAGGGACTCAGTCACAAGTTTCAAGTCTTCTTCAATATATCACAACGGGAGTTAATTTTGCAACCATAAGGTAACATCCATTTCTTAAACACAGTCTATGAGTGTGGTGTGAACGTCGTTGTTTAGTTATTTATAAAAATTCATACAGCTATACTTGCCTTTCTTGCATTTTTACACTTTTATGGCACTCTAAAACGTAAGACAATACCCACCAGGTTTTGAAACTCATCATTATTTAATTCTAATATTATTATGATAAAAGTATAACCACTCACATACTCTTTTACCTTTCACATACAATTGTTTTACCTCTCACATGTAATGTGTAAAAACATTTAATGTGCAAGGCAAAAACATTTAATGTGTGAGGTAAAAGCATTTAATGTGTGAGGTAAAAGCATTTAATGTGTGAGGTAAAAACATTTAATGTGAGCGGTAAAAGCATTTAATGTGTGAGGTAAAAACATTTAATGTGAGCGGTAAAAACATTTAATGTGTGAGGTAAAAACATTTAACATGAGCGGTAAAAACATTAATGTGAGAGGAAGGCCTTCCGGTCATGTGACGAAAAGCAGGAACTGTGAACAGGTAGCAGGTAAAAGAGAGTATGTGAGAGGTAAAACAACTGTATGTGAAAGGTAAAAGAGAGTATGTGAGAGGTAAAACTATTGTAAGTGAGAGGTAAAAATGTGAATGTGTGAAGTAAAATTGTGTATGTGAGAGGTAAATTAAAAAATTCTGACCAAATAAAATAATAATTTGCGCGCCTCGACTGTTATCTGTCGCGCGCCTCGCCGATCGCCGTCACAGCCACATTTCAACAGTTAAAAAGACAAATATTTAACATTTGGATGAAAACTGATTTCTAATATTTTTAGATGTTAGATGTTAAGATAGACCCTAAATTAAATAGTTAGAAGACTTTTATGGATTTGGGTTACCAAAGGCTTTAACAAATCCAATATGTACCATTTTAATAATATGAAAACATTGACTTTGACTCTATCACTATTCTAATTTATTTTATTGTACATTTATATATGCATGCATATGTATATGTTTTGTGCAATGACAATAAGGATTATTCTTATTCTCTATCTGTGTACCAGCATCTTAGCTCTGTGGTTGTGCAAACCACTGAATTCTACCGGTCAGCCCGAGTGCAAACAGCAGTAGATTTCAGAGTACCTGGCCATTCATTGTTATCATCCGTAAACCCGGATTAATGAAAGTGGTGGTAATCTTGTAGTAATGCTCAGAGTAAAAAAAAAAAAACATCCCTATCGGCCCTTATTCCTTCTCCAGGCAAACCCAGCGGTGTCAGACTTCATCCGCATCTGTCCTGCCGCAGGGAATATCACCTGATTTGATAAACGAATTCCTAAAGGATCGCCTCCAGTCGGTCAGCAGATGGAAAACTAGCTCTCAGCTCACATGACGAACACCATCCTATACATACACACACACACACACACTCCATCTGACCCGAGGAAAGACGGACAGCCTGCCTTGTTGTTATTTTCCCTCTATCTTTCTCCCAAACAACACGCACGACTGTCAGTAATGCTAACAATTACCACGTCCGCCCTACCAAACGGCTACATTTTCAGGGGACAGATTTAATTCCTTTAACATACGCCTGAATTGATTGCGAGCTTTCGGAATCATTAATTAAAGCGCGGGACGTTTCCTGGCAAGCTGCACATTGATGGAGAGCAGATCATTAGTGGCCCTTTGGGTCCTTTTAATATACTCTTGCAACAGTCGGCAATTGAGCAGTGACTGGAGTGGGAGGATCCAATCTGCATACCAACCTTGCTGACCTGTAATTTGCTGCAGGCTCGATATCAGCTGTGTTTAAAATAAGGAGACTCCCCGTGGTGTTTCCCTGACCACTGCTGGTTGTCGGTTGTAAAAGGAGAGGAATTATGCTGTGGTTTCAGTCCTAGCTCTGTGACAAAAGCTTCTCTGTCCAGCTGTGGGGTGCCTCAGGGTTCCATTTTGGGCCCCCTCCTCTTTTCGATATATGTGTTGCCATTGGGGATCCATATTTAGAAAGTACAATGTCTCATTTCATCGCTTTGCAGATGTCGTACAAATCTATACGCCCTTAAAAACGAATGACCAAGCCTCTGTCCAGGTCTCAATGCCTCAATGACATTCAATCTTGGATGGAAGTGAACTTTCTCTCCATGAACAAAATTAAAACCGGCACCCTGAAGCCTTACCGTCACCCGTCTGAAAGGAACCTTGGTGTTATTTTGGACAGTGACTTTAGGTCCGAGAAGCAGATAAGCTCTATCGTGAAAACAAGCTTCTTCCAGCTAAGATTATTAGCAAAAGGTAAAGGCTAATCTCCCCAGGAACGAGAAAGTCATTCACACTTTTTGTTACTTCACGGTTAGACTATTGCAATTCTTTGTTTGTTGGTCTCGACCAGTCAGCACTGCGCCGTTTACAGGTGGTTCAAAACGCAGCCGCCCGCCTGCTGACTGAAAAGAAACAGCGCGATCATATCAGTCCTGTCCTTGTATCTTTGCACTGGCTGATCCAGTTCAAGGTTTTGTTAATTGTTTTTACTTTACTTTTTCATTTGTTTTTATTCAATTTTTTTTTTTTTTTTTAATTGAGCTCTTACTATTCCTTTATTGATTTTTATTTATTATTATATAGAGTGTGATTATATTGTACTTTAATAACTGCGCAGCACTTTGGTTCAACTGAGGTTGTTTTTAAATGTGCTTTATAAATAAACTTGACTTGACTGTGTCGTGAAATGTGCGGCAAAACTACAATAGGCATTAAATTAAGGAATTAATATATATATATATATATATATATATATATATATATATATATATATATATATATATATATATATATATATATATATATATGTAACGTTTTCACAAATCAACGTAGCAGAGCAACCTTTAAAAAGAAGAAAACAGCCTTAAGCAGCTAAGTAAACATACCCCTCGCCTCTTTTTCTTACTTCTGTATCTCATTATCTGCCTGCATTTCTCTGGTGCATTATGCTGATTTGTTATGACTGGTGAGTCACACTGAGGGCTGTTAGTTCAATAGCAATGATCACCAATCCTGAAATCCATTATGTCCTTATTTCCCCTCACTTGTAAGTATTGGCAGGTTTGATAGATCTCGTGACTCCAGGGTATTGCATTGTAATTAAAATGAGTGAAAAGGATCCCTGCAAGATGGCAAAGGCTTTGCAGTTTTTTTTTTCCAAAGCTGACGTTCCTGTGCAATGCAGGATATAAAAGTGTGTGCACTTTAAGCACTATACACTTGACACAATCGTAAGACGTCACCTTATAGCGTGCGTCTCTAACACACTGTAAAATGCTAGTGACCTTTATGGGAGGTAAGTACTCACACTCCACTGATAATGAACTCAGAGTAATGGCAAAAATGACAGGCTTTCTGAGTCTGCGATACGGTCCACTCCAAAAGCACAAGAACAGTGAGGAACATTTTCTGTACATTGTGAGCATCACAAGGGTTTCACATCAAGAGATGGATATAAGACAAGATAGATCAATATTTCAGATTTTATTTCCAGGTATACATAGAGATAAGTTGAACAACATTATTCGAGTGAAGAAAATTATTGAAACGTGACTGAAAGGTGTTTTTGTGGTCCAGGTGTGCCCATTTACATCGAGTACTCAAACTAATAGCACCAATAGAGTGTCTCAGTTTCAGATTTATAGCTCACATAGAGTGGTACAGTGGTCCTGTTGTTACTCAGCGATATTTCAGACAAACTCTCTCACCCGGAAAACAGAGTGTGTTGTGATTGGCCAGTACCCGGAAGTGACATATCAGCACACCAGCTCTCAGAAGCGCAGCTCCCCCCTCTGGAACGGTGGATGCACTGCTACTCATTATCAAAACATTGTTTTAACAGTGTTTAAAAATAGCTTCTTTACGACTCCCCGCCGCAGTCCCTTTGATGACTTTGACCTGGAGTCAGACCCAGAGTCTGAAGACACTGTCGCTCGTGAAACACCTCCACAACAGACGCTATTCTTCTTCTGTGGTTCAATGTACGCAACCGGATGTGCCCGGACTAGTGCCCGGAGCAGGAGGATCTGCTGTTCCCGGAGAACCGTTGTTTTACGTAACCGGACCGGGTTTATTCAGAGATCTCGCTGAGCCCGAGATTACAATAAAACACAGCGTTCTCAGCAGTGGCTGAACTGTTTGTTTAGAACCTTCAGGGCTAAACAAGGTAATGACGCAGATGCACACTGAAAAACAGCGTTAATTGGAACTTCTGGTCTAGTTTCGTTTAAAGTTTCCCTGTGCATTTAAAAGGTGTATCCCACATGGAGACCAGAGCGCAGTCTACGGGAGAAAAACAAGCAATTTTGAAGTTAAGAGGAGATGGAAAATCAATCAGAACCATTGCACAAACATTGACCAGAGCCACTACAACCATTTGTCTTGAAGAGGATGGAAATCAGTGAGGGGTTGAGCAACAGACGTTGAACCAGTAGACCAAGGGAAACATCAGCAATTGACAGAAACATTGTGAGACTCAGTGACATCAATAGCATCCTCCAAATGGTAGGAGTGAAGGTGACAGAAATCAGACTTCAGGAACAAAAGCACAGAGCCTACACTAGACGATGCAAATCACTTATTAGCAATAAGAATAGGAAGTCCAAATAGGAATTTGTCAAAGAGTGACAATTGGACATTGGTCAAATGTTTACCAAAGTGAAGAAAAGGCTCAAGTGTGAAGGAAGAAAGGATCTGCACAGATGTGGGAAAACATAAAGTGTTTGTACAAGAGACTGCAACTTGTTTTTGTTGTGGTTACCCTAACTAACATACCAAGCCAAACCATAAGCAACCATGGTAATATAAGCTTCCTTGGACTTGGCTCCAAAAAATCTCTATTTGAAGGCTAGTTGTCATACTTCAACTATACCTCTTCCTTGACAAGAAGAACAAGAAACACGACTTGTTCCGAAGTTGTTCCAAACAGTGCTCGAAACCCAGGTCTTCTTGCTGCAAAGGCAAAAGTGCTAACCGCTACTCCAACCGTGGGCCCCTGCTACGTGCAAGTCATGTTAATTCAATCTTCATTTTCATTCCGAGGTCCCATATTTGTGATATCCCAAATTTTTGGAATCATTTGTTTAAACCACCAAATATGTTTGTGAAGATCAAATTAAGATGCGTTATCACCAACAACAACATTACAGCCAAAATATTTGCATTAAAAAATATATTTTGCAGACTGCAAATCATGTTGATGTTTTCAAATCACGTTTTGGCATGTGGCGCCACCTACCGCCGTCTACCAATCATTGCAGTCAGTAGAGTCTCGGCTGCCGAGCAAACCACGGGTTGCCAGTTACGTCAGAAAACGAAACCTAAAAGACCTCGGTATTTTGAATTTGAATGTAGTAACCGTTTTGTGGCCATATTCTTACATATGGCACCTTTAAAGTACTGCTGGTGTGTGTCAGGCATAAAAAAAAGAAACAAATATTTCTATGGGGAAAAAAAAACGTGGTGGCCACAGCTCCCTTGTGGCTCCTACAAAACCCGAAGAAGAGGGAGACACAAATCAAATGAAGCTTTCAATAGCATCTTCAACCCTTATTGATTTCCTGGGTCTGTGGATGACCACAATCCAATGTCCAGCCCCTGATTAAACATCAGAGTCATGTTTGACAAAGTAGTTGAGGTTATCTCCTGACCACTGTCAGTACCACTGGGAATCCAATGCTGATTTTTAAGTGGTTAGTTCACCGAGCGCCTCTGACCCTATGATGTGCTTCCACTGATATCGATACAATTATAATCAGAAGCAAATAAATGACCATAGACAAATGTACTGAGTCGGGAATCAAGATAAACCTTTACCATTAAACAAATTATGAGGAAGCAATTTTTTGCCTTTAATAGATTTCTGGTTTCTGTGACTTGGCAAAGCCAAAACAGCAGGTCACATGGGTTTTTGGTCGATTCTGACATAAATAAGAGCCCTTGTGTCCTCCGCAAGAAAAATAGTCAATGAACATTAAATACTGTTTTGGTATAGAGACACGATCGCTTCACCGAATCTCGAAATCGCTCTCAGTATTATGTTCAAAGGTAACAGTAAGAAGGGCATATTGGCATAATTGAACATGCTATCCACTACTATGAGTGTATAATCACTTGTACACTCCAAGGCCCTTGTTTTACAGAGGCTGTCATCTTGTGCCACCATGTTTCTACAGCTCCCTGACTGGTAAAAACCAAAATGCTACCAGCCGCGTTATGTAATAACCAACAGAAATTGACATTTAAAAACAGTAATAACTAATTTTACTGAAAATTAATACTTAAGAGAACAGTATGTCAAACTATTGCCCAGCTTACTTTGCAACAATCCACCTTTTAACTCTAGTTGTGTACATTTAAATGCACAAGGGGTTCTTTTCAATGAATAATGACATTTGCACAGTCAGATTAGTCGCGAGATCAAGTTTGGAGGTAAGTCCTTCTGATAGTTAACCATAGTTATTAGATATATTGTCAGTGGCTTCGTGATATATTAAAGGCATCTGACCACTAGTTGGCAGCAGACGTTTGACCATTGAACGCTCTTTCATTCCTCTCATAAAAAAGTACATTGTTAACTCTGCCAATTATCAGCTTTTTCTTAAAAATGACATGGGAAATGAAAATCGCTATACAACACCTTGCTTATAGTATTCCAATACATATGGATATATTGTGGGAGGTTTAGTTCTCGTTCAGATAACGCAATTTACATCCATTGATCTCAAACTGTGGTGACACTTGAAGGAAAATCAGGAATAAGGCTCTACTGTAGATACCAGAGTATGTGATCCGAGTGGTCTATTTACACCACTGTATTTTAACATTGGTGATAATGGTATTACTTTGAGCTGTACTTGTCTTAGAAAAGGTTTTCTGGAATATTTTCAAAAATATGGATGTTGCTCATCCCAGCTTTAACCTGAAAAAAAAAAAGCATTGAGCGGTGAATATTTAAGTCGTGCTTCTGCAGATAATAAGGTATCATGTACCCAGAAAACCCAGAAATCCGGAGTTGGAGTTGGGAAAGTTTACAAGGATTGAAAAGCTACAGCCTTTTGGAAAAAACCACCATGAAACTTACATGGATCAACCTTTCCAAGAAAAGAAGAGACTTGTACCGTTCAGCATTTTACTTCCAGGCTGATGTCCAGTATTATTTTGTAACTTGCTGAACATCCAAATAAAATGTGCTGTAAGGACTTTTCCTCTTCGAGGAGGATGTAAACGGATGGGGTGCTCTGCTAGACTGGATTTCGGGTAGCCAGCCGAGGCTGACTAATCAGAGGGTGCTTGGGAGAGCATTAAGACAGACGTGTGGAGGGGAAATGTGACACCTGGAAATTACACAATGTAATGGAATCAGCCAAGTGGTAAATGTAGCTTTTAAATAGGTTTTGTGTTCTCCATTAACTTGGCAGACACTGATTGGTCCTGACAGCAAGGAAAAGTGACGGTCAGCATGTTGCCCCCTCCCCTCTGTGGTGCCTCTGCTGCACCTGCACACACACACATGCAACAACACGCATACACACTATGAGCTGGACACAAAGTTCTCTGTAGTTAGTTGGGTTTCCGGAGCCAAATGAAAGTCTGGCTGGAGCTGGGATCAGGTGATAGCTGCAGTGGCTGCAGTTCTGCTCAATTTCTTCCATTGGTAGTTAATATATGTACATGCAGGTTTATGGCCAAATCATTTCCGTCTTCTCTTATTAGTACTAATAAAAGCAAACGTGTGTGTCTCTTAAAGGTGAAATATGCACTACTCTGTGGCACAATATGACAGAAAACACATATTACCCAAGATATAAAGGAGATGCTGATACTCAGTCCAGCGAATGGCCATTTTGTTGTTACATAACCATCCACATAACAAAGAAATCATTAAAATTGAATCATTTTGGTTTGTGGATAAAACGAGACATTCGAGAAAATCGTCATTTCCAGCTTTGACAAACACTGATCAACGTTTTTTAACATTTTCTGACCTTTTATGGACCAAACGATTCATCAATTAATCGAGAAAATAATCGACAGATTAATCGATTACGAAAATAATCGTTAGTTGCATCTCTAGAGAGATGTGCTGTGTGGTACAACCATTTCGTGGCAATTTGATAGTTAAAAAAAAATCAGTACCGTTGATTTTTGATAATATAAAATAAATAATAATAATAATGATGATAATAATAATATACAATTTAATTGAATTAATGTGTAAACCCACCTAATTAGCAGGCAGTAAACTTGTTGCGTCGCGTACGCTAAACACTCACTTGGGTATTTACCCAAGTTTGTCCATTTCCATAAGAGATTCAATCGCCAAAAACATGAGTGGGGGCAGTGAGTGCTGTTTGCCTTGCCTTTTTCTCGGCGCTCTTACATGTTCACTAACGTGGGCGTATAAACTGGCTCAACAGGGACCCTCTCAGTGTCATGAAGCTCATGAGCCACAGCCTTCACACGAAACCCTGCAGTCCTTTCGATTGCGAATGAGAGCGGAAAAGGAGGGCTTCGTTCGGGTGTGTTTGGTGTCTGCCTCCATGCTTTTGCATTTCAAATGAATAAATGATAAAAGCCCACTTTTTAGTCCACTGGTGACTGTCCTTTCTCTCTCTCTCTCTCTGTTTTTTAATTTATGAAGCACCCGTACTCTCTCTACCCATCATCGTGTCCTTCCTCTCATTCTGAGTTTACTGTGACTTTCCTTTGACTGCATCTAGTTTCTCTACTTTTTTTTAATAATCGAAAGTCACTTTTTGCATAATATCCAAAGCTCATATTAAAGAGTTAATTTGACCTTTTGGGAAAAATTTATTCTGGCAATTATTTGAGTCCTTAGAGTTTATAACCAGCCGTCAAAGAAAGAAAAAAGGTTAAAGCCTGGAAAATTGATTATTAGTTAAATCAACAACCATGATCCCACCAGAAGCTCCGAGTAATACGTGGTGACAGACTCTTAAGAGCAGACCACACTTTTCATTGGTTTCCCTCCGTAGTCTCAACCTTTGTGTAGAAGACGCTTTAGCACTGTGATAAAGGGAATAACAGATGCATCAGAGGAGACGATCTCTTTAGTTAAAGGTGAAGTAAGTAGTTTATAGTGCCATCTAGAGGAGAGGCTGAAATTTACGACAAAGAACTGCTCCTCTGCTCACCCCCTCCCTTCCCTGAGCACTACGGTGTCCTCAGCCGGTCAAATGTCGTCCTCGTCGTCTTTCTCTGTGTCTGCAGATGAGGTTCGTGAGGCGAGGGAGAGGGCGGAGCTACCGCGGCCGTAGCAGACGAAGCGGAGAGAGTGGAGGCGGGACTTCCGCTACAGGTAAAGCGACGCTTGATTTGTTCTCTCGCGTTTGTCCTTACAGGCTCCGGTAGAAACATGGCGTCTCGCTGCTAACAGTGGCTATGCAACCGCGGCCGGCGACCATGTTATTTTACATGACTTTTTGAAACACTACGAAAATGAAACAAAAACTATTATACAGCGACTAGACAATGCAGGAGCACATAATATGTATAAAAAAGTGGATTTTGGGTTATATAAACCCATAAATACTACACAGTGTCCCTTTAAAGCCTGGAAAATTGATTATTAATTAAATCAACAACCATGATCCCACCAGAAGCTCTTAAGAGCAGACCGCACTTTTCATTGTTTTCACTCCGTGGTCTCAACCTTTGTGTAGAAGACGCTTTAGCACTGCGATAAAGGGAATAACAGATGCATCAGAGGAGCCGATCTCTTTAGTTAACTGAGTTAACTAAGCAGATCCATTTTGCATAGTAAGCCACCACTTGAAAAGACAAGCAACTCAGTTCAGGCTGTTATACAGACATGTACAGGTACAAGATAGAGGATTCTGTAAAGCAAAACCTAAGTTTCATATAAAAGGCTTTTTTTAAGGCCATGAAAAATAAACAATTTAATTGTAAACCTATTATACACTCGTACAAATATGTTAATCAATAGTACATTCAATATCTGGCACCTGATTCAGCAGGAAGATTTCAGAAGGCTTGCACAAATATGGATTAAAGGCCATTTCTTTCATGTATCTAAGAGCTTTCTTGTCATCTCTGCAAAGAAGGCTCTGTTTTTCTGGACAGTCGTCCGTGTGCGAGCTGCATAATTATGGTGGTTTTTGATGACATTTTCTGGAGAGGTATATTAGGGCTCAATAAATAAATTATTCGATTTTTGGTCATACTCGGATACAGATCACCACCTAAGGGTATTGGCACTGTGGGGAAAATGAGCAGCCTTGGTGCTGTTTTTTTAGATACTGAAGTGGTAGATACTGAAGGGTATAGTCAGAAATCCCAAGGTGTAGTTCTTTGTTAGAGGCTGTGTGAGGTTTAAAGCTTCATATTGAAGACAGGACAGACATTCAGTGCTGATTGCAGCCACCATTGCTATGGTCAACAAAGGTCCGTATTTGTATGGTGCTGTTCCAGTCTTGATGACTCAAAGCTGCTTTCCACTACAGTTTTTTTGTTTGTGCAGCACCTCATTTACATGCAGCCAGCACAGCCAACATGGAGTAATTTGGAAATGCCTTGCCCAGGGACACACATCGGCTTGTAGAGAAGCATAGCTGGGAATCAAACCCTCGACCGTCCAGTTGAAAGATGACTCACTCGACCGCTCAGCCACCATCATTCCCAATAGACTAGATACAGCACTTCGTCCACCCTTATACTCCAGCCCAGAATCAGATACAGGTCTGCTCACCACCACCTTCTTCACCTTCACCTTCTTATAATAACTATACTTACTATAGAGCTACAGCTGTCAGGTCACACCGCCATAACGGCAGGAAAAGTTTCTGCAAAAAAAATGAACAGTGCGAGTACCGACCTCCGAGTTCTCCGGACACTTTTTTAAATCCACAGAGATCAAGCAATATATCACATAACTTGACAGACTGAATATATCTGACCCCTATAATCCCCCGCGGGTGCTTTCCACTAGTATGGAAACAGCCAGAGTGAACATTATCCCAAACCTATAGCATCCTTTTCAATACGGTTTCCCATATCCCTGTGTATAATGTATTGACAATCCCTATAAAAGCATGTAAAAATACATTAAAGCGAGTTAGCATTGGATTCTTTACGTAATATGCAGTGATCACTACATAAGCAGAATCCATTGCCTGTGGATTTCCATCATTCCTTCATATTCAAGCACATCTTCTGCAAGCACATGATCCAACTCTGCTGTGCTGTCTGTCTGGATTTTTTGGTGATCTGGTAAAATACTCTCCGGTTTGCTTGCAGCTCCTCACCATCTTTACTTTTTTATGAATACAGCCGGCGAAGTTGCCTGGCATATTTGTTGCCGGTCACGTGTGTCTATGGATTTGTGCAGCTCCGAGTGTTGGATAACAAGATTACGTGACGTCACAGACTTAGTTTGTTCTCTCCTTTGTTTGTTTGAGAAGTAATGTTACGAGCTTTGGTCCTGCATAAAGCATGGATAGCGAGTCCATGTCTGCTGAAGTGAATGAGGAGTTCTCTCCTCCTAATGCACTGCTACACACACCTTTTCGGTCTACTCGCTTAACCGGGGACACGGATCTTCAAACATCGCTTTTCAACAGTGTTTGTACATAATATAAATGACATAACATTAATGAAACGTTTACATGCAGAGCGCTCACTCGCAAAGCAGACAACAGCGGCGCAGTACCGCCACAGGGCTGCGGGTGCGCGGATGTTGTGTAATCAAACACACCGGTACGGCCGTGTATTAAAAATTCATATCATAACGGAAAAAAACGGTATTCAGTGTGAACCGCATCAGCATAATGGTTACCCTCAAAGGGCCAAATGTAACTGTCATAAAGAATAAATGTGACTAAATGTAACCAAGTGTAACGTAAAATAAAGGTAACTACTCCGTAACATATTGCTAAATAACTTTCTGTATTTATTACTTATTCAATTTCACTCGCATGATGCATATACAACGATACACTCCAATCTCGTGGCGGTGCCGTCACTTTACAGGTAACGCAATCGCCATGCATTGTGGGAAATGTAGTCTATGGTCAACGCCTATTTTAACACAGATTTTTAAGACAAATTAATCACTCACAGGCCACATAAAATGACGTGGCGGGCCACATCTGGCCCCCGGGCCTTGAGTTTGACACGTGCTTTACAGAGTCCTTAACATATTGTGACTATGACATGGTCAACACTGGTGTGAAAGATGTGTGGTCAACCCCAGTAAGACCACAACATTTGTCCAACATCATACCCGTATTAAAATTAAAACTGCAACTAGACCGTGTTCTGACAAACAACATTTCTATCAACGTTTGTTTCAGTTGAAAGATTTGAGGCTCTGCTGCACGAAGGTGACACTGGAAAAACCCAGGGTTTCCACCGTGAATCCTGGAATATTTTATTTACAGGGAGTCACAGACGAGCGACAGCTTGGTGCTCTTCTCTGTATCACCTTCTACACTCACAACACAAGCTGCTGCTCACCGTAAAAACATTAACATTTCATGACTTTGTGCATTCCTAGTGAAATGGAAATGTATAAGTTTGCAGATGCCCCAGAAATATCGAGGCCTACCGCTTAAAAAAAGACATAAAAATGAATAATAATAATAAAAAATACACTTGCTATGCAGAGGAGACGAGCCCATTAATGTAGATGCTGCGTTTTTTAAAATGCATACAGGGCTTTGGAATTGAGCTTTTTCATTACCGATGTCAACAAGAGGACGAACACAGTATGGATGCCGAACAACTTGTGATGAAATTAAAACTTTTTTTTTTTCTTTCAGCAGCACAAGATATTTAATTTTGGTTCCAGACGGTACTTGCTAAAAGAAAATTGGGGACAAATTCATTCATTATTGATCCAGGTTTTTATTTTCACACATTCTCATTTGATTATCCGGTTTCTGAAATGGCAACGCTCCTCTGACTTCATACTGTATATTAATAATTCACAATTCATTCTGGTTGCACAGACGCAGATATTTTAAATGCTCACAGTGTTGTGTCTTGGCGAGAGTTCACACGCTAATTTACTGGCGATACATCCCCCGTGTGCTGTTATTAGACCATTTTTTTGGAAACTGGGCGCGATAACATAATGTTCATGTGGAAAAGATGCTGCTTTAATCAGTGAAAGCCATTAAACAACTATGAACATGTAGAGAGTCTGTCGTCTTTATTCTGAGGAAGGACCACAAACATTAATACAATAACATTTTTTCTTTGCAGTGAGTTGTTTTCCTGCACCCGACTGTATTTTCTGTGACTTATAGGTTCTTATGGTCTGAGATAGTAACAATTTTATATGAACACACCAATAGTAGGTGAACAACTTGAGGAAAATATCTAATTGCTATTTTCCTGACAGGTATAGTGAGTGGGATATGATTTGTTATATGTGCTTTATATAAAATTTAAGTTCAATAATGGAATGTTAATACATGAGACACCATCAACATATTAACTCTTAGGTTACATTTGACAGTATAGTAACACAAGTTCTCTATATTTTTCAAATGGAGATATTTTTGCATGTAGTGGCGCCCCCTCCTGCCCTGACTGGTGTCCCCTGAGTGTCTTGATACATGGGCTTTGATTTGATTCATGATCAAATGGTGCTGCTTTGAAATGATCTGGCTAGATTTGATTTGGTTTTATGCAATTAGATTTGACGCAATACTATTGTTTTAAATGTAGGCACTCATTTACAATTGCAAATTAGAATTAGAAGGCAAATCTATAAACATTTCATCGCTCACCCTCAGGACCACAAAGCTTTTCTTTTTTTTTCCTTTTTATAAACACATGCAAAGAGGGGAGAAGATGATTTTAGAACGACCTAAAAGAGCGCATGTGTGTTTGCACAAGTGTGGTCAAGAGTGTGGTGCAGTATGTGTGAAGAATGGAAATTCGGGGATGCCAGTAAGTTAATATTGAGCCTGCCCCACACTAGAGGATAATTTGTCAGAATTCGGTCTCAAAAAGAAAGGCCCTTCCAGTCCAATCCAAGTTGATTCCATCTTCTCAGCCATGACTCATCCACAGCTATTAACTGACAACACTGACTTTGCACATTACATCATTCTCTCTCACAAACACCATCATACTCCCTCACAATCATACCCTCTCACAAACACTATCATAGTCACATACATTTATTATTATACTCTCTCACAAACACTATCATACTCTCCCACAAACACTATCATAGTCACATACATTTATTATCATACTCTCTCACAAACACTATCATACTATCATACTCTCCCACAAACACTATCATAGTCAGATACATTTATTATCATACTCTCACAAACACTATCATACTCTCACAAACACATATACTCTCTCACTATCATACTCTCTCACAAACACTATCATAGTCACATACATTTATTATCATACTGTCTCACAGACACTATCATACTCTCTCACAATCATACTCCCTCACGAACACTATCATACTCTCCCACAAACACTATCATACTCTCACAAACACACATACTCTCTCACTATCATACTCTCTCACAAACACTATCATAGTCACGTACATTTATTATCATACTCTCTCACAAACACTATCATACTCTCTCACAAACACCATCATAGTCACATAAATGTATTATCATACTCTCATACAAACACTATCATACTCTCTCACAAACACTAGTATAGTCGCGCACACTTACTATCATACTCTCTCACAAACAGTGCTATAGTCACATACATTTACCATCATACTCTCTTTCACGCTATTATGGATGCCACAACATGATATTGAATGTATGAGAGAATGATATGCAATGTATGCGAGTATAGTGGTATGAGTGAGAGAGTTTGATTGAAACGGAAGTCAACTTGGATTTCCAGTTTCTAACTGGCTTATCAGGATGTCTCTCCAGCCGGATCTCAAGGACAGTGTCGTGTTGAACCGACTCATAACATTAAAAGATGGGACATTGAGTGACAAACACATCAATGTATATGCAATGTAAATGTAAATGCAGCTGCTTGTTTTCTGCCCTCGTAATGCTGTGCGAGTGGAAATTCTATTAGCCTCAACATTTACCACATTTAATCTTTAATGAGGCTGCTTCTAATTTTATCACATTGCCCCCCTTTCAAAGCATCAGTCAGAATCATTCACGGCTTTTGGGAAAAAAAAGAAAAAAGAAAAGGAGGAGAAAATCTGAAGCCGCGATGCGAGACGAGTCTTATCGGGGGAAGACAGATGGGATTGTCGATAGTTGACAGACATGCTGATAACGGATTTTGGGTTTATCTCCAATCACTTCATGGGGTAGAAAGCTTTGACAGCCTGCATCTTCAAAGCGACAAAAAGGCCAGAAACACACCATGCTCTGACAGATGGAGAGGCCGTTTTTTTTTTAATAACCTCAGTGCCACCGCCGCCTGGCAATGATGGCAGACACAGGGGCATCGGCGAGGGACGCCACGCCGTCGTGCCTTCTTTGCTCTCACATCTGTGAGGTGGCAAAGGTTGCTAGCATCTCTTCTAGCATCACAAAGCTCGCAATATGGCAAACAGGAACCTAGTGGTCTCTCCGTTGATAATGTTTGTGATCAGACTTGCCAGACGTCAAAGCATTGGTTTGCATTTTGCATTTCATTTTAAACAATTATACAATTAAAGAATCGGTGACGGCTGATGAAAGTACTGCAAATTGAAAAAAACACTATTCCTATTAATCCTTCTCTGTCATTCTCTCTGGTTTGCATGGTAAACTTAAACTTCAAAATGTGCACATTAGGCCCTTGCCCTAATTACACAAAAAGGGGCTAATTTGCATGTCGCCAGTGACAAATAAATGGCACAAAAGTGCAAATATGTCAAAGATTAATTTCAATGCACCCTCTTTATTCACACACACAAGTGCAATGCGATTAAGCGAGTAATTTATAAGAACACATGGATTCTGATTGGTTAGATGTGTGCATGCCACAAATGAAACTATCAAAAAATCAACCTTGGTTAGAAAAATAAAAGGCACCAACAACATCAATTTTGTGAAATCTGCAACCACATCTCACACACACACACACACACACACACACACACACACACACACACACACACACACACACACACACACACACACACACACACACACACACACACACACACACACACACACACACACACACACACACACACACACACACACACACACACACACACACACACACACACACACAAATGTCTGCTGTGCAAAGGCTAAAAGCAAACACTGATCCAACTGATACAAACTCATGGATCATATACTCATAAATATTATGCGCTGGACCTTTAAATGCACAGCTGCTGAGGGGCAACGACGTGCTGACGTTCATGTAGCATGGCAGGCTTTGTATTCATTTGTTTATTATTCACCGACATGCCGCAGCCTTCGAGTAAACACATAATCAACGTCAGGTCAAAGGCATTTATCTCGAGAAGGAAAAACTCAATTCATGCGACGTGCCGCTGCTGGACCGACATCAAAGCCGCATTTCGCCGTCACCGCTGACAGTTACAGTAAGAGCCACAGCTGACCGCACCATCACAGCGTTAATGTGAAGCGATCCTGTCAGCGAGCACCGCTGCACTGAATGTCAACAGTCACGCTCATTTTTCATTCCCATTATGAATCATTGCCTCGACTCATCGTGGCCGTTGCTCTAATGACTCACTGCTGTGAAGGTTGGTTGGCGAGAGCACAACAACCGATCGCTTCCTTCTCTGGACTGAAATCAGCCAAAAATAGAACAATAATAAAAAATATTAATTGTTTAAAATCACTAGAAATAACAGTTAAGACAATAAATCACACACACAGAGACGCATGCGCTCCATTGCTGCATTTTCCCCAACTTCTTGGTTCATATTTACGCGCATACGTTTTAAATAACGTGCATAAAGTTAAGTTACCCTTGGAAAAGGTTTGTTTTCTAATTCATAACAAACACAACATTAATATGGCTGTTAATTAGTCATCTCGTGATTTGGGTCACGCTAGTTTGTCGTCTTCAAAAAAGTGGGTCCCCGTGTCGAAAGTTTGGGAAACACTGGCCCACATTTGTTGTATGGTACAGAAACATACCCCAGTGAAAATGTGGGACATTTGAAATTTCACTAAAAGTGCACATTAAAAGTCTTTACAGTATGGTAGTATAATAGATGTCCTGAACTTGTGGAAAATGTAATTTTAATTACATTTTAAAGGGTTAAATGATAATTTTTGTATTAAAAAGTGCGAATATGGGACTTTAAATTTGAGATTTCTTGACTCTAGTAGATATCAAACCTGCTGAACACAACTTTTTCCATTCTTATTCAGAACGGCAGGACAAAAAAATGCCTATTTAATTCTAAAAGCATGGGAAAAAGTTTGCGTATGTCCCTTTAGGGACTCCGTGAATGTTGACCATCTAATTTGGGTGAATGAAAAGCTAATATGAGAAAACTGCAAATACACACATACTATAGAAAATAACTATTCTAAGGAACATTTTAAAAGGAATGCGTGGCGTGAAAATGCTACAGATTTGTTCCTCATTTTGATTTAATTCACTTTGTAAGGATACATGCGACTAGAGCTGAAACTTAATCGATGAATCGATTACTAAATCAATCGCCAACCATTTTGATAATCGATAATGGGTTTTAAGCTTTTTTCATGATTAAAACAAGATTTCTGATCGTTTTAGCTTCTTGTATGTGAATATTTTCTTGGTTTCTTTGCTCCACATAAACAACAGAAATCATTAAAACTGAATCATTTTGGTTTGTAAACAAAACAAAACATTGAGAACATCATCATTTCCAGCTTTGACAAACACTGATCAACGTTTTTTAACATTTTATGACATTTTATGGACCAAACAGTCATAGTCTGACTAACAGATCTGGATAATGTCATAGTCTGACTAACAGACCTGGATAATGTCATAGTCTGACTAACAGATCTGAATAAGGTCATAGTCTGACTAACAGACCTGGATAATGTCATAGTCTGACTAACAGATCTGGATAATGTCATAGTCTGACTAACAGACCTGGATAATGTCATAGTCTGACTAACAGACCTGGATAATGTCACTAATAGTCTGACTAACAGACCTGGATAATGTCTTAGGGTTAGTGGTTAATTCGTAATCGATTAATCTGTCGATTATTTTCTCGATTAATCAATTACGAAGATAACCGTTAGTTGCAGCTCTATCCGCGACCAAATTCTCCGTGAGACTCAGGGCAGTTGGACCCGAACCAGCAGATTGGAACAATCCCTCCCCCGCCCGTGTTGGCAGGTATCCCCGCTTACCTGCGCCTCACGCCCGCGGCCCCTCCAAGATCCAACCGTCCTCATACCGAGCTGCCGATCGGCGTCTAGTGCGATGGCTCCGTCCTGTTGTCTCTGTCTCGCCCGTTACTCCGGCTGAAGCCCTCCTCCTACTTCGACCGCGATGCTGCCCAAACCGCCTCGTCCACCGCTGTTTCCAGCCCTTCAAGCCGCGTCGTACTCCAGTCCCCTCCCGGTGGCGTTTCCCTGTGCGGCCGTGGTGTTGACCGCTCCAGCCTTCGCCTGCTGAAGCGCACCGGACCATCGGCTAGCGGCTAGCAGCTAGCAGAGAGCTAACCCTCCAGATGGCCGTGATAAGCGAGCAAAACCTTCATGCTCAATGACTTATTTATCTCCCGGGAAGTGGACTTTCCGTTTCTTGGGTGAGACCTGGCTCTCTTCAGGCGATAACATGCCGTTTTCTGAACTCTTTCCACCGGACTGTAACTTTTTTAATTCCCCCCTGAGCGACTGGGAGAGGAGGAGGAGGCGTGGCCTCTGTTTACAAGTCGTTTTTTCACTTCCGGCAGATTCCACACGCTGGTTTTGCTAGCTTTGCTAGCTTTGAACTACAACTGTTTGAAATAATTCAGTCTTTCCCCCGTTTTTGACTTCATCCATGACTTTGCTGATTTATTTTTGTCTGGGCTTATGGTTAAATACGATCACATTTTGCCCTTATAATCATTTCCCTCAAAATGTAGTGAGCTCTGATGCGGGCTTAAAAAGAAGTGGAAGATGAAATTACCCATGATGCTTTGCGAATTCAGCGAGCCGGCTGTTATTTTTCAACAAAGATGGCGGACACATCTGTTTTTAATAATCAATATATATAATATATTTTCTCAAATAAGCACGTTACAATGTCGAATTGTGTTGGAATATGTTGGTTTGATATACGTCCAAAGGACCGTTTGGAGCTTTGAACACTAATGTCAGAAAATAAGTGACGCTTTATGAAAGCAGCTAGCTAACAGCCGCCAGCCAGCTCTGCTACATCTGGGTAGCTTTGTCAGCGTGTGGGTGTGTGTACCGTTCTTTCAGTCCTACCTGGCCAACAGCTTGGAGATTCCATCTCTTCTGTTGACCCCCTCACCTGCGAGGTCCCTCAAGGCTCTAGTCTAGGTCCCATCCTATTTTTTTGCTGTATGTTTTTACCCCTAGGGGAAATCCTGGTCAACCACAACATCTCCTTCCACCGCTATGCCGACGACGTCCAGCTGTATCTCCCCCTAAAGGTTGATGAGCATGCTGCACTCCAGCCATTTGCTTGACTGTCTGGCCGACATCAAGGCACGGAAAGCAGGGAAATCTAAAACATGCATGACAGTGGGTTCCCCCAAGACCATGATTGAGAAACACTCATTTAGAGCAGATCAAGACTGGTTTGCAAACCCCGGATTGGGTTCGAAGAGCATTTTTTTGGGCCGCCGAATAAATTTGCAAACATCATTTCAAGCGTTTTTTACTTCAGGTTTGTTCAATAAACACATGCATCACATGGTGTCGTGATTCATTTATCAAACATATCTCGAGTTCAAAGTCAGTCATAGTCACAAACAATTTGCTCTTGTTGCTATATATACACATCGTGAAGTGGGTCACGATAGTTTGTCATCTTTAAAAAGTGGGTCCCCCGATGCAAAGTTTGTGAAACACTGGTCTAGTCATCTAGCAGTCATTCCCAGAGAATATGTTCGACTGGGAAAACCACAGACGGGTTGCGGAAGGATTTATTTGTGTCTCCAAATAAATGGGTTGGAATTTCTGCCAGCTTTTTTGTTTAATAGTTATGTGAATATGTCTTGAAAAACATGCATTAAATGAAGGTGTATATATATATAGGTAATGCCAGGTTTTGCTGTTCAAAATAACATATTGTGTCAATTGAATTATGCACAAAATTACTCTTGATAGTTTATTTTGGGATTTGCGTCGTGACCGTTATCTTTAAACATTGGCTCCACATATAAACAGTTTGGGAAAACATTCATTTATGTCCTTGTTATGTTTTTTTTTCTCTGTGCAAAACCCATCCGAAGCTTAGCGTATGACATTTTAACAGATACCTGCATTCTTATCCTATCTAAGAATACACATATATACGCCGTGTTATACAGTAACAGCATTATCTTTTTTTCTCTGCGATGATAGGGAGGCTCACTAAGCTGTCAGATTCCTGCAGGTGTGAGCAAACCTGCTGTTTGACAAACGCGTAATGCTGGTGCTGCATATAAATGACCCAGGGGCAGGAGACTTAAAGTGGACAAAATGTCTGTGAAAGAAAGAGTGAGGCCGTTTGGGGAGCTGTTCTTTTAAAATTAAAGGCTCAGTGCGCAACATTTAGGCTTGTTTCTCGGCAGAAATTGAGTATACTACGCCGACGTATGTTTGTATAAGTGTATCCTCATTTTAAATGACTGTTTGGTTTAACTATAGCCTTAAGCCCAATTTATACTTCTGCGTAAATTGCTCTGCGTAGGCTACGTAGAGACTCTGCGTCGACGCAGAGACTGTCGAAGAGCCTCTGCGTCGTCTCCGGGTGCACGAAATATTTTTTAAGTGTCCGTCACTCCGTCAAGGGACAACGGAGACGGCAAGAGCTGCGATTGGTCCTCAGGACAGGCCGAGTGAAGCTGCTCTGTGCCGGCTCTCAGTGCGCACCGAGCGTCCACAGAGGCGGAGCTGATCCCCGCCGATAACGCCGCTGCCGAACTATAAATACGTCATATCTATACACACACAGCACATGTTTAGACTCTAAATGGCCAATTTCTCGCCTCAAATTATCTTAAAACTGCGTTCCGTCACACAGAAAAGTGAGAAACGGCCACTGTTTCAACAACAACAGTCTTTCTCTCTCTTTCTTTCTCGGACGCCATTGCTCACTGTAGCCAGAAGCACAACAACCTTGCGCTTCGACCCCTACTGATCGGGCGGGAAATTGCAGCGAGTGTCCGTCACCACGACGCAGAAGTATAAATGCTCGAGGCGTCTCCGTGGTGACGCAGACGGATAACGCATACGCAGTCGGAGAAGTATAATGTGGCCTTTAGAATAAGCCTCTCCTATTTACTTTAGGCAAGGGCCTTTCTTTAAAGCTCCAGTGCTGAACTTCTATAGCCCCCCGCGGACATCTAAGTAATTATCAAAACAGTGCCAGAAAAAACGCTCTTCGTCCCGCTGCCCCCTCCTCACACTCACAGAGAGACGGAGCTATTCTCCTTCTGCCACGCGAGACATTAGGTATTTTTTTATTTCTGCAGTGCTTCAGTTATGTGTTCACTTATGCATCTGAAGTGTTACTTCGTCCAGGAAACTCCGAGATGTGTGGTGCAAGAACACATGCAGGCATGTAGTCAGTAGTAGTTGTTTAGGGGAGCGTTTGATTTGCTTTGTATTCAATTGACCGGGACTGCATTTTCAATATCATCACGTCGGTATAAAATCGAGATTGTGACTAAAATATAATTGTGAAGTCCGACGGGACATCCATATTTTTAGTAGTGCAATCCATCGTTTTGGGTGCTTCTAGCCATTTTCAGCCATAGTCCGACTGGATGCAACCATTTTACTTTACTTGTGCCAATTAGTACACACTGGACTGTAAATACTATATAATCATCATAAGAGAGCATGTGCTCCTCATGTCATTCTCATTAATTCGAATTTTGATTATCAGTATTGCATCTATCCAAGGTTGACTTACGACTAGCTAGAAAAACAAAACAAAAAAATATGTTTTATTTGTTATGTCAAGAAGTACTCTACACTACCCTAACCCAAAATCCCCAGGTGTATTACTGTAGTGATGCCCCTGAACTGGTTGAGCTTGTTATTATTATTATTTCCTTTCCTTTCTTTTGACAGTTTTTGCTCAGAATCAAAGCTCAAGACAACACAAACCTCAGTTTCCAGTCGAAAAAAAGCTGATAAATTGTGGCAAACAGTATTATACTGTAGACCCAAAGCAGGTGTAGATTTCATTATGTGCGACTTTGTTAACCTCTTCTTCGCGGTTGCCCCCCGGCACCGGGGGCAGCGTCACATGCAGCGCCAAAAACACCATAAAAACCATATCTAGCTTTTACAAACACAGACATGCTGCATACCCACAGAAGCTCGGCTAAAAGCTCATATAAACCATTCTTATGTTCACGGAACACAGTTAATACACCAATGGATCAAACCAGCAGGAGCGAAAAAAAACTGTTATAGCACACACATTGAAAAGCGGCACCAAAGTGATTATGTAAACAAACAAAAAAACATGTGTCGGCTGGACAGCGGAGAATCCACAGGTTCCAACGGTACCATTTCTATCACTCTACGACCAAGATTCACAGATCCAGCCCCAAAGTAAGAGCAAAACAAAAACTCACTTTCAACAAATGTCGTCTTACCTTCGCTGTTTATCCAAACAAGTTATTTCCACTGGAACAAAACCACTTCTAATTAAAAAAACTACACTTCCCAGCATGCTTTGGGAACAAATCTCGGTCTGATTGATCATTACAGAGCGACATTAGATGACATTTTGACTCCCTAATGAAGAGATAACGCATCTGACCGGAGCCCGATTCTGTGAGTTTAGAGGTTTATAACAAGCTGTCAATCACCCACATTGACCAAGGTATAGCGAGTTATCATACTTTTTTTTTTTAGACCAGTAGTGAATGACAGACTATTTATTATATATCAAAAGGAAATGTATGTTTATTCAACCAAATAAGGCAACAAACTGGAGGTATACAACTCAATGCATCTGTCACTTAGACCCCATCGAGTCCCGCCATTATGGCGCCTTCCCTTTGAGGTCGGTACTCGGATTTGCAACTCGTAAAACTAAATTTGGAGCATCCCTGACATGAGATACCGTATACATTGTACCGTTTTGCTTTTAAACCACAGACATGTTGTTATGCTGTTTGTGTGTGTGTACATGTAAATAAAATTAAATGGGTTTTAGTAATTTGGTACCTAAGAAATCTCAAATGGCACCGATGGTGCCAAACGCATCTTTTTTACTAAAACCTCTGTCATTTTACTCTGCTTCACCTCGGACTTTGCGCAGCTCATGTCCACATGTTGTTACATGACCTCCATGTGTTTTCCAGCTCCTACTGCATATTTTAAAGGTGATATTTGCTTTAAAATGCAACCTTTTTCTAGGTGAGAGAAAAAAGATCCTTCATTTATGCTCACGGTGGCGCTAGAGGAGAGAAGAGAAAGGTTGTACATCATATCCTCTCCTGACCGTGAGTGTTTGTTTTGCCGGAGATACAACTGTAGATCAGTGAGATATTTCAGTTTAGACCAAAGTGGCAGACACACCTGTCAAACTGCCCAGAGTAGTTTGGGGGGGGGGGGGGGGGTGGGGGGAGTGACAAATTTATTTGCTGTATTATTTTGTCTGAGTCACCTCTACCTACAACACAGAGAACAACTCTAGTACAACCTGTCCCCAAAAATATCCGCACACTGTTTACAAGCAGCAGGGAACCTGCAGGCTCAGTCTTTGCACATCTGTCACGCAGGTTTGAGTAAAAGTACGGTGCATTATTAACGACGCGCGGCTCAGGGAGGATCTAGAGGCCGAAGCCTGGGGGATGACACCCATCACAGAGCAGCACATCCCTCTCCAGACTGAAGTACTCGAGTCCAGACAGGCTTGAGCAGAGGAGGAGAAACGTGTGTGCAACGAGGGCTTGTTTTACTGTGACCTTCAGTTTCTTTAACCTTTATTTATCGGCTAATCTCCCCGCTAATTTTCTTACATTAGTGATTTTTTTCTCACCGTGCAGTTTTTTTTTTACGCGGCTTTGTCAGACAACACACTTGAGGCTATTTTAGAACTCATTAGTTTAATTGGCAATAAACTGCAATTATTTTGCAGCTGCAAACTGCATTTCTAAGCATCGGCAAACACTGTCGGACTTCGCGAGTGGAAAGAACACCGACTTCTGTGGATTTTCTCCCCCCCTCTGTTCTGCACGGCCGTACGGAGAGATAATAATTACCGCTGAGGGGGGGAAGAGCAGGTTCATCTTATAGGTTCCTCCCGCACCAAAGGATCAATTTCTGCTCCCCTGCTTTAACAATAACACATTTGTGGGCTTGTCCGTGAATTTCCACGACTCAATAAAAAAATAGATGAATAAATAATAAGCTCAATTGAAGGCACTCGGTCAACATTCACGCTCCAGCTTCTCCCTTTACGCAGAAACCTCCCTATTCCCTGCTCGCATGCATTATTCATACATTAAGGGATGCGGGTGTGTGTGCTTATAATTCCTGACTGATGAGGGGGGGGTTGTACACACAAATAACTTCACGTTAGGCACATTGAACACACTCTACGTCCCTTTACATGTTCATGTCTACACACTTAAGTTTATCATTACAACCACTTAGAAATTGACAGTCATGAGGATAAGTATTGAACGAACTATTCAGTATAATAACCGACAGTATCTAGTGCGGTATCAGTATAGATCACTGGTCCTCACACCTTTTATACCAATTACCGCCTGAGAAAATGTTGAGCGCTCAAAGTAACACAGTATCACCAACGTTTCAAAGGAGGCAGATTTATTCCTAATAAGATAATTTGCGCTCTCGTCGTCCTCCACCGGTGGTACACTTACCACAGTTTGAGAAGCATAGGTATGGATAGTTACTAAATGAGTGATAAACCCAGGGCTGGGGACTGTAACTGACACGTTTGTGAGGCCAACCCAGGCTGCCAATAAACACTGGGAGAGAATATACTGCATAATCTATTCATATTCTTGGAAATGACAGACTATTTATTATTATTATTATTATTATTATTATTATTATTATTTATAATTCCCTTTGTAGTCTGAACTTAGATTTGCTAAAACCTCTGTCATTTTACTCTGCTTCACCTCAGCAGCATCAGACATTGCGCAGCTCATGTCCACATGTTTTTACATCTGAACTTGGATTTGCTAAAACCTCTGTCATTTTACTCTGCTTCACCTCAGCAGCATCAGACATGGCACAGCTCATGTCCACATGTTGTTACATGACCTCCGTGTGTTTTCAAGCTCCTACTGCGCATATTTTAAACTCATGGTGGCGCAAGAGGAGAGAAAAGAAAGGTTGTACATCATATCCTCTCCTGACCGCGAATGTTGTTGTTTTGCTGGAGATACAACTGTAGATCGGTGAGATATTTCAGTTTAGACCAAAGTGGCAGACACACCTGTCAAACTGCCCAGAGCATTTTTGGGGGGGGGAGGTAAACAATTGTATTTGCTATATTATTTTGTCTGAGTCACCTCTACCTACAACATAGAGACCAACTCTAGTAAAACCTGTCCCTAAAAATATCAGCACACTGTTTACAAGCAGCAGGGAATAGTTACTAAATGAGTGATAAACCCAGGGCTGCGGGACTGTAACTGACACGTTTGTGAGGCCAACCCAGGCTGCCAATAAACACTTGGAGAGAATATACTGCAAAATCTATTCTTATTCCTGGAAATGACAGACTATTTATTATATATCAAAAAGAAAATGTATGTTTATTCAACCAAATAAGGCAACAAACTGGAGGTATACAGCTCAATGCATCTGTCACTTAGACCCCATCGAGTCCCGCCATTATGGCGCCTTCCCTTTGTAGTCGGAACTTGGATTTGCTAAAACCTCTGTCATTTTACTCTGCTTCACCTCAGCAGCATCAGACATTGCACAGCTCATGTCCACGTGTTGTTACACGACCTCCGTGTGTTTTCAAGCTCCTACTGCATATTTTAAACTCATGGTGGCGCAAGAGGAGAGAAAAGAAAGGTTGTACATCATATCCTCTCCTGAACGCGAATGTTGTTGTTTTGCTGGAGATACAAGTGTAGATCAGTGAGATATTTCAGTTTAGACCAAAGTCGCAGACACACCTGTCAAACTGCCCAGCGCAGTTTGGGGGGGGGGGGGGAGAGTGACATTTATTTGCTATATTATTTTGTCTGAGTCACCTCTACCTACAACATAGAGACCAACTCTAGTACAACCTGTCCCTAAAAATATCAGCACACTGTTTACAAGCAGCAGGGAATAGTTACTAAATGAGTGATAAACCCAGGGCTGGGGACTGTAACTGACACGTTTGTGAGGCCAACCCAGGCTGCCAATAAACACTTGGAGAGAATATACTGCAAAATCTATTCTTATTCCTGGAAATGACAGACTATTTATTATATATCAAAAAGAAAATGTATGTTTATTCAACCAAATAAGGCAACAAACTTGAGGTATACAGCTCAATGCATCTGTCACTTAGACCCCATCGAGTCCCGCCATTATGGCGCCTTCCCTTTGTAGTCGGAACTTGGATTTGCTAAAACCTCTGTCATTTTACTACTGCTTCACCTCAGCAGCATCAGACATTGCACAGCTCATGTCCACATGTTGTTACATGACCTCCGTGTGTTTTCAAGCTCCTACTGCATATTTTAAACTCATGAAAGCTATTTACAGTATTTTATTGTTCTTTACATTTAGATTTTCCACATACTTTTTAATTACAAGGTTTTTTTTCCATGTTAATCCATTCATTTCGGAAAAAAAAAATCTTTTTCAGATTATTTATAACATAATGGTGATGAACACTGGTTGGAAGGAAGGACCCCCCCCGGGAGGGAATTTTTGCTTAGGGCCCCCTACAGACTCTAGAATCGCCTCTGAGTGTCATTGTACTAACAGAAAACCAGCAAATACTCTCTCAGCGAAAAACGAAGGTGGACAGGGACGAACATATTTGAGGGAAAATTATGTGGACTAATGAAAACATCAAAGCTCATTTGAGGCCAGTTAATGGGGACCAAACCAACTGTATAGGGGAACAGAGAAGGGACGAGGCCCCGTTCAGGTCAAAGGTTGTGCAATTAACCTCTGTGAATGAGCGTTTTACTACAGGGAGACGAGCACAGGCCTTTTGTGCGTATGCGCGTGTTTATTTATACATTTTTCCTTGACGTGCGCGTCTCAGGCAACGAGAGCTCGGACACAAGAGTAATTGATTCAGAGAATCTTCAAATCAATTCTCGGACAGCTGGGGCCGAGGAGATTAGAAGTGAAGCCCGGGCAGCTCCAGAGTGCAGTCAGACGGGGGCCCCGGAGCAAACAGTAATCTCAGGATTATAGACCTGGGGGAGATGTACCTGTTTTCTCTCATTTTCGCGTTTTTTCTCCAAGCACTGACAGTCTATATATTCACTTCTAACCAATTTCACCCCCAAAATGCAATGCCGCACTCCTTTATTCCATCTGTGGAGCCTCACAATGGGGAAAAAAAAGTGACTGAAAGGAGCTGGCTTGCCATTGAAATAAGGTTTTACTCGGAGTGTTTTTGAAGGTGCTGCAGTAGTCGCGGACGCAGACTGACAGATTTATGCCAGCGGGGTGACATTTGACCTTTTTTTCTATTCGCTGCGTTTTTCTTTAAATAACGCTCACGGTCGTAGCCGAGTCAGACCCGAGCGAAGATTATCTGGCCCGCGGTGGCTCAAAAGGAACCACTTAACCTAATGAAGTAAATAAGGTAATGCGTTCAAAGGTTATTTGTATAATTGTTTTCGCTCCGTCCGAGCGCAGACGAATGATGCAGACCTTTGTCCCGTGGACGGAATATATCTCGTTGGCCTCTCCGATTGATTGAATTAAATCACCGAGAGTAAATCCGTCAGCTTAATGGTGGAAAAATTGGCCTTAGAAGGAGGTAAGGAGGAGTAATTTTAAAAAGAGCCCCCAGAACAGACAGCCCTATAGGCTGCAGTTGACACAGAATAAACTCCTCATGACTTCTGCCTTTTTTTTTGTAGTTTGCCTTCTTCTCAGGGCTTTTTTTTTTAAACTCTGTTACTGAGAAGCCCTGACAAATGCAGGATATGAACCCCTAATTAAGTAAAAACCACTGGGAAGTCCCACAGGGTGAAACTTTGGATTCACAAATCATGTCTTCATTTAAAGCTCACACAGAGTGGTCCTGTTGCACATATATGTTAATTATGGAAGTCTACTTACATACATTAAAGGGACACTGTGTAGTATTTATGGGTTTATATGACCCCAAAATCCACTTTTTATACATATTATGTGCTCCTGCATTGTCTAGTCGCTGTATAATAGTTTGTGTTTCATTTTCGTAGTGTTTCAAAAAGTCATGTAACATAACGCGGTCGCGGGCCGCGGTTGCATAGCCACTGTTAGCAGCGAGACGCCATGTTTCTGAGGACAAACGCGAGAGAACAAATCAAGGGTCGCTTTACTTGTAGCGAAAGTCCCGCCTCCTCTCTCTCCGCTTCGTCTTCTACGGCCGCGGTAGCTCCGCCCTCTCCCTCGCCTCACGAACCTCATCTGCTGACACGGAGAAAGACGACGAGGACGACATTTGACCGGCTGAGGATACTGTAGCGCTCAGGGAAGGGAGGGGAGGGGGTGAGCAGATTTTGTAAATTTCAGCCTCTCCTCTAGATGGCACTATACACTACTTACTTCACCTTTAACTTGTTTTTATGGTCAAAAACCTCCTAGTTGCTGTAAACGAGCCGATGGAAATCCTCTTTTCTGACGCTGTTTCCCAGCTGCGAGATTTGAGACTCAACTCTCTCACCCAGAGAGAGACAGACAAAGACAGAGTCTTGTGATTGGCCAGTACCCGGAAGTACACCCGCTCTCAGAAGCACAGCTCCCCCCTCTGGAACGGTTGATGCACTGCTACTCATTATCAAAACATTGTTTTAACAGTGTTTAAAAATAGCTTCTTCACGACTCCCCGCCGCAGTCCCTTTGACGACCTTTGACCCGGAGTCAGACCCAGAGTCAGAAGACACTGTCGCTCGTGAAACACCTCCACAACGGACGTTATTCTTCTTCTGCGGTTCAATGTACGCAACCGGACGTGCCCGGACTAGTGCCCGGAGCACAGTGTTTTTGATTTTGATCAAAACAGCGAAACATAAAGCATCGCTCATATCACTCACTCCAGACTCTCCAGGAATTCTCGCTTCCTATTTTTTCAGGAAACTCACACTCTCTGAGAATTTCTATAGTTTAAGTATTAAAATGTTGCTTCATATCGCACACAAAACGAGTAGCACTGTACACACACACACACACACACACACACACACGCACCTTGACGATGACTCACAGTGTATTTTTGCTCGTGACATTTTTAATAGGCCGTTGCACGACTGTTTACTTGCACAAAACGGTGGCGACTCTGCAATAAAGAGATAACAAATGTGCAGAGAATAACAACGTAATGCGCAGCAGTACAATTGGAGCAGACACGACTAAACGAGCCGTTACCATGATGCCGAGTCTTGTGGGACAAATGAGTCACTCACGGCCGATTTGTCGCTCTGTTCGTCAAACTACCTCGTGTCCCATTTGAGGCAGAATCACAACAGCTATGATTCTGACTCAATGGAAAAATAAGTCTATAAGAGGGGCTTTAGGAACTCAGCGCAGCAATTTATGATTAAGCACAAGCTAAAGGGATTGTTGTCATACAATGACAAAGGTTGACTGGGGGATAAATATTAACAATACTTGAACAAACGTCAACATAATCGCACCCACCAAGGTGATTGTGTCTTTTGCTATGTTTTCCTGCGTGTTTGTTGGAGGTTATTAAAAAAAAAAAAAAAAAAAAAAAAATTAAGAATATTAAAGGTGCATTATGTAATAAATCTAAAGCAACTGGCCATAAAATCCTCCTAATATGTCACAGAGACTCAGGAATAATGTTCATATAACAAACTGAACTCACCAACAACAACAGTACAGACAAAATATTTGCATTAAAAAAAGAGTATTGTTTTGAAATCGTGTTTTGCCGTCATGTGGCGCCACCTACGGCCGTCTACCAATCATTGCAGTCAGTAGAGTCTCAGCTGCCGAGGCAACCCACGGGTTGCCAGTTACGCCAGAAAACCTAAACCTAAAAGACCTCGGTATTTTGAATTTGAATGTAGTAACTGTTTTTTTGGGCCACATTCTTACATATGGCACCTTTAAGAATAAATGGTTCAGACCACGTGTCCACGATCCAGATCAGGATATTTATAAAAACCACAATCATTAAAAATTGCAAGATAGGAACCGTTTTCAACATATTTGTTAATAACTAATGGGTTGATATGACACTCAGTATTGGTATTGGTCGCCTTCTGGTCAAGTGTATACTAGCATTGATATTGCGATATGTCTCAATATTAGACAAGACATTGTTTCATGGATGGATGGATATTCAATGTGACGATTGATATCTTTCCTCTGTTTATTTGATTAGAAATTGAAATTGTTAAGTTTACCACTGGTTGGTACACTTGGTAAACCACCATTTGGTGCTCAGTGAAATCATAATGTCTTTTAAGGGGAAGTGCTGTCAGACCTGGAGGTCCTATTCCGTGAATAGCTCAATTTGGAAAAAATGTTCTGTCTGAAGAGATTAGCTCACCACAGAAGCTGAAAAGGATGGATATCTCAGTCAGCACACTCCTTTCTGCGGGGATTTCAAACGAGGCCGCGTAACAGGATGAGACTCGCGTCGACCCGTGTGGTCACATCGATGAGAACGACGTCCCCCCGGCGAAAAGCTCTGTCCGTCGAGGTCTTGACGGGCTCTTAAGGTGATTACTGGCTTATTAGAATTACACTAATCACAAGATGATTCCTGATATGGAAGTGATTGTTGCCCCCCCGCAACTCCACGATCTCAGCACAAGCGTCCGTCCTGGTGAGTCAGACGAGTCTCGGCAGATGAGGAAAACTAATTGAAGGCTAATACAAATATTGATCCTGCTAATTTACGCCACTGCTCTTCACAAGAAGGCAGAAGGGTTGCAAACTTCTAACATTTCACTTAAACTATGACTGAATAGGTGAAACACAGTCACGGTGAGTTTAGCATTTAACTTTTAAAGGGACGCTGTGTAGTATTTATGGGTTTATATGACCCAAAATCCACTTTTTTTTATACATATTATGTGCTCCTGCATTGTCTAGTCGCTGTATAGTAGTTTTTTTTGTAATTTTCGTAGTGTTTCAAATAGTCACGTAAATTGTCTCCTCTGCCTTGAAGACACGTTTTACATGGTGGCCACTGTGGGTACTGCAACAGAAAACCCCAAAAAATGGAGCCCAAAAGCAATTTTCCCATTGACCGCAATAGTAAAAAAAAAAGACGCCTGTAAAAGTGTCCACAGGACACCTCGAGACATGGACACGGGCTTTTATAGAACTTTATATGGTAGTGACACTACTGCGCTAGTTGCTAATGCTCTATGGGCCCCATAACCCAGTCAAGCTAGAAGCGAAACAGGATTTGCTAATTTGTGACTGAAAAATGTCAAAAATCACTCACAAAGGAAGAAATAGATTGTACTAATAATAATAAAAAAAAGGGCCTTTAGCACTTTAACAGGATAAATGCCGATTGCAACTTGGTAGTGAAGGGGGTTGGTAAGGGATCGCCTACAGGAAGTTACACAATGCATACAAATGCCTTTGAATGCTGCACTTTAGCGTCAGTGTTTATGCCAGAAAAGGTCATAAAGAGCACACATGGTGGCACACTGTAAATAAAAAAACAGTAAAGAACTAATGCTGGGTTGCTATTATGTTAACTTCTTTTTACTGTCACTGAAATGTACAGTTTTAAATGAAAAATACAGTGTAAACTGATGTTTAAAACAACTTTAACTGTAGTTTAAAATTAAATGACTACTTAGCTTGTATTATTTGTACATTTCAATAATCTATTATTATATGATTGCACACAGTTAAAGACACTTTTGTTAAGAAAAACATGTTACATGTGATTGACTTTAGGTTTCACAAAATCTCCGTTTGAACCTGGCCACAAGCACAGAAGGCAAACTATACACAATTACACACTAAGTCATAGTATAAGCTCTCACCATATCATACAAGTATGATATACTGATATATGATATGTATTAAAGAACCAAGTACCAAAGAACATCAGATACTAAAGAACACCAAGTACTATAGAACACCAAGTACTAAAGAACACCAAGTACTAATGAACACCAAGTACTAAAGAACACCAAGTACTAATGAACACCAAGTACTAATGAACACCAAGTACTAAAGAACATCAAGTACTAAAGAACACCAGGTACTAAAGAACCAAGTATTAAAGAACACCAGTTACTAAAGAACACCAAGTACTAAAGAACACCAAGTACTAAAGAACACCAAGTACTAAAGAACCAAGTATTAAAGAACACCAGTTACTAAAGAACACCAAGTACTAAAGAACACCAAGTACTAAAGAACACCAAGTACTAAAGGACCAAGTATTAAAGAACACCAGGTTTTGGCTGGACACATATATGCAGTGATACTGTGGCATAAACTAAACTCAAATAGCGTTCAAAAATGTACCACTTTGTATAATCTCATGTAAAAACATAAACAGTTGGTAGTGGGGTTAGTGTGCACAGCTTAATTTAAGTCTTCCTAATTGCAGTTTTTTGCAGCTCTTTCTTGGGGTTTTTTCTTGTATTAAGATAAAATAAAACATCTTTGCGTCTTTGTCAGTCTTGTAATAACATAATCTTCTAAATAACGACGCTGAGATCAATATCAATGGCGTTGATGCGTAGTTTCAACTTAAAAGTCGGTGTCGCTTGCACCGATGGTGCTGTTGCTGCAGGACTGTATTCTTCTTATTTTAGTATTCTGAGTTGTTCTGCTGGCACATATAAAACTCTCTGAAGACGGCACGATTATAGTCATCACGGACCAGTACAAAGTCTCGTGGGAATTAATTAACCCACAGTCTTTATGGTGACGTGCCTTGAAGGCCCCTGTGGGAGAGCCGGTGAATTGAAGTGCCTCCTCCTTTACTTGCATAGTCGATAAGAGGGAGTGACCTGACAAGAGCGTAAATTTTATTTAAGTCGTTGCAGACGCGCGGCGAGTGCAACGGAGCTCGGCGCTGCTCGTTTCTTTCCCGCATCTCTGCGAGTGATCCTTTGAAACAACATTGTTTTTTACGGCACCCGAGAAGAGTCTGCATCTTCACTAACCGTCAGTCGTATACGACTATATCATATTGTGATAATACATTTAAAGATTGTTGCCTCTTTTGTCCGACCCCGGGGAAAGAGGTTTAAATTCAGGTAAGCAGCTGACATGGTTTTTTTTTTTTTTTTTTTTACAGTAAACCACCTCTGTCTCCACCAGGGAGCATTCGTGGGGATCACGAATCAGGGGCTTTAACTCAAAGACCCAGACTTAAGTGTTTCACCACTGGGAGGTTGCAGAGGTCTAATTAGACACAGTGTATGCTCTGTCAGTGATGTCAGACCTGCACAAGGCCTTTTCCCTTCCACTGCTCAAGGAGAGTGTAAAACGCAGCTTCATACACAATGTCGAGAAAAAACTGTGCAAACTGTGTTTGTCGATCCCCCCCCCACCCCCCCACCCCCCCGTGGACGCGCCTCTGAGGAGACGTTACAGCAATTATCCAAGTGTAAGACGAAGGACTTTGTATTTACCAGCTGGTGAATAGTTAACGACGATACAATATGGTGGAATTGGAAGGATTTGAAGCCGGGGATTTTTCATTCAGTCAATAAAAATCAAGTCAATCAAGGCCCTGAGAGTTTCCGCGCAAATTGAAAGACTTAGTATTATTCATTCATTTTGTGATAATTGATTTATTGGTTTGAGTCTTTTTTTTTTAAATAATTAAAACAAGCTCTGTGTTATTTCAGCCTCTTAGATGTAAATAGGTTTTTGTTTCTTTCTTCATATGACAAAGAAATCATTCAATCTGAATATTGTATGTTATATATATATTGTAACTGTAATAATGATGTATTTGATGGTGTAACTTGAGTTCCAATGGGCACCTGGACAAGGGGACGCTCGCCGGTTACATCCCCCGTTGATCCCCCGGTTTAGAAATATATGTGGTGTTATAAAAAAAATGTATTTAAAGCTCACATAGAGTGGTCCTGTTGCACATATATGTTAGTTATGGAGGTCTACTTACATACATTAACTTGTTTTTATGGTCAAAAACCTCCTAGTTGCTGTAAACGAGCCGATAGAAATCCTCTTTTCTGACGCTGTTGCCCAGCCACGAGATTTGAGACTCAACTCTCTCACCCAGAAGACAGAGCCTTGTGATTGGCCAGTACCCGGAAGTACACCCGCTCTCAGAAGCGCAGCTCCCCCCTCTGGAACGGTGGATGCACTGCTCCTCATTAACAAAACATTGTTTTAACAGTGTTTCAAAATAGCTTCTTCACGACTCCCCGCCACAGTCCCTTTGACGACCTTTGACCCAGAGTCAGACCCAGAGTCAGAAGACACTGTCGCTCGTGAAACACCTCCACAACGGACGTTATTCTTCTTCTGCGGTTCAATGCACGCAACCGGATGTGCCCGGACTAGTGCCCGGAGCAGGAGGATCTGCTGTTCAGGAGAACCGGTGTTTACGTAACCGGACCGGGTTCTTTCAGAGATCTCGCTGAGCCCGAGATTACAATAAAACACAGCGTTCTCAGCAGTGGCTGAACTGTTTGTTTAGAACCTTCAGGGCTTCATAAACAAGGTAATGACGCAGATACACACTAAAAAAAACAGCGTTAATCGGAACTTCCGGTCTAGGTCCGCTTTAAACAGAAATAACGCGAAAATAATTTTTGTGATTAGTCGACTACAAAAATAACCGTGTCGCAGCCCTAGGGTGTTCTCTCTTCGTTAGGACCTCGGTACTGTGGTTGGCAGCCATATGCAGAGCAGGATTCATGCATGTTTTAATAATGCAGTAGTGTGGATGTAGCCTCATGGGGAAAGAGCAGTCAGGGAAATGTGCGTCATCTTGTCCTTATTGTTACTAATCCCAGATCTTGTGTGGAGTTTTTTTGCTTTACAAACCATCAGATGCTGTTTTTTCAGTGGACTTACACTGAGATACTGTAGGGGGGAAAGACAACAACGACCAAACTGACTGAGAAATAAGTTTTTATTTTTTTTTACATTACGCCACTTAAAACTTGGATGATTTTCTCAATGGTCGATCCAGAGTAGCACATCAATTGTGACGTGACAAAGCGTGCGGAACCAACCGCGCGTGTGATTGAAACGATCGATTGCAATTTCATAAACACAAATGTGCGTAAAGCGCAGGAGTCGGTAAAGTGAGCTTCTCTTTGGTTGAGTGATCAGAGCAGCATGCGCCTATCAATCTCCCCGTCCTGTCCCACCCTCTTCTTTATTGTTCTCCCGTCGAATCCCGGACAGGCAAGCGTCGCAGAAAGCCTGTTGATTAGTTCAACAGAGAAAAGACATTTTATGAAATATGTTCAAAAATATGACTTCCTGAGTGGGGCGTGTCATATATTCTATATTCTCTGTTATTTGTTTGCTGGGTGCTTCATCTTAAAGCGACACTGTGTAGTATTTATGGGTTTATATGACCCCAAAATCAACTTTTTTATACATATTATGTGCTCCTGCATTGTCTAGTCGCTGTAGCATTGCCACTGTTAGCAGCGAGACGCCGTGTTTCTACGGGAGCCTGTGAGGACAAACCCGAGAGAACAAATCGAGCGCCGAGACGAGGCCGAGAGCGGATCTTTTTACGCGTTTAGAACGGAGGAGCACGCGTGTTTTACGGCGGATAAAGGAACACCAGCACCTGACCGTACGCCCGCACCACGGAGAAAGACGACGAGGGCGACATTTGACCGGCCGGGGATACCGTAGCGCTCAGGGAAGGGAGGGGGTGAGCAGAGGAGCAGTTCGTTGTTGTAAATTTCAGCCTCTCCTCTAGATGGCACTATAAACTACTTACTTCACCCTTTAAAACGAGGCTCTGTCAGGCAACACGATCAGACCCTGACTGAGGATATTATGGGATAACATTTGTTCTCTCAGGAAGTGAATTTGAATTCTTTTTTTTATAACTGAATGTTAAAATACTCGCTTAGAATAATCATTACTCATCTGAATAATTTGCTTGAAAATTTAAATGAAAGAAAATGATAATTGAAACTGAATGTAAATGGTTGTATTGCAGTACATTTTAAACTGTATTTCAGTTCAGTTTCACTTCTCTCAGTTCAAATTACAGTTGATTAGTGACAGCGACGTGACCTGATTTTTTTTTTTTGTTTTGCGCAATCTCACTTTTTATGTGGACACTTCTTTCAGTCACAACCTGTTTGCAGTGACTGCTTCATTCAGCATAATTGTGCAGTTATTATAATAATAATAATAACAATAATACATTTTATTTGAAGTGCTTTTCTAAGTACTCAAGGACACTTTAAAATACATCATAAAAGCAGTAAAAAACAGCATCAAATAAGAAAAAAAGACTGAAAACTTTTTTTTATTATTATTTTTGGTCCAAAATTTGACAAAAATTACATACTATACTATGTCGTCCAAAATTTGACAAAAAAAAAATCAAAAAAAATGTGTGTCCAAAATTTGACAATTTTTTGGGGGGGAAATTTCAACGCCAAAATTTGACAAAAACGTCATACTATACTGTGTCATCAAATTTTGGATAACATAGTAAATACAGTTGTACAGTTTACACTTATTGGTCTGTCACCACATTTAGCCACTTTTTCCAGGACGTCTGCTTCACAATTTGAGAAACTGGACCATCCGAGGGGGGGGGCTCACACATAATATACCCTTTATTTAAAAATGACAGATATTATGGGTCATAAAAATGTCCTTGGATGCTAAAAATGTGGACCACTGGGATCAGTTGATACAAGGTTTTGATCAGGTTTGGTAGCTTTGCTGTTGTCTATATACTGATTTGTCGCCTCTGGTTCACTAAACCAGTCTGTTTGTCGCTCTCTTTCCCTCTTTCCTGGTGTTCGATGAAATGGGATCAGGTGAAGAGAACATTTCATGCCAGAAGCATTAATAACGCTGATAATTAATGTCCATTGTTTTTGTTTTGTTTTTCTTAATTTGCCTCAGCTCTGAGTATTAGGCATCAGGCAGAATTAACTCCCTGTATCGAATCATATTAATCAACATTTGGGCGCCACCTGCTAATCGTGCTAATGTGCTCTCTAATTGGAAAAATAGAGAGAGCAGCGTGGATGCTGAAGGATCGTGAGGGAATTTAATGTGCCGGATTGGCAAGTATGTTAAAAGCTGAATTCAAACAAAAGACGGCAATTTATGTGTTGTATCTATTAGTGAAAACAATGCATTACCATTTTCTATAATTTAATTTATGCCTTTGTTGTAAAATCCATCTAAAAATCGTTTTTTTTTTCTTCAGTGTACCACCATGAACCATATAACACCAAACGGAGATATTTTTCTAAATGCAAACATCAGGTTTTGTGGTTAGACCGACATATTCAGAGGGCAAGGCCCTGTTTTTTAAAAGATCGACCCTGTTGCTTCCATTCTCAGAAGTCAGACAAGAAGAAGTCCAACGGAACGATAAACATATTTTTGAGTAATCGCTGCATTTCACCTTTTTTGTGACCTGAAAGAAACTCTCACTTTATTATCCATTTACTGTTTTTCGACCACATGGATGCATTTAAAGCGTGGGTGCTTTATATGACGATGTTAAATTTTCTACAGTTACGTAGGAAAGGTTAGAAGCAAGTTAGGAAGCGGACAAATTCCAAGACGTGTCTGTACTTAAACCACATAAATGCTCTATACTGTGAGGCTAAGAGGTTTTATGGGTTCAATGTTATTTTTATTTTTTTTTGGAGGGTTGGACCAGGTATTGAGAAATCATCAACACTTATTTCAAAGAGCATACCACCAAGTGCACCACCATCTCCGTGAACTACAGCCTGTGACCTGAACACCTGCTCTCACTGATTTTAGCTCATCTCATACAATCTGTGCCTGCTTATATCTATGATGTCTTAAAAGCTGTTGCTGTTGTAGACATAGCCTTTTTTTTAGTCCACAAAGAAAATCAAACGATTTTTCAACCTGGCACAGAGGAAACTTACTGAACACGGCAGCAGTAGAGACCAGCAGTTTCTGTTCATCCCCATGGACTAAAAATTTAAAAAAATTTAATAAAAAAACTAAAAAAATATATATTTTTTACAAACTTCAGTTTCCTACGCTCCATAGGAAACTGAAGTTTGCCCCGAAGTGACATGAGAAAAGAAAAAAAATGACGAAAAAAAAAATTAATTTCGAGTTTCAAAGTCGAGATCTCGAGTTTACAAAAAAAATGTGAAAGACATTTTTTTCCAATTTTTATTTTTTTTTACATTTTTTTGAATCATTTTTTGCAACTTTTTTTTTTACAAAAAAAATATTTTTGATGGAAACTAGGTGGAAGTCGAGATCTCGACTCTGAAACTCGAGATTTCAAATCATTATTTTTTTTTTCGTCATTTTTTTTTTTTTTTTCTCATGTCACTTGTGACCCCGAAGTGCCCCCGAAGTGACATGAGAAAAAAAAAAATTACGAAAAAAAAAAAAATTAAATCTCTAGTTTCAAAGTCGAGATCTGGAGTTATCAAAACATTTGGAAAAAAAAAAATCAAAAAAATATTTTTTTTCCTTTTTTTTTTTCATCATTTTTTGGAAACTCAAGATTTCAAATTATTATTATTTTTTTTCGTCATTTTTTTTTTTTTTTTCTCATGTCACTTTGGGGGTTCTGTAGTTTCCAGATGGAAAATGGTGAGAAAAAAGAAACATTTTCATAAGTTATCATAGATCATTTATATAATATATTTTAGCCGCTTTTATATGATGGCTAAAAAAAAACTTTTCGTCCATTCTGGCTATACAGGCATTTTATCAGCGAGAGGTGTCCAGGTTCAATGGCAGCATGGTTGGTTATGTCACTGTTAATAACTTTTCAATACTTCATACAACCACACTTCAGAAAAACTTGAGCCATCCCTTTAAAAGTAGCTGGTAATCCATCATGAAAGCATCATTTTTTTTCCCCCCACATTGTTTACATCCTGCCACCTCTCTCTGGCACCGAGTTTGGGTTGAGATTTTTGCCAGCTGGCATGTATATGAGAAAAAGCCACACCTAAATCCTGCTCAGTGTTGTTTGACTGAAAACAGCTCAGTTTGCAGCCAAATTGTTGTTCTGCTCAAGGTGAATATCGGGCCAGACGGCACTCTGCAAATATCAGTGGCTGGATTCCTTCTCCAGTACAGTGACTCTTATTGTGTAACAGAGTGTTAGGGTGCAAATATGTCATGTATTGTTGATAGCAGTGCCAGTGCATGTTCAGATTCGGGTCACTCTGGACTGAACATCAGATTATCTGGGGGGGAAGTATGGCTAAGGACAGTGTTTGCGGTAGTTATTGGTAACGTGGGGAGTAATCATAGAGGATTTGGAGGAACAGCAGTCTTATTTTGGAGTTATTGATTTTTTTCAACTGCCACTGGCAATGTTGGACAAGTGAAGAGTAATAGAGTTCCCGCAGCAATCCACAACAGCGCGCTCATTTAAAAATCAGTTAAGATATTTTAGGGTGTGCAGTCGCATTCGTTGCCCACTGGCTGTGTTTTTGTTGCCAGTTCAATTTACATGTCATGCATCAGGTGCACATTCTGACAAGGATAAAAAATTGCACCGCTCCGTCAGAGCTGCAGGGCTTTCAGTGGCAAGCTTCGAGAGGAGCTCTTATAATTTGTCATCCTGATTCAGTCCCTCCCTTTCTCCCCCCAGTTTTTTTTTTTTTGTGTGTGTGTGTGTGTGTGTTTGAACTGAACTGCACGTATACAGCGGAGCATTACGACAGCGTCCGTTCACAAGCCTCTATCGCCTTCTGTCCCTTGTCTTTTATATCTGATCTATTGACAAAAGGAAATGCAAAATGCCCCAGAAAAATACGACCACTGCACCATCATCTGGTACGCCTCCACAATATAATGGAAAATGGTTCAGCTTCTTGGAATTTCACATATTCCATGACAGTATGATTGGACAGTTTTTTAAGATCACATTTTGAAATTGTTGTACCAGTCTGTGGTTGTCCGAAAGAAAAGTATATAAAGGTTATCTGCTGTAATGCTAATGGTATAATTAGCACCTCCTGTATTGCACAAAGCAACACATCCTGTATTTCAAAAATAAAAAGCCTAAATGATGTATTCAGTCAACAGAGAATCTACGATGCATTTACTTTGAAATGTGTCATATTCGACAGACACGAGCGTGGAATCGGTGGACAAAGATCATTTTCACTGTCTGGCATGTGGTTCACATAGTTCAAAACCCCCGTTCTCTAGAGCGACAGCGCTGCGGTTGCTCTCCGTTAACACTGGAAAATGAAAAGCAAGATGTTCTGAGACAAAAACATATTCCTCGAGCCTCCATGTCTGACTCAGGCATCAGTCAGGTTGGGCTTTTGTACCAAGATCGGAGTTATTATTTTCCCAATCCTCTGTCCTCGCACCAAGAGACTGACATATTTTTTGTGGAATAACATTTATAAAATGCTTATAAAGATTCTCAAAGACACTTCACAGTATCAACTCCGGCAAAATGACACTTTCTGATAAGAATGTAAAGCAATTAAACGGTTTGTTGGCAGCGATTGGATGATTTAAAGCTGAAGTTTGTTACTTTTAAATATCTGAAACTTGATTAGTTAACACAATGCATTTAATTTTCCATCATAATAGTCAGCATCGCCCTGAACAAGGATCCGTTGAAAATATTTGCAACGCTATTAAGGAAAAATTCTAATGATTTTTTTGAAATTCAGGAAAATTATCCATTTTTCCTGATGCACTTTGACAGTGAGCTGACTTTCTTCTCAAAAACAAAAAGTATCTCGGAATGACTTGAAATTTACCATCATAATAGTCGGCATCACCCTGAACAAGGATGCGTTAAAAATATTTGCAAAGATCTTAAGGAATAATTTTAATGATTTTTTGAAAATCAAGAAATTATCAATTTTTCCTGATGCACTTTGACAGTGAGCTGACTTTCTTCTCAAAAACAAAAAGTATCTCGGAATGACTTGAAATTTACCATCATAATAGTCGGCATCGCCCTGAACAAGGATCTGATGAAAATATTTGCAAAGCTCATAAGGAATAATTTTAATGAATTTTTGAAATTCAGGGAATGATACATTTTCCTTGATGCACTTTGACAGTGAGCTGACTTTAATCTCAACAATCGGCAAATGTTCGTAATACTGTTAATATATGTAATATGTATGTTTTTGTAATACTGTTTTTAAAATGCAGTTTGTTCGGCATGTGAGATTTTTACATGTCATCTTTACATTCTTTACTATCTTAAAATGATGACATAATAGCTCTAAATTCTGACTTAGACATCCAAGTGGCAGAAACAGGCTTCCATAGAACACAATCATTATTTTATTTATATATATATATAGATATATATAGATATATATCTATGTATATATATCTATATATATAGATATATATATATATATCTATATATATAAATATATATATTGAACTATAAAGAGGATGAAGTGTTTGTTAGGGTGAGGGACCCCAAGGCTCCCCTCACTGTGGTGTTTTTATATGTATCACTGGAGTGGTTTTATTAGACACTATTGTTTAGAACTACCGTCTTTGAATCGGGTCACTTAGGTACAGATTTTTTTTTAAAAGGCTTTAATAAGAAAAAACAATATTTATTATTTGTATTTTCTCCTTCAGTATAGGCTCGTTTCCCCATGTTACATTACTGACAACATTCTATCCCTGCCTGTATTTTCACGCCGTGCGTATTCTCGTGTATACCCTCCTGGCACGTGATTATGCCGTCGTCCCAGCAACAGCTGTAGCCCGAGACCGCCGCTCATTTTCCAGATTATCCGCTCGTCTGCCGTCCATCCCCCATTGTCACGAAACACGATATCTCAGCAAACACCTTGAGGGAATTTATTCAGATTTGGCACGGTTGAAGTCGGCGATGAATTGATTTGAATTTGGTGGTCAGAGGTCAAAGATCGATGTCAATATCGTGTTCAAATTTTGTTTTTTTGAGAAAAACCAGAAGAATTCCTGCTTTACACAGCATGGACATTGCAGTTTCTTCCCTGTACGGAACCGTGCGGTGCATTTTGCAAGTATATTTATAATGGAGTTGAGTATAATTATAGATACTCAAAGGTAAATTTAAAGGTGCCATATGTAAGAATGTGGCCAAAAACAGTTACTACATTAAAATTCAAAATACCGAGGTCTTTTAGGTTTGGTTTTCTGACGTAACTGACGTAACCAGCGACTTAGACTGAACCCAAGCGGACGTCTAGGGCGTAAAACGTTAACGACTGCACAAGAGTTTTTGAATGAACGGTAGGTCAAAGCTTATGAATTCACTTCCAAAATTATACAAAAAAAACCTTTTTCCACAGCCGATTAAATAAAAATCCTGCAACTGTATAATAGATTTAGAACTAAAAAACTACGACCACACTGATGGTTTTGATGTTATCTGGTCAACGCAGATAAGATAAAAAATCGCTTGTGATGACCCACCCAGCAGATAGCAGCTGAGTGAGACCGACTCCTGTAACTCAATATATGCAAATGTCAGGTTCATGCGTAGCTTCGTGTAGTGATTATCCGTGTACAAAATCTTTGATTAAACAAGCATGCAGCAGTGTAACATTGATTGAAAGAGCAGGTCTGAACTATCCCTGTGTGTCATTAGAGTCTCAGGAATACTACATAGATATGTCGTAATATAATCTCTAGATCAATATGCAGTAATCTCTATGATATCGTTGTAGATCGGTTTCTCTCTCTTATGGGGGACATTGGTGCTAGTCTACTGCTGCCTCGTTTGGTAAACTTATTTCATTTTAGGTACATTACAAACAAAGGATTTCTACGGAGACCCTGAAGTGATTGTGGCACCCGTTTTATGTCGCTGCTGATTTTTAATGGGGCATTGATTTGGCAGACACGAGCGCAAAAGAAAATAATAAAAAATAGGTGGAAATGCATTCTGAATCATTTATAACCGTAGTTTGAAGCTTGTTTGGGTTTGGGTGCCGCATACGATTCTCATTGTTTGCGTGTGTGACGGGGTCATCGAGGGTTAATTGAGTCTTCCACTTCAAAAGTCTGGCTGGGAGCCACACCACGTGCAAGCCTTTTTACCGTATATTCATTTTAATTAATATAAAAGGAGCAGTGCAGTCGGCCTCGTCCAAGTCTAATGATCGGCCAAATGTTGTGTAAACAACAACAAAGACTGGCCCTGTTCAACTGCCGGCGTAATATTAGCCGACAGTGTCTGATCTCACTGTGGCTGTCACCGCTGCTCCCTTTTCCGCCGCTGATGGATCGGCCACTCGACCGAACTGAGTGGAGAGTGAAGATAACCTCCGATAAAACAAAGCCTCGTGGGTATTTGGCTGCGTGGACTGTTTGCAAGGGGCCGGTCACGATACGGGCGTCTTCTCGTTCTGCCTCGCTTTGAAGCGGTGAACACAACTCTACGGACGGGAAACGCACCATTTTTAAAAGACACTTCATAGATGGCCTTTCTTCACGGTTTGTACCCTAACAGAGCCATAATTAGTCACATGTTTAAACACTTGGGTTCTTGTTGTGCCAACGTGCAAGACGGAGATATAAGTCCGAGGGTGAAAGAAGTGTCCGTCACTCCGTCAAGGCACAACGGAGACGGCGAGGGCTGCGATTGGTCCTCAGGACAGGCCCGAGCGAAGCTGCTCTGTGCCGGCTCACGGTGAGCACCGAGCGTCCACAGAGGCGGGGGCTGATCACCGCCGACAACGTCGCTGCCGAACTATAAATACGTCACATCTTAACACACACAAACCACGTGTTTAGACTCTTAATGGCCAATTTCTCGCCCTCAAATAATCTTAAAACTGCGTTCCGTGACACAGAAAAGTGAGAAACGGCCACTGTTCCAACAACAACAACAACAACAACAGTCTTTCTCTCTCGGACGCCATCGCTCACTGTAGCCAGAAGCGCAACAACCTTTGCGCAGCGACCCCTACTGATCGGGCGGGGAAATTGCAGCGCGTATCCGTCCACCGCGACGCAGAAGTTTGAAGGCCCGAGGCGTCTCCGTGGTTACGCGGTCGGAGAAGTATAACGTGGCCTTTAGGCTTTATCGTCCACTCACGCCTCCCCCGCCGCAACCCTGCTCATCTGCATCCTCTCCCCACGACACTGCCCCACCCAAACCTTCACCTTCCCCCCCCCCACATCTCCCACCAGCTCAACTCCTTTCATCACACAACCCCCCCCTTGCTCCAATCCGTCCTTCACACAAACCCAGGTGAAACGAGCTCACGAGGATCAAGGCGAAGAAAGGCTGCGCAAGGTCCTGAGAGCATCAGCTCCAGGCTCCTCAAAATCCGGTGCTGACCAGCTGTGCGAGATTGTGGGGGATCATCTTCAACATGGAGCCTGGAGCTGAGGAGAGCACCACAGACTGCGGGATATACCTCCTGTGTGGCACGGTGTGCCAAAGGACACTGCACCCCGAAAATACCGCATTGGTTAATGTCCACTGTCTGGTGTTTTCTGTTTTTTTTCTCCAGTGTTTTCAACATTATACAGCCAGTACCTCTGAATGGCAGACTGTCACACGCCGCCACCTCACTTCCTGAACTGTGTATTATCTGAACAATCCATGTTTTTATTAAAGGTCCCATATAATATCCTATTTATCCAAGTGAACCTAGTTCCCTGGTGTCCTAATGAACGTGTCTGTGACATGCTTTGGTCAAAATACCATAAGAACGAAGCACCACAGCAGTTCAATCACCCTGCCAAAACAGCCCTGTTCAGAACGCTCGGTTTAATAGTATCTTTAAAAAAAAGAAAAAAAAAAAAAAAGTAAAACGAGACTTGAGGAACAGGAAATGACATCAGCCACAGAGGCTACCGGGAGCTAACAGCTAGTTAGCATTTGGAAAAGTGATCATTTGCAGGCTCTAGCAGGCACGTTGCTGTCATATATAACATGTATCCACTGGACAGATAAATCCTCTGAGGCTGGAAGTTTGCGTAGAACTCTGTGCTGCACTGTGGAGCCAAGAATAGAACTTTCTGCGGACTTCCGTTTTTCGAACGCCGTCGCTCCCTCGCCAGCACTATCGCGCGGTTTTACGGACAAAGCGAAAGTCAACATCGCGGAAGTCAACATCGCGTAAAAACCGCATAGGTTTTTATTTTTCTCCTCTTACTACGGCGCACCAAAAAGTTGATTTTTTTGCATAATATGGGACCTTTAACTTAAATCATCAGTGTAAAACACAGTCCACGTCCGATCGATATATGTATGTATGTTGAAAATAATCTTCCGACGTGGTAAACAAATAGTTCTATTGCTTTGCTCGTAAACCTGCCGCCACTTTCAGACTGTAATGTTCCTTAAAATGAGGGAAAACAGACCAAAAACTACTAAACAAAGCTGGTCAAATTTAACAAAGTTGTACTTCTGTCATGTAATAAATTGTTTTACTAATTTAAAAATGTATGGCTTAATATTTCTTATATTTGCACACACACACACACACACACACACACACACACACACACACCAATGTCAAACTTAACACACAAACCACTGTTTTACTGTTAATTAAAGCTTAAAGTTGGCTCTAATATCCAAGAAAGTTAGATAGTTTTTTCTAGTGTAAATCTTGCTTGACATTTTTTTTCTCTTTATGTAAAAAAAGGAACATTTCCCAGAATTGTTTTTTTTTGCTTTATTATCATTTCTTTTCTTTATTCATTCTGTCTTTTTTCCCTTATTTACTCCGTCGATGATGAACTTGCATGTTCTGCCTCCCTTTGCTTTCGTTTGTACTGTTTCACTATTTATCTCTTCGTCTTGTTACATCACATTAACTGTCTCACGTTCTGTGTGTACGTTTGAACGTGTTTTTTTTTGTTTGCATACACTATAAAAGGCTAAATGAAAACATTTCATAAAGAAATAAATACAGAATTTCTTTAATATACACTAACCTTAGAATGAACCTCTAATGGATGTAGGGTTTCCAAAGGGGAAAAAACTGTTGAGAGAAATGTCTGCATCCCTTTTCAACATGCAGTCACATCAAATATAAACACGTTTACTTGGTACTCGTGCTTCACGTGACTGTTGTTGAAGATGGATCGCGGGCGCCGATAAGGACGATGACGCTAATATTTCAATTGATAAATCAGGTCGGTCAGGAATCTATTATAACTCAGCGCCCTTTTCTCATCTATAACCAGCGGCTGAACCCTTCGAGCAGTCATTTCCCATCTCACCGACTGTCTGGATGACTGATCAGGGTTGTGATTGTGTGTCCCCCCCCCTCTCCCCGATACGCCGCCGCCGCCGCCGCCGCCACCGCGTACGTCAGTATAGCAGCACATATATCTTGAGAGGTCTCTAAGTCCAAACTATAGAGGCCCCAATAAACGGTGCAATCAGCACCAGAATTGGGCCAATCCCTCATAACCCTTGTCTGCACATGGCACCTCGCTTTGAATCATAACAGTGTGAGGCGCTAGCGAGTGTCCTCTCGCTCAGCAAAAGCAGCTATAATGTTGCCCGAGTACAATTAAAGGTGGATCAGTTGACATTTCATTTTCAGTTTCTGCTTAAAAAATAATAATAACAAAATATACTAAGCCTGGAAAATGGATTATTAATTAAATCAACAACCATGATCCCACCAGAAGCTCTGAGTAATACGTGGTGACAGACTCTTAAGAGCAGACCACACTTTTCATTGGTTTCGCTCCGTAGTCTCGACCTTTGTGTAGAAGACGCTTTAAGCACTGTGATAAAGGGAATAACAGATGCATCAGAGGAGACGATCTCTTTAGTTAAAGGTGAAGTAAGTAGTTTATAGTGCCATCTAGAGGAGAGGCTGAAATTTACAACAAAGAACTGCTCCTCTGCTCACCCCCCCTCCCTTTCCCTGAGCGCTACGGTGTGTCCTCAGCCGGTCAAATGTCGTCCTCGCCGTCTTTCTCCGTGTCAGCAGATGAGGTTTCGTGAGGCGAGGGAGAGGGCGGAGCTACCGCGGACGTAGCGGACGAAGCGGAGAGAGTGGAGGCGGGACTTCCGCTACTTGATTTGTTCTCTCGCGTTTGTCCTCACAGGCTCCCGTAGAAACATGGCGTCTCGCTGCTAACAGTGGCTATGCAACCGCGGCCCGCGACCATGTTATTTTACATGACCCCTTTAAAACACTACGAAAAAAACGAAACAAAAACTATTATACAGCGACTAGACAATGCAGGAGCACATAATATGTATAAAAAAGTGAATTTTGGGGTCATATAAACCCATAAATACTACACAGTGTCCCTTTAAGTCCTGGAATAATGGAGATGCTAGTATGATACAATTCAAGGAAGTTGTTACCCATTCATCCATCCATCCATAATCTACTGCTTTATCCTCCACAGGAGCGGCTGTTATGCCAATCTCGGCTGACATAGGGCGACAGGCGGGGGGGGGGGGGACCCTGGACAATTTGCCAGTCCATCACAGGGCCACAAATAACCATTCAACTCTCACTCTCACACCATAGGTTCTATTTAGAGTGAGAAATTACCTAATCCCCATTATTGCATGTTTTTGAATTGTGGGAGGAAGCTGGAGAACCTGGGTGAAAACCCACACACACACATGCAAACTCCATGCAGAAATGCCCTTGTTCCATCTAGGGCTAGAACCCGAGTTCTAACCACTACACCGACCGAGGGGGGAGCGTCAGTGGTGAGTGAGGACGAAGCTGTCAACAGTGGATGGATGTTTACGGTGGTGGTGGTCGTAAAAAACACGCATTCAAAAACTGTAGGTGGAGCTCCGTGGAGGTATAAGGGGAAAAAAAACAACAACCAGAATTGCAAGGTTCCATCTTCAGTGCTTCAGCCAAATCACTAAGTCCACTAAGGGCCAATTCCAATTCCTATCTTAACCGGCCCTCAAAACCAAGTGTTGAGGTTTATTTTGTCACTTAGAAATGGGACACCCCTTAAATGCAGATACGTCTTCAGACTGTAGGGGGCAGAATAACGTGAAAGCTGCGTCCAGTCTGTCAACTCACAAAAAAGAAGAAGAAGAAGAAGAAGAACACATTTACGTCAGGATTATTTATCACGATCCGTTTGTCGGTCAAGTTATTAGGTTGTCAGTTAGTTATAAGATGATACTCATACTCGCTTGTCCGCACCGGAGCGCAAAAGATCGTAAAATAAAAATAAATGTTACGCAACAATGACGTCAGAAATCCATAATATGGGCCTAAACTAAGATAATACAATGGTTTTCATCATTTTTATATCTCTATTAACAAAGAAAATACTTCATTTGTAGCGTACTCGTTTCGCTGCTTTCGGAGCCATCTTTGTTCTGTCAAAACACGCAATGCATTCTGGGTAGCCCTTGCTCCCAAGGGGTGGTCTTGGAAAATCTCAATATTGAGGGCGATACAGCCCTTAAACTTGGCCCTTAGTGTAGCATAGGTTATAAATATTTTAATACAGAACATTGATCTGTATATTGACATAACTGGATTTTTTACGTTAACAGATTACCATTTCGAATTGGATTTTTAAAAATGTAAATACAATTTGAAATTTTTATATTTATTCTCCAAAATCCAGCCTTCAAACCTATTTTGAGTTTGTCAGTCATTTTCTTCAAAAGATCAATAAAACTCATTCCTACTTTGAGAAGTAGATTCTGTGGCCTTTTGATGAAAAAATCGTGTTTTTCCTTTTTCACAAAGATAAAGATTTGTCTACAAAAAGAAGTGAGTTCTGTCCCCCCAAAAAAAGGCACATTAAACTTGAAGACGAGTCGCTATTGACTCGGTGTTGACGGGAGATGTTCGATCCTCAGCGTATGATGCACGTTCTTTGTGCTTCTGTCCGGGAAAAAGAAAGAAAAAAAATCAATGTTGAACATATTTCAGTTTTTTTTTTTTTCATTATTTTTTATTTATTTTTGAGGCTCAATCAAAGCACAGCAATTTTTTTTGTTCAAACGATTATGAACAATCTTGAATTGCACGTCTCGGCCAGGCAATCATAGGTGTACGTGCAAAGCAGTGAAAGGCGCTGCGTGGAAAAATCGATTTCCCCTTCTTTCTCCTCTCGTTGAAAAATAAACAAAATGTGTGCCATGATCAATCCCATCAACTAAGTACATGTCTTGTCAATGACTCGAGCTGCACAATGGACACTTGAGCCGTTCTGGAGCCATTAGTTACGACGGAGACCGACTTTGGCAGATGAGCCATTGATTGCTGGACAGTTGTAAAGGTAAAAACAACCTTTTCACAAAGAAGGAAAAAAATAAAAAAAATCTGACTGTGCTGTTGTGCACGGACGTGTGATCTGTTTGGAAAGTGTCAGCGAAAATGACTTGCAACCTAAACCGTGCACCACGGCACCACTCTACAAAAAAAGTAGAGAAAGAACATCCGGTTGCGTACATTGAACCGCAGAAGAAGAATAACGTCCAGTGTCTTCTGACTCTGGGTCTGACTCCGGGTCAAAGTCATTAAAAGGAAACTGTGGCGGGGAGTCGTGAAGAAGCTATTTTTAAACCTTGTTAAAACAATGTTTTGATAATGAGGAGCAGTGCATCCACCGTTCCAGAGGGGGGAGCTGCGCTTCTGAGAGCGGGTGTGCTGAATATACTGGCCACGAGATACTTTAGCTTGCTCACGAGATAGTTTCGCATTCGCACGAGATACTTTAGCTTGCTCACGAGATAGTTTCGCATGCGCACGAGATACTTTAGCGTGCTCACGAGATAGTTTCGCATGCGCACGAGATACTTTAGCGTGCTCACGAGATAGTTTCGCATGCGCACGAGATACTTTAGCGTGCTCACGAGATAGTTTCGCATTCGCACGAGATACTTTAGCGTGCTCACGAGATAGTTTTGCATGCGCACGAGATACTTTAGCGTGCTCACGAGATAGTTTCGCATGCGCACGAGATACTTTAGCGTGCTCACGAGATAGTTTCGCATTCGCACGAGACACTTTAGCGTGCTCACGAGATAGTTTTGCATGCGCACGAGATACTTTAGCGTGCTCACGAGATAGTTTCGCATGCGCACAAGATACTTTAGCGTGCTCACGAGATAGTTTAAAAGAACTCAATATTTTGAATTTTGAATTGGAATTCACCCTAAGAATTTTTGAATGTAGTAACCGTTTTTGGCCACATTCTTACATATGGCACCTGTTCACGAAGGTCTGGTCTTCATGAACAGATATGATATTCGTCTGCGTTGAAGAACGCCTCTTAATTCACAGCACTGCGGGGTGAAACACAGCCTCTGTTATTATTGTGCGGTTCTCTCGCCGATGTAAACATATGGAACACATTACTTCCCGCTTCACCTACGCACCTCTCTGACGTCACAGAAAAATAATGGTACAAAAAGAAATCAAGGGACATTTAGAATTAATTAAAATGTGCAATTCATTGCGGTTAATCGCGAGTTAACTGTGACATTAATGCGATTGATCGCGATTCAATATTTTAATCGTTTCACAGCACTAATTGTCTAAAATGACACTTACATTAGATGGCACAGATTTTCACATTGGACCTTTTATCTTGAATCCAGATCCCTGTGCAGCTCACCATCAACATCTAATAATGTCTTGATTGTGCCATAAAGTACATCCCCAGAAAAGTTAATCAAAATGTGTATTTACTTATTGGGTTATGCTGCCACAGACAGACACACACAGAATCTAACTATCACCTATTTGGAGGTGATAATAACATTTAATGATTGTGTCCTTTTGTCTTTTATATTAAGTGAACTCTTTTCACTTATTTAACTAGCAAATTTAACCTCAACTGCACTTCGTTTCAGAGGGATATGTTCATTATATCTTTTTACATTTCTGTTTCTCGACTTTATTGAAGATTTTTCCGTCCTATTAGACGTGCAGATAACAATGAACTGTTAGATTATACATCAAAATAATGTGTTCTTGTATCTTTTTGGCTTGTGATCCCATATGAGGGGGAACATTTAATAAGTATATTGGTCTATAGTTTTCTCAGATAAGGACACTTCCTTTGTGATACGTTCAATGTGAATTCAATTTTGTAATACTGCTTCCATATCCATTTCCAAATTTTACAATGCCTCACAGTTTTGTGAATAGACGCAAGATACTTTCGCGTGCGCACAAGATACTTTCGCGTGCTCACGAGATAGTTTCGCATGCGCACGAGATACTTTAGTGTGCTCACGAGATAGTTTTGCATGCGCAAGAGATACTTTTGCGTGCTCACTAGATAGTTTTGCATGCGCACAAGATACTTTAGCATGCTCACGAGATAGTTTTGCATGCGCACGAGATACTTTAGCGTGCTCACGAGATAGTTTTGCATGTGCACGAGATACTTTAGCGTGCTCACAAGATAGTTTTGCATGCGCTCGAGATACATTCGCGTGGTCACGAGATAGTTCCGCATGCGCACAAGATACTTTAGCGTGCTCACGAGATAGTTTCGCATGCGCACGAGATACTTTAGCGTGCTCATGAGACAGTTTTGCGTGCGCATGAGATGCTTTCGCGTACTGATTTTCCCAGTCCCTTTAGGGGCTCCGTACCCCTGAGACCAAAGGGCAAACATTCAAACCTTCAGTGCATAACTGTTGTTAAAGGTGCATTATGTAATAAATCTAAAGCAACTGGCCATAAAAACCTCCTAATATGTCACAGAGACTCAGGAATAATGTTCATATAACAAACTGAACTCACCAACAACAACAGTACAGACAAAATATTTGCATTAAAAAAAAAATATTTTTTGCAGACTGCAAATCATGTTTATATTTTGAAATCATGTTTTGGCATGTGGCGCCACCTACCACCGTCTACCAATCATTGCAGTCAGTAGAGTCTCAGCTGCCGAGCAACCACGGGTTGCCAGTTACGTCAGAAAACGAAATCTAAAAGACCTCGATATTTTGAATTTGAATGTATTATAAGTTTTTAAATAAGCATATTATTACAACATGTAACCACACTAGCAGGTTAAAATTAAAAATACAATATAATACAAACTTCTTACGCTTGCTGTAAAACACTGTAAACATGTACATTTTATTTATAATGTCATATATAAATTTCTCTGTAACGTGAGAAGAATATTTGTGACACAGTTGGATAATTATCTCTTTGAAATAGCTCGACACGGCTATGAAACACAAATGTGTTGTGATCAGCTTTTATTGTTTTAGCCGTTACTGAATTGGACCGATATCTGATATCAGGGCTGGACAAAGACACGCGGTTTAGTAGCCATCCTTTACCAACGTTGGCCCACTTTTCCTTTTACTGTTCAGTTTGACAGCGATGTGCTTTTTTTCGAACGACTTGAGAAGCGAAGACCTCCTCCACTGCTGATTTACAGCCCGACCTACGACACGGGACACAGCGGCGTCTCTTCTCATCGTCCTCCCAGCTCCGCTCCCTTTGTGGCACCACTGTCTTATACTATTTGCTCCTGTGGCAGGAGACATAATGTCTTCACGTATTCCTACAATGACAGAGGAGGAGCACAGAGGCAAAACTAATCTATAGCTACATGTAGATTTACTGCCAGCTGCTGCACAGAAAACACAAACTTGCTCAAATCCACTTTGTTCCAAACAGCTGTTTTAAAACGTAGAGAATGAACCCGAGATAGAGCAGAACAAACTAAAAGAAATGATGTCCAGATATCGCATCTAAAATATTTGACTTATTTAACTTCATATGACCTGATTAATTTATGTTGATGTAAACAATAATACTGCACTTGACTCGACCATCATTTTTTTCCTTGATCCAAATTATTGAACCAAACTAGTAAATTGAAATTGAACGAAATCCACCGAAAATATTACCTGCAGGTCATGAAGAAAACGTTTTTTTTTTTAGAGAAATTAGAAACTTTGTTTTGGGTCCTTTGGACATATATTTAGTTCAGTATTAATCAAACTTGATGTCTCTAAAAAATACACTTGGCCAACAGATTTACATTAAATGTATTTATTAATCTTAAACATATGAACCATATGCAACATATTAACATTAGGCATTAGGAAAATATATGTATTATTATTATTATTCACGGTCATAACGTTTCCAGTATGCTAGCTAGCTAGCTAGCTGCTACTGCCAACTAGCGAGCCAGCTAACGTTACAGTCATGCCAGCTATCGGCCCATTTAAGTACATAAATTGGGCTATTCTTTGCCATTTTAACACTACAAAACACTAAAACATTAATTATCAGCAACTGCTTTGCTACTTACGTTTATTTTTGGACGAAATCCACCGAAAATATTACCTGCAGGTCATGAAGAAAACGTTTTTTTATTAGAGAAATTAAAAACTTTGCTTTGGGTCCTTTGGACACTTGACCAACAGATTACATTAAATGTATTTATTAATCTTAAACATATGAACCATATGCAACATATTAACATTAGGCATTAGGAAAATATATTTATTATTATTATTATTCACGGTCATAACGTTTCCAGTATGCTAGCTAGCTAGCTAGCTGCTACTGCCAACTAGCGAGCCAGCTATCGTTACTGCCAGCTAACGTTACAGTCATGCCAGCTATCGCCCCATTTAAGTACGTAATTGGGCTATTCTTTGCCTAGCTAGCTAGCTGCTACTGCCAACTAGCGAGCGAAATCCACCGAAAATATTACCTGCAGGTCATGAAGAAAACGTTTTTTTTTTTAGAGAAATTAAAAACTTTGTTTTGGGTCATATATTTGGACATATATTTAGTTCAGTATAAATCAAACTTGATTTCGCTAAATGCAAAAAAAGAACGGGTTTTACAATCAAATCACTCATTTTAACCTGTTTTAAATGGCTGTTATTATTTTGAATGAACAACTGCATGTTACACTTTTTCAGTGTGTATAGACTCCGAGACTCTGCCCCCGGGGGTTCTGACCCTGCAGTTATCACCAGCCTGCTGGTGATTGAAAGCACAAGGCCCCTCCATCTCTCTATAGAGGGCACCCGCAAGACCCGGAACGTCTTGTTTTGCCGGATGCCGTGTACATTTTTTGCATTTGAAAGAAGCGGCGAGTCAATGAATCTCGATAATGCGAGAGCCGGGGCCACATAACTCACGTTGATGGTCCTTACATTGTGCCAAGAGGCAATAAATCTGCTGCGGGGGAGACATGAATATGCAGTGGCAGTCGGTCTGGCTTGTTCTTGCTCGCATGGCCCCCCTGATGCACAGTTTATTCCTCTCCCCCCCCCATTTCCAAACAGAAAAATAAAACCAATGAGCCGCGGCAGTATCTCATCAACGGCCTATTCTATTAGGGCACCAAAAAATGTAGCAGTGCCATTTTTCCAGATTATTATGCTTAATAACTCCATTTCATCAACCTGGGAGAAAAAAAAAAGGATATTAGAATTTAAGATGGAAAAGATTCCCTAGAATAATAGAATAATCTATCTATCTATCTATCTATCTATCTATCTATCTATCTATCTATCTATCTATCTATCTATCTATCTATCTATCTATCTATCTATCTATCTATCTATCTATCTATCTATCTATCTATACGTTTGAACATGGATAATGGATGAAGTTTAAAATGTCATGAATTCACCCCAGACGCTGCAGATTGTATCTTTCTCTCTCTTTTTTCCCCACTTCAAGACTTTTCTTGTACATAATCTGCACAATAATAATAATAATAATGATGTACCATAAATAACATAATATAATACATAAGTATATCATAAATGCAAGTGTGCGCACACACACACACACACACACACACACACACACACACACACACACACACACACACACACACACACACACACACACACACACACACACACACACGCGAGAGCTGGTGACTGTTTCCTTGTCACCTGCACAAACTAGTTCTTCTTGGACACACGGTTGGAGTTGACAGCCGTGCGTATACGGACGCGTGCCTCTAGTGGCTCGTCGTTGGGTGCTCCAACTGCTCTCACGCGCTCTTCCTTTCACTACTAACTCCACGCTTTGTCATAAATAGACACTGTTTTCTTTTTTTTTTTAAAAAAAACAAGCGTTTCGGGAAGGTGCAACCGCGCGCATTTGTCCGTGCGCAACGGAAAAGCTGAACGAAATCCGGTGTGTGTGTGGAGGGGGGGGGGGGGGGGTTATTTCCTCCACCTTCACTGCGCTCCTGACTGCAAACTGGACCGATTCGATCGCGACGAGCATTTCGCTTTGCTCGCTTCACTTTTCAGCGACACCAACTCGGCGCGTAACGCGTCCTCTTTTTGGGGGGTTTTGTCGTCGGCGGGGAGAGACACAGAATCAGACCCTAAAAGTTCCGCAGGCGCAGATTTTATTTTCCCTCCTCCTCCTCCTCCTCCTCCTCCTCCTTCTTCTCTCTCCTCTTTCTTCACAGAAGCGGTTGCAGGAGCAGAAAGCAGGACTGAGTCTGGCTGCTGCTGCCGCCGCCGCTACCGCCGCCGCTGGTGCCAACGTACAGACAGTATCTGGCTGCTGTAGGACGGGAGTAACACAGTCTCCTGCAGGTGTATCAGTGATCAGGGAATCGGAGCCTCATCCTCATCCTCATCGAGCACACTTGTAGGAAAAAGAAAGAAAAAGAACCCCCGAAAGAATGTCTCACCAAGTATAATGAGCGCGCTACTGTCGCAGATGCCAAAACGCACGTTTTCTCCGTCCGCGTCAGGTTTTTAGGGGGCAACTCAGAGTTGGGATTTTTTTTTTGAAGGAGAGAAGAAAGAAAAAAAGTGGATCCCAACGACTTTACAACCATGCGAAATACTTGGCCGTCTCCGCGGAGCAGCGCGATTTGGGAATACTGGACGTCGCTGCTTGTCTGTCTCTTGTGGATTCACTACTCTTACGGGATGCCGCATGTTATTCGAATAGGTGAGTTGTTTTTTTTTTGTTTTTGTTCAATGACACCCCAAAAAAACACACACACACACACACACAGACACACACGTTATAGCTGACACACACGTCAGTAACCTTGGCACTTCAGTGCGTCTCCCCTCCATCCGTGCGTAATGAGAAATCAGCCCTTTTCCTTCACGTGTTTGTCTGCGATTTTTGTCTTTTTTTTTAAACTCAACCGCAAAGCAACAGGATAAACAGTGTGTGTGTGTGTTACATTACATTACATTTGAATTTAAGGGGAAATCAAGCAAGGAGATCCCTGTGTTTGTGTGTGTGACCTCTGTGCTCCTCTAGCTTTGTCTGTACCCATTTTCTTTTCTGCAGCCAGCGAGGATGTTGCATCACCAGCTAAATATTATGTCTTCCTGGAAATAAGTTATTTTTAATTTTTTTTATTGAAATAAATACAAAAATAAATAACTTATACAGTGCAAGTGTCAAGTCAAGTCAAGTCAAGTCAAGTAAATTGCACAACTAGGAACTCCTATTCAGGGGGGAAAGGTTATAATTAAATCTGTCAGTGTTATATATATAATAACACACACACACGCACACACACACACACACACACACAGTGATCAAAGCTGACTGACACAGTGAAGTCCTGTGTCCCTCCACCTGCTCCACACACCAAGAGAAGAAGCCTGTGTTTTCTTTCTTTCTTTCTTCCTTTCTTTCAGTTCCAATCACTCACTGGAGGAACAATGTGAGAATTGTCATTTTTTCTTTTCATTTGGGGTCAGAATGAAGATCAATAGGCTTTTTTTTTGTCACTAGGCAAATCGTTTTTGACATTTTGGCAGAGTGCCATGCAGGACAATTACTCAAAAATGGCACTGGGCCCACATTAACATAGCACTTCAAAAAAAAGCCCCAGCACCCAGAAAGAGAGGCAGAGATAGAGAGAGAGACTTAATGGCATGGAGCTTTTTTTTTTTGTCTTCGAGGTATAAATGATGGGTGAAAGTGGAATTTTTTTTTTTCGCAAAAACACATATTGCATCTTCTAAACGCTCTCTCTCTCTCTCTCTCTCTCTAAAACCGGTGACACATAAGCAACATCCCACTCTGATCCTGTAATTTGTAAAAAAAACCGCTCAGTGGGTGTTGAGTGAAAAGCTGTGCAAATAAATAAATACAAAAAAAAAAAGTTCTAACAGCAGCTGCAGCTCTGTAACCTTTGACCTTTGGGACTTTTTTTCTTCTTCTATATTTTATGTCATTTAAGAAAAAAATCTGTGTAAAAGTACGAGAGCGTAGTGTTCGTCCAGTCAGTCAAGGCCCAGTGATTGACTCTCTGCAGTCTGACTTTCCTGACATTGCTGTGTGTGTGTGTGTGTGTGTGTGTGTGTGTGTGGACTTTTAGGCGGGCATATATCCTGAGAGCTGAAAGCTTCCCTCCTTTTTTTTTTTTTTTTTTCATACTGATCGCAACTGAAACTGTGGTGGTTTAAAGACACCTTTTTTTCTTTCTTTCTTTCTTTTCCCTCTCTTTCTTTCAGCAGCAGCAGCTCAAATGAAGACCTGAAATAGACTTGGCAGCAGGCTTTGTTTTAAAAAAAAAATAAAATAAAAAAAAATAAAATGTCAAAGTGCCGTTGACAAATTTACCTTCAAATGTGCTACGGTCGCACAATTGCTTTTTATAGAAACCTATCAGTGGTTGTTGCAGTGCTGGTGGTGCATTGTTTTTTTTTATTTTTGTTATTTTTCAGGCGGTTTTTTTTGTTAATGTTCCTCCACATGAGACTGTATTTTGACAGGCTGAGAATAAGGGACATGGTGCAAGAAAACGGTTGCAGAATTTCCCCTCCACGCAAACGAAAAACTAAATTTTGGTGTGTGTGTGTGATTTATGTGCAAAGTCCTGTGTGAAACACAACTCTAATATTTGCATTCACAAAATTAAAGCAGTGTGGTGTTTATACAACATACAGTGTGTGCGTTACACTCTAATTTGTTGATTTCTTTGGTGATGTGTGATTTTTTTCCCTGTGTTTTGATGCACACATGCATATATATATATATATATATGTGTGCCGTGTGCCAAAACCAACAGAGGTTTCTCTTATTTGCCCGCTGGTGCTCTTCAGCACTGGTTCCCAAACAACACAAACAACACCAGTGATGAGAACCGTGGAGGTGGAGCGGTGGGTACAGTAGTCGTGGTGGTTGGTATTTGAGCGCGGCGTTCTCGGTGTGTGTGTGTGTGTGTGTGTGTGTGATGTCTGCTGTTAGTTAGTTATAGGTGGCCTGTGTGCACCATCTGGGTAATGGTGGGTATCCACAGATCGAGTTTGTCGCCATTGATTTTTAGTGCTTTACGGCGCGTTTGCTCTAAGTTCGAGGGGCCAGATGGTGCCTCGTTCTGCAGCCTCCGTTTGCTGGAGGGAATAAAAGGGACGACGTCCTCTTGAACTTAAAAGCAGAGAGTGTCGCGCTACGCTGTTCCTCTCCCGACCTTTTGTGTTTTTTTTTTTTTGGTGTCTCCGATGACACGTCATCATCTTCTAACCCCATCCAGGAATCGTTTAAGCTCACGATTGCAATCGAGGTTTTTAATAAAAACGAATGTGCTCGTGGATGTTCTTTCACTCTCTGTGCAAATCATTTGTCAACATAGAAATAATGCAGGTATTAATATGCACATTAAAGCAGTGCACATTGTTCTGTGTGTCTGTGTGTGCAATACACTGATTTTCTCCCCATCAGATTCACTGTTTTATTAATGCTATAATGATCATTAATTCTCAATGTGTTATATCAGGACACAATAATAAAATACAAGGGAGTGTGTATGCAGTTTTTTTTTAATAAAACACTTTTTCTATGTGGTTTGAAAATGGCTGCTGTGGGGAAAAAAAAAAAAAAAAGGACTAGTACGCCCATTTTTTTTTTTTTTTTTTTCTTTCAAGACACACTCGAGCATCCGTGCACGTTATTTGAATTTAAGTTAGTGGTTAATATATACGCTCACGTCGACAGATTTTGACTGACATTTTCACTCCTCAAAAAGAGCCCTAAGATGTGCAAAGTGCCGAGCAAGGTCACACGAAACACTGGCTTTTTCCTGGAGAAGCCATTTAGTTCTGACTGTATTATTATAATAATAATGTATATGGTCTTTATATTACCTGCATTAGACCTGCATTTGCGTTTGTTTTGGCTTAGTCCAGCACCTGTGCACAGTACTGTATGCGTTATATTACAGTAATGACAGATTATTATCAGACGTCTCAGTGGATTAATGTAACTAATTCATCATTTGTTGCATCTCTTAACCCTTTTTTTTTCCCTCCTCCTAGTTAGCTTATTTGCTGCCTGACGGGGATTTATTGAATAATCAATGACTTTATCTACCTAATACTTAAAGCACTTAATCAGTGCCAGTTAATCAGTCTCCCTCGTGATTTCATGTTGATTTCATTTCCTCAGCTCGTCACTCTTCCCCCCCCGTACAACACCTGGTCCAAATGCTATCGTTTTTTTTTTCATTTAGCTTCCCTAAAACTTAAATACTGTGTGTATGCACGTGTGTGTGAAATGGCTGCAATCGAAGCTCTGAAGCTTCAGTGGCGTAAATTGGGGTTTTGTGTGGTCACCACTTTATTTTTCACCGGTTGAAGTCTCCAAACGCAGCCACTTCAGAGGCGTGTTCAGAGTCGTTATCCACGCGCCAGCAGCAGCAGCAGCAGCAGCAGCAGCAGCAGCAGCAGCAGCAGCAGCAGCAGCAGCAGCAGCAGCAGCAGCAGCAGCAGCAGCAGCAGCAGCAGCAGCAGCAGCAGCAGAGGGAGAGACTGAGACGTTTTCATGTGATTAACTCGGGCTACGCAGGGACACACACACACACACACATGCTCCCCAAGGTTTGCCCTTGCCGGGTTTTTTTTTTTTTTGCGGGTGTCTCATCTGAAATGACTCACACAAGACCACGAAGCAAAAAAAAAAAAAAAAAAGCTGTGATGGTACTTTAGAATTCGAGTTTTCACAAAGTCTAAAAAAAAAAACCCCCAAAGGGCCACTTGTAGCGAGGATTAACCCCAGGAGGGGGGGGGCGCATTATGGATAAAGTGTTTTATAACGAAAAACAACGAGGAGACGAAGAAGAAGAAGACGACGTCAGAAGTCGTATCGAATCGAGACGGGGGCCGTCGGTGGCTGAGTGGAAATGAATATTTCATTCGAATCTAAATTTAATCTGTCCCCAAACATGGAGAAGCTGCTGCTGCTGCTGCTGCTGCTGCTGCTGCTGCTGCTGCTGCTGCTTCATGGTGGAGGTTCGGTCCACGGGAGTTTGTTGGAGTGAATATGAACAGAGTTCTGGCGCCGCAGAGGTCACGGGAAGAATTGGATACAGGGAAGAAGTGTCTCTGAGGTGTAATTCCATTATCTGCTGGTGAAAGCAGAGATTGAAGGGTGGGGTGGGGGGTGGGGGGTTGGGGGGGAACATGGCACTTGTTTTACCTGCGCTATCGCACTCGCCCTTCAGCTGCTTGTATAAACACGGACAGATAAACCGAAATAGTTGGGGCCCCTTTTTTTTTTTTTTTTTTCCCTGTCTCTCCCACACTTGGGCATCACACACACACACACACACACTTTCCCGAAACATATGTTTGGTCTCAGTGGGCCCCTTGTACACAATCCAATTCCATTCCCTCTGTCAGCACACTCGCGGCTTGTCATTAGCTCCAATCTCGCTGATGGGAAACGGCAGATGTTCGGTTTTTTTTGCCGTCTCCGAACGCGCCTTCTTCTTTCTTCTCTGTGATCCTCTTTGGACGCATTAGAAAAAAATCCCGATACCTCCGCAAAAAACAAATACGTCGTTCCGGGGGGGGGCGCAAAAAAACCGCTCCGTCTTCTTAAGTAAAGGCCATCGAGGCCAGTCGTCTTGGTATTAAACGCACAGTTGAATCCAAACTCCGAGCGCGTTAAATAAGCACTTTGTTTGCGTCCCTGGAATAGGCGTAATAAATACAACGGCGACTCTTGTTGAAAATGTTGCTCGTAACGCGTCCGATCGCTAACGCTAACGAGACTTAACTGCGTCAGGCAAGTGCAGGTACTTAGCTCCTCGTTCAGTCACACACATAATAATGATCATCCAATAATCCCAGCCACTAGGGGCTAATAGAGTGCGGCTCTAACCAACCGGGAAGATAATCCCTGTGATACAGCAGCAGCGGCCCCGGTTAGCATAGCCTAGCTGCTGCTCACACACACACACACACACACACACCAGATGGTGTTTTCATATCACGCCGCAAAAGTGGGTGCTCTGCAGAGAAAGGTCTGCGGCAAGCATATGCTTCACATTCACATACACAAGTTCTTCAAAATTCATCATTTCATTCAAAATTAAAAAATGTTTTGTTTGTTTTTAATACAGATATTTTACAAAAAAATACCATAGTTTCTCCTTATTGCACAGTAGGTCTGAACTATGTGGATAAAATATCTATATATATGTCATAGACTTATTATACACTGCAACAATGGGCTTTAGTTTAATGTTAGAAAATGGGACATTACTATAATATAGTAATTATATATATATATATATATATTATTATGATATACATCAACCTATGATCTACTATACTCAAATGGATTGGAACTTAAAGGTGCATTATGTAATAAATCTCAAGCAACTGGCCATAAAATCCTCCTAATATGTCACAGAGACTCAGGAATAATGTTCATATAACAAACTGAACTCACCAACAACAACAGTACGGCCAAAATATTTGCGTTAAAAACAATATTTTGCAGACTGCAAATCATGTTTATGTTTTGAAATCACGTTTTGGCGTCATGTGGCGCCACCTACCGCCGTCTACCGATCATTGCAGTCAGTAGAGTGACTGCCGAGCTTCATATACGTTTATGAGTAACATATGCAAAGTGATCGATATGTGGAATACTGTATTGATCTAAACGCACTACGAACTGATTAAAAACTAAAAATAATCAAATGAATGAATCAGTTTCATGAAGCTGCTTTGCTTTGTTACTTCCTCATTCCATATATGCTCACAGGATTTAGGAGAAAACGGTTGTGTCTGAAATGCTGCTTTATTTTGACAATGTGGACATTAGCGTGTCAGACAGACAGTTATATTTACAAGATAAAAAAAAATATGTTTATCCATACATTAGTTGCAGCCTTTTGTAAACAGGTAGGAAGCGCTGAAATTATTAATCCTTTTAATTGAGGAACCTAAGGACAGAGCCGTTTCTTTGCAGCTGCAAAGGGCCCCACAGCCACCAGGGGGGCCCCCCAAACTGCAAGTTCAGACTCATGTTTTATTATATTTTATTATATGTATTGTAAGTGTTTGTGGGGTAATCGGAAAAAAGTTACGAATATCTACCTCGAGTTTGAAAAAAATAAAATAGGGGCCCCCCAAATAGTATCTCGCATAGGGCCCCCAAACAGCTAGAAACGGCCCTGCCTGATGAATTAAGTGACTGAGAAATTATTAAACTGTGTGGTCATTATATTGCCATATACACACTGCTATAGAACACACGAATAGTCTACATTTTTATATATATAAATATACATATATACATATATATATATATATGTACAACCCATATCCATCAGAAACAATAGCCTGATTGATTCCGTCCAATATGCCCCCGAGGCCCCTCAGGGACTCCGCGTCATTATAGCGTTTTTTAGTTTTGACAGCGTTTTGAAATTCATGGCGTTGCCATCCAGCGTCGGCCATTTCCCTATGAATATTTCCGTACCGAGGCAATGAATCAAATTTCATGCTCTAGCCATTTGTCTTTATTATGTGCCCGTGTCCTTTTTTCTGTTCGACTCCGGCGTGTGTCGGCCCCTCCTCGGGGCTCTGCTGGGAAAAAAAAAAAGTCGAATCACATCAGAACGGTTTGAGAAGAAGAAGAAAAAGCTCGATCTGCGGGCGTTTCGCTCTGCGGGGTCGTGCGTGCGATATAGCAGTTAATTAGAATCATCTTGTCGGAGGTAATTTGGTGAGGTTTTTTTTTACATGTCAGACACAGTGTATATATTGGCAGACTGCACACACACACACACACACACACACAATAGGCACATACAATAATGCAGCAAAAGAGACAGGGGGAGACAGAGTTAGATGAAGCTTGGGGGGGACCCCTTCTTATTTAGCTTTTTAATTAGCTTGAACCCTTTTTGATCCCAATTTTAAAACACACCATGTTGCATTGCCGGGCGCCTTTTGTGCGCCAGATAAAACCCCTCAGCCGTCTTCTTCTTCTTCTTCTTCTTCTTCTTCTTCTTCTTCCCACATGCTTTTTTTCAAACAGCACATCATCATATTGCCGGAGCAGTAGCTTTGTTTTCTTCCCCCCCCCCCCCCCCCCCCACCCTCCCTTAGGTTAGCATCCTCCTCCCTTATCTATTTGCCAGATGCTCCGCGTAAAAAACTTCGGTCTAACCCCGAAACACCTCAGTTACACGCGCATTAACAATAACGAGACCCTTTTTTCTTTTCTCGACGCTTTGAAGCAAATCAGGATCCCGACACCTGAGATATCGTTGACAGCGCGCGGGTTTTTTAATTCTATTTAACTTGGTATGAGGACAAAGAATGGAGGGGGGGGGGGGGTGACGAGGGGGCACTGTTTCATTTTGCCCTTTTAATCACGCTCTCATTGTTGTAGGTGCAACGCAAATGTCACAGTTCTTAGTTGCTTGGAGTCCCCTCGATGACACACACACACACACACACACACACACACATTCTTGTACTTGCTGCATACTGAGGACCAGCATTCAATCAACAGAATTACAAATATCTACTTCATGAATGACATCTACAAAGAACTACTGGTTGCAGTACCATAACATGGAGCCCCAGAGCGAAAACGGCTGGAAAACTTTTTAGATTTTTTTTAATTTTTGGTCCAAAATTTTATAAAAACGTCATACTATACTATGTCAACCAAATTTTTTTATTTTTTTTAAAATTGACCAAAAATTTTTGGTCTAAAATTTTTACAAAAACGTCATACTATATTGTCGTCCAAAATTTGAAAAAAAAAAAATTGACACAAAAATGTTCGTACAAAATTTTACAAAAACGTCATACTATACTATGTCGTCCAAAATAAAAAAAATAAAAAATTTGACCCACAATTTTTGGTCCAAAATTACCAAAAATTGAGTATAGCATGTTATAGCAACCTAAGGAAGTGATTTTGATGAATACAAAGTGAGGACTGGCCAAAAGACCTATTTTAACACAGATTTTTTTCAAGACCAATTAAAGGTGAAGTAAGTAGTTTATAGTGCCATCTAGAGGAGAGGCTGAAATTTACAACGAAGAACTGCTCCTCTGCTCACCCCCTCCCTTCTCTGAGCGCTACGGTATCCTCAGCCGGTCAAATGTCGTCCTCGTCGTCTTTCTCCGTGTCAGCAGATGAGGTTCGTGAGGCGAGGGAGAGGGCGGAGCTACCGCGGCCGTAGCAGACGAAGCGGAGAGAGTGGAGGCGGGGCTTCCTGCTACAAGTAAAGAGACGCTTGATTTGTTCTCTCGCGTTTGTCCTTACAGGCTCCGGTAGAAACATGGCGTCTCGCTGCTAACAGTGGCTATGCAACCGTGGCCCCGCGACCGCGTTATTTTGCATGACTTTTTGAAACACTACGAAAACGAAGCAAAAACTATTATACAGCGTCTAAACAATGCAGGAGCACATAATATGTATTAAAAAAAGTGGATTTTGGGTCATATAAACCCATAAATACTACACAGTGTCCCTTTAATCACTCGCGGGCCGCGTAAAATGACGTGGCGGGCCACATCTAAGCCCCCGGGCCTTGAGTTTGACACGTGTGCTAGTGTGTGCATGACAAGGGGGATGTATAAGGGGAGCTGGCGTACAATCCCTGGAGGGAATCGAGGTAAAGCAGGACCAACTAATCATCTGAGAGAGTCCGCTAGAAAAGACTCAGCCTCTGTTTCCCCCCCCCGGAGAGGGAGGGAGAAGGAACAGATAAGACAAACCTCTTCAGGCCAAAACTACCACTACAAATGAGTGGTTATCACCAAAAATATCCAAGGAAAGAATAGATATCCTGCTTCACACATATCCATCTTTGCTCCTCCATCCCGCTGCAAAAGGACTACCACAGGAAGTGCATAAGACTCCGGGGGTTTGCTTTCTCTGACCCGGGTGACGGATAGCGTCAGGTTGGAGGTTGGAAGCCCAGTGTCAATTTAGTTAACGCAGCTAATACCCCAGAAGATTCCACTCAGCACTCGCGCCGGCAAAAAAACAATCCGGACAGATTTCCGGTCGAGGTGAATAGTTTTTGTAGCGGCTGCCGATCTTAAGCCCAATTTATACTCCTGCGTAAAGTGCTCTGCGTAGGCTACGCAGAGTCCTCTGCGTCGACGCAGAAACCTGTCGAAGAGCCTCTGCGTCGTCTCCGGCTGCACGGAATATTTTTTAAGTGTCCGTCACTCCGTCAAGGGACAACGGAGACGGCAAGAGCTGCGATTGGTCCTCAGGAACAGGCCGAGCTAACGCTGCTCTGTGCCGGCTCACAGTGAGCAGCGAGCGTCCACAGAGGGCGGAGCTGAACACCGCCGACAACGTCGCTGCCGAACTATAAATACGTCACATCTTAACACACACAGCACATGTTTAGACTCTAAATGGCCAATTTCTCGCCTCAAATTTTCTTAAAACTGCGTTCCGGGACACAGAAAAGTGACAAACGGCCGCTGTTTCAACAACAACAACAGTCTTTCTCTCTCGGACGCCATTGCTCACTGTAGCCAAAAGCACAACAACCTTGCGCAGCGACCCCTACTGATCTGGCGGGAAATTGTCGCCCCCTGGAGAGCGGTGCGGTTAACCACGAAAACGTTCCCCCCCCCCCCCCCCCGCGACTCATCTGAAGACGGCTTGTCTGCATGTGACCGGGCTTCAGATAATATAGAACAAGACAGACATTATCGTCGAACAGGGAAAGGAAAGGAAGGAAGGAGGAGAGACTGTGGGGGCGGCTCAAGGCTGGCGGCACATTCTGCTAAAGCTGTTAGCGATGCTCACGCTCATGTGAAAGTGGTTCCCTTTAATGTAAAGCCAGGAAATCGAGTGAGCGACAACGATTTTCAGGAGCTGAGTTTTTTTTCGAGAAGTGGAAATGGCTGTCATAGTAACCGAAGCTCGAATGCGAGTTATAGTGAGGGACGTGCTGCTCGACGTCTCTTTTTAATGCAACCTCAATTTATCAATCGATCAATCGTTCTCTCTTTTTTTTTTTTTTTATAGCTTTCTTCATTCAAATTGTATGCGACCCAAAGTGTTAAAAGTAATTAAACAAACTACACACACACACACATCCCTACAAATGCACACTTTAAGAGCATTGGTTCTCAAAGTGCGGCCCGGGGGCCCAATGGCGGCCCCGCAGAAACATTTCTGGCGGCCCCGCAGTGAATTACAGTTGATAGTTTTAATCCAGGAGCTACTAAGCTTGTTAAATGTTTATTGGACATTACTGGATACAGACCAATAAGTGTAAACAAAAACACTGGGTATTTACCTGGTTTCTATATGGTGAATTTTAGTGTATTATTGTGTTATAAGCTGCTTATAAGCAGGTAGCTACAGCCCCCCAATTACTAGCTATTTACCCAGTAAATATATGGTAACAGAAATGTGTTACTTGGTATTAACCTGTAATTAGAAGGTAAGAACAATGGCCAAAATAGCATTACGAGAGGAAAAAAATCGCTAAGTTGATCAAAATGCAAAACTATTTCAAATGAAGAAAATGCAGGTTTGTTTAAGAGTCACAAAGTACATGCTAAAATTATAAAACAAAATCATAATAGCAGATGAATATGAAAAAAAAAAGTAAACGTTTTAAATCATAAAATCTGACAGGGAAATACTTTTTGTATACTGGTTTGTATATTAGAAACAAATCGGATACATAAGTAGAATTAATACTTAAAGATGCCATATGTAAGTGGTCTTTTAGGTTTCGTTTTCTGACGTAACTGGCAACCCGTGGTTGCTCGGCAGCTGAGACTCTACTGACTGCAATGATTGGTAGACGGCGGTAGGTGGCGCCACATGCCAAAACATGATTTCAAAACATAAACATGATTTGCAGTCTGCAAAATATATATTTTTAATGCAAATGGGACTTCCCCTACAAGTAAAGCGACGCTTGATTTGTTCTCTCGCGTTTGTCCTTACAGGCTCCCGTAGAAACATGGCGTCGTGGCAATGCAACGGCGGCCCGCGACCATGTTATTTTACTTTTGAAACACTACGAACAATGAAACAAAGAATATTATACAGAGACTAGACAATGCAGGAGCACATAATACGTATAAAAAAGTGGATTTTGGGTCATATAAACCCATAAATACTACACAGTGTCAAATCAAATAAAACAGTCTCCCTTTAGTGCAAAGATTAGTTGATAAAGAAATAGACATTTATATGCATTCAACTGTGTGTAAAGCAACCGCAGAGATTTTCCACTTCATATACGTCAAATGTGTTAAAAAATAGTGTCCGAGAATGTGGAAAAAACCTGAATAAGGAATGTTGAGCGACGAAATACAGACTGATAACTGTTGCCTTTGCCTGCGTTGCATTCAATGTCTTAGCGGCAACAAATTCAGAGAGAATAAAATGCAGCTTTTGTCCAGGAGAGAATTTAAATTCCACTTTTTGAGTAGTCAACAATCAGTGAGTATTATGCGGTTTTAATAAAAAGGATCAATAGAACTAATTCTGCAATAATGATATGCAAATTTAATGCAACATCTGCCCTGTATTAGGTTAATTATTCTCATTTGCTAAAGTAAACAATGCTGTTTTAGTCAAAAATGTGGCTATTTCCAATGATTTTTACCTTGTACAATATTTAAAACATGCACAGGTAAACTGTAAAAAAAAGGGTTTTGAAAGGTATATTTGCATAATCTGACCTTCATTTTTGTCGCAATAAAGGCGTCTGTGCTGCAAAATATAAGGAAAGAGCTCTTCGCTGTGATTACACACAGAGACTTTAACCGTTAAGGAAAATTTACAAGGCAACGCTGTTTAGAAAATGTCAATATTCTAAATGGCCTGAGAGGTCTATTAGAAATGTCACAGATTGCCTGTAAGTGGGTGCAACAGAGGTAAATAATATAACCGTCTTTACGTTTTAATTCCAGTGTGATTTATTTAACGGCCCACGACGTTTATTTTCCTTTTCCCTTTTAACAACCCGAAAGGCTTTTCTCTTCTCTTTTGGCCGAGATTTAACTTTTTAATTGCATTTTTTTTTTTTTTTTTTTCATTCGCATCAAGGGACTTTTTGTTTTGCTCGGCCGACGCTTGGGAGAGAATTTACAATCGTCAGAACGTCGACCGCGTTTTAAAATAATTGCCGTCGCCGAACTAATGCTCGGTTAATGCACTTGCTCGGCCTTCCCTCTGCACTGTTTCGCGTATGGATCGCTTGTCAGGCTGGAGGGGCAATTACCTCAAATGTGTTTAGGGCCATCGCGCGGAAAAAAAATAGCAATCTTTGGTAACGCTTTCTTTTACAGTCCCCTAATTACCAGGTATTTACCTGGTAAATTCATGGTAACACCAAAGTGTTACCAGGTAATTACCAATGGTAATAAGAAAGTAAATACAGTGAAACTGTTGCCAAAATACTGGGCATTTACCTGGTAACTATATAGTTAATTATAGCGTGTTATTACTGCTGTTAATAAGAAGGTATGTACAGCTAAACTATGGCAAAACTATGGTAAATGTAAGTGTATTATTGGGTTATAAACTGGTAATAAGCAGGTACCTAATTACTAGCTATTTACCCAAGGGGTAATCTAACAAACCTAACCCTAAAAATGTGTGTAATTACATGGAAACAAGCTTGGCTTTCTTTTACAGTACAGTTTTACTTTACTTACCGAGTACATTACCGTGCATTACCCAGTATTTTGGCAACGGTTTCACTGTATTTACTTATCTTATTACCCTTGGTAATTACCTAGCAACACTTTAGTGTTACCATGAATTTACCAGCTAAATACCAGGTAATTAGGGGACTGTAAAAGAAAGCGTTACCCAATCGGGGAATGAGAGTATTTAACAATCGATCAGTCGGACAACAGAATATGTCAAAGGTCTGCGTTTGAGCGCTTCTCTAGTTTTGACGACCACTCAAAGCTGCATTTGCGCCACAGTTTCGCCTTTTTTTACCTATTCACACCCATCTGTGTCAGGCGCTACCGACCACTGAGCCTTTTTGCCTATTTTAAAGGCGCCATATGTAAGAATGTGGCCAAAAACTACATGTTGCAGCATGAAAGGTTGTGGATAAAAGAATACAACAATTTAATCACATATCCTCAACAATATAAAGGGAAGAAAGGATAAAATTAAAGGTGCCATATGTAAGAATGTGGCCAAAAAACGACACGTCACTACGTTCGAATTCAAAACACCGAGGTCTTTTTAGGTTTTCGTTTTTTTCCTGACGTAACTGGCAACCCGTGGTCGCTCGGCCAGCCGAGACTCTACCGACTGCAACGATTGGCGGACGGCGGTAGGTGGCGCCACATGAGGCCAAAAAAAACATGATTTTTCAAAACATAAACATGATTTGCAGTCTGCAAAATATTTTTTTTAATGCAAATATTTTGGCCGTACTGTTGTTGTTGGTGAGTTCAGTTTGTTATATGAACATTATTCCTGAGTCTCTGTGACATATTAGGAGGATTTTATGGCCAGTTGCTTTAGATTGATTACATAATGCACCTTTAAATATATTCTACTGAGCTTTAAAAAGAAACATTAGAATAATCTTAAAATCAATTAAGAAAAAAAATATTGTCATTTGTCACTTTGACTTTAATCAATTTAAATGTAATAAATTTAATGAATCCCTCTAATTAATAAAACATGCAAATTAGCTACTAAATTGATCCCCAGATTAGCATAGTCATGTAAACAACATATGTTTAAATGAGGAGAAATGGTAGCAAGTAGTGCATTTGACTATGAAACAAGTAAAATAAGTAAAAACGACAATTTATAAAATCGATGAATCTGAACCAAGTGTGGAGAATTAAAACGTGTGACGCTTGTGTGAACGTGGGGCTTTGATGTAAAGCATCAAAAAGTAAAAAGGTAGTAAGTAATATAAGCAGTTTCAGGTGGGGGCTTAGCAAGAAGAAATGACTGTAATTGCAACCGAAGCTCTATTATAATATTATTACATTATTTCATGCATTATTTTTGCTGCTTGGCTCAAGAGGGTAACACGCAACGCACGCGCACACAGGAAATAATGGTACACAGAGGAAATGCAGATGATCTGCTCTGCGGTGACGGAAGAAGAAGACGAAGAGACGTCGCTCCGACCAAATAATGACTAATTAAAGGTCACATAGAGTGGTCCTGTTGCACATATATGTTAGTTATGGAGGTCTACTAACATATATTAACTTGTTTTTATGGTCAAAAACCTCATAGTTTCTGTAAACTAGCCGATAGAAATCCTCTTTTCTGACAGTGTTTTTCTGCTGCGAGATTTCAGAGTGAACTTTCACCCCCAGAAGACAGAGTCTTGTGATTGGCCAGTACTATCCAGCACATCCGTTCTCAGAAGCGCAGCGCCCCCCTCTGGAACGGCGGATGCACTGCTCCTCATTATCAAAACATTGTTTTAACAGTGTTTAAAAATAGCTTCTTCACGACTCCCCGCCGCAGTCCCTTTGATGACTTTAAACCGGAGTCAGACCCAGAGTCAGAAGACACTGTTGCTCGTGAAACACCTCCACAACGGACGTTATTCTTCTTCTGCGGTTCAATGTACGTAACCGGATGTGCCCGGACTAGTGCCCGGAGCTGGACGATCGGTTGTTCAGGAGAACCGCTGCTTACGTAACTATTACGGGATTTTCAGTGATCTCGTTGAGCCCCGAGATTACAATAAAACACAACATTCTCAGCAGTGGCTGAACTGTTTGTTTCGAACCGTCAGGGCTTCTTAAACAAGGTAATGACGCAGATACACACCAAAAAAAACAGCGATAATAGGAACTTCCGGTCTAGTTACGCTTTAAACTAAACATTAGTTGCAGCCCAAACGAAAAACAGCTTGTACTCGTCAACGATAAAAGCTTATTGTTTACTCGCTGTCGAAGGTTTTCGGTCGAGACTCGTCGTTGACATAGAAACCGGCGCAGCACAGCACAACAACCCCATGTTTTAGGCGTTCGTATCTCCTTTGTGGCCCGGCGTTATAGACAATCACAGACTCTCACCACACGAGGAGGAGGAGGAGGAGGGAGGGGATGACTTGGAAAAAAAGAGTGTTTTTCCAGGGCTGCAGTGAGGCCGGCTTGTGTGCCGACAGATCAGAGGCCTCACGTTCTCTGTCAATATTTTGGCTAAGCGTCGGGGGCTAAGCGTCCTGAGATGACAGGACAGGCCTGGGGATGCGTAGTATGTGTGCTTTTGTGAGTGTGGAGCTTATTAGTGCGGGGAGCTTCTCCAGCCACTGTCAAACTCAGAGCAGAGCAAAAAAAAAAGGAGGAGATATTACCTCCAATTACGTACTGTAGCGCATCCGCGAAGCGCTGTCAAGCTACTGGCCCTGCGTGTGCGACATCGGGGAATATTACGAGAAGTTCGTTTTTTTCTTTGAGATTATAAATTACGTACGAGTGTGGCAGAAGAGGGGAGGTCTCCTCTTACCTGTTTCCTGTCTGTTTCCTTTAGAAAGTAAATATTGTATTTCAAGTCATGCTCTTTTAAAGCAGACCTGGAGTGGTCCTGTCGCACATTATATGTTAGTTATGTTGCTGTAAACGAGCCGATAGAAATCCTCTTTTCCTCTATTTTAACCCTGACTTGTAAAAAAAATCACCAGTGAGAGACTACTCCACACTGTGCCTCTCTATTTCACGTTGGAGGCACCAAGCACACACACCTTATTACAAAATCAGCTTACACCATCTCTCTCTTTTAAACTCAGTTTGGTGCCAAAAACGGAAATAAAAGTTGACCCGGTTACTATTACCCTCCCTTCCTTGTATCCATCATGGTGCTGCCACCTCCCAGAAATTCTCTGATAAAGAAATCATAATAGCTGCTGATTGTTCTCTCAATGAGCTTCCACATACATAATATAATCAAATGCATATCTGAGTGCGCAAGAATAAGTGACACCCTAATGGCAAAGCTGATGGAGCTGCTGCTGTGGGGTACTACCCACCACAAACCAAGTAGATGGTCGTGGATCGTCAGAAGAAGCAGCAGGTGCACTGCACGCATTAGAGAATTTACGTGGGAGTCCGCGTTATTTAACGAGGTTTGCACACGGGCACCTTGGGAATAAAGGTTTTTCAATAAATGCCTCAAACAGCTTCAACAAATTCAGAGCCTACCTGGACACCTGGTCTGGGAAGTACATTTCTTAAGGACTATCAAGTCATACAGGAATGATTGGCTCGATTGATCACATCATCAGACTTACATACGTTTTTTATTTTAATTCATCCATTCATTCATTGTCTAGCACTTTATCCTCCACATGAGTGTCATGAGGAGCTTGAGCTGATCCCAGCTGATATCGACATAGGGTGAAAGGCAGGGTCTTGACCATGGACACATGCATGGTGAGGTGTCGGTAGTTTGTAAACTACTCAATATCCCAAACCAAAATCCGCATTTGTTTCTTGCTGGAACAAGGGAGCTGCTGGTCTACCCGTGTCTCCACTGGTGGACATGTCTTCAGTGACACTGATCCTACAGGCCGGTTCCTTTGCATTGGTTCTCTCTGTGTGTCAAAACCTCTTATAACCTCACTCCAAAAGACCCAAATTATCCCTTTAAGGCTACTCAGTCCTGAAAAAATGTACTTCTCACTAAAGTCAGCTAGGGACTCACAGTCAGGAGCACAAGTCTCAGTTTTAAGAAATTCTAGTGTCACTGGAAGCCTGATGCCAGAACATAAAAAATAATTAATACAGTTTATGATTTGATGAGTTCCACACCTCGGGGGCAGCTCTCCCCACATAAGCTGTATGAATCAATAACCCAGGCCAGAGCCCTCAGGATTCTCCATTCTTACTGTTTTATCTTTTGAATCAGGAATACTAACTCCACGATTATTAATGCAGCCAGGGCAATTCTTCTCCAAATGCCGTACTAAAAAAGACATTATACTGCAGCTATTTGTAGCTGCTGGCACTACCATCCAGAGAGAAAGAAAATGTTTGACATTAAGTAAATGTCCCACAGTTCTTTAGATGCAATTCTGGCTCAAAGTTGTATCAATGCAATTCTTTGTACGTCATTACAGCATTAGTATTCGACCTTTCCTTAACATTATTGTTTAATTTACAAAGTGAGTGCAAAATCACTTAAAGCGGACCTAGACCGGAAGTTCCAATTAACGCTGTTTTTTAGTGTGTATCTGCGTCATTACCTTGTTTATGAAGCCCTGAAGGTTCTAAACAAACAGTTCAGCCACTGCTGAGAACGCTGTGTTTTATTGTAAATCTCGGGCTCAGCGAGATCTCTGAAAAAACCCGGTCCGGTTACACGTAAACACCGGTTCTCCGGAACAGCGGATCGTCCTGCTCCGGGCACTAGTCCGGGCACATCCGGTTGCGTACATTGAACCGCAGAAGAAGAGTAACGTCCGTTGTGGAGGTGTTTCACGAGCGACAGTGTCTTCTGACTCTGGGTCAAAGGTCGTCAAAGGGACTGCGGCGGGGAGTCGTGAAGAAGCTATTTTTAAACACTGTTAAAAAAATGTTTTGATAATGAGTAGCAGTTCATCCACCGTTCCAGAGGGGGGAGCTGTGCTTCTGAGAGCGGGTGTGCTGAATATGTCACTTCCGGGTACTGGCCAATCACAACACAGTCTGTCTTCTGGGTGCGAGAGTTGAGTCTGAAATATCGCGGCTGGGAAACAGCGTCAGAAAAGAGAGATTTCTATCGGCTCGTTTACAGCAACTAGGAGGTTTTTGAGCGTAAAAACAAGTTAATGTATGTAAGTAGACCTCCATAACTAACATATATGTGCAACAGGACCACTCTATGTGACCTTTAATGCCTCAGTCTATTCATACTGACAAATCTTGTTGCGTCTATTGTGTTGAATGTGCCACAGTATCATATTTGATACACACAATCAGAGAGATAATACATTTTAAAATCACAGATGTAGTAAGATGCCGTTGGAAGCGTCTGGATCGAGAGCATGCTTTATGACACAGCGCCCTCGAGTAGAAACATTTTCAGCGTGTCTTCTGAAAAGAAATTGGGGAAAAAGCAAACGCATAGCACGACACAGACTCTGACATTAAAAATCAGGTGGCAGCACACCGGACAGTGAAGCAGAATGGCGCTCGGAACAATTATTAAGCAACGTGCAATCAAGGGGGGTCCCTGACAGGCTGAGTGGAGTCTGATGAGCCGGCGTGTCACTCCGGAAACTCCAGGGCGCCACAGCTAATCAACCACCAAGGAGGGGCTGGAGGGTTCACGATCACTCAAGCCCTCAAACGCCACATGGGGAGGAAGGCAATCACCAGCCCCATTTTACATGTGGTGCTATTTTCACCATCACCCCCTGCCTTTGAGCGTCAAATCAAGGTGCACAGATGACCGGGGAAGCGCCGCGTGGAGGCGACGTCGACTAGCACATGCAATCAAACGAGGTGCAAAAAAAAAAGAGACAAAAAGAAAGTAAAAAAAAAAAAAAAATTGCTGCACGAGTCGATTATTTAAGCCGTTTGATTTCTTTTACATAATCATACGTTGATTGAAAGAATGAATGAGGGTTATTTTTCTGACCGGGAGCTCACGAGATTCCGGTGATTGGGCTCACAAATTGAAATGCAAGTCTCGTGGTACAGTCCGCTGAGGAAAACTTGGCAAGGAATTAATACAATGAGTCTACGTTGGCGAGGTCACGTCTGCTGTCTGGTAAGAACAGCGCACGAGCAAGTGGATTGAATCAAAACTAAAGCTTATCGTTTGCCCTCTTAAAGCGGACCTAGACCCGGAAGTTCCAATTAACGCAGTTTTTTTAGTGTGTATCTGCGTCATTACCTTGTTTAAGAAGCCCTGAAGGTTCTGAACAAACAGTTCAGCCACTGCTGAGAACGCTGTGTTTTATTGTAATCTCGGGCTCAGCGAGATCTCTGAAAAAAACCCGGTCCGGTTACACGTAAACACCGGTTCTCCTGAACGGCAGATCGTCCTGCTCCGGGCACTAGTCCGGGCACATCCGGTTGCGTACATTGAACCGCAGAAGAAGAATAACGTCCGTTGTGGAGGTGTTTCACGAGCGACAGTGTCTTCTGACTCTGGGTCTGACTCCGGGTCAAAGGTCGTCAAAGGGACTGCGGCGGGGAGTCGTGAAGAAGCTATTTTTAAACACTGTTAAAACAATGTTTTGATAACGAGTAGCAGTGCATCCACCGTTCCAGAGGGAGGAGCTGCGCTTCTGAGAGCAGGTGTAACTGAATATGTCACTTCCGGGGTACTGGCCAATCACAAGACTCTGTCTTCTGGGTGTGAGAGAGTTGAGTCTCAAATATCGTGGCTGGGAAACAGCGTCAGAAAAGAGGATTTCTATCGGCTCGTTTACAGCAACCAGGAGGTTTCTGACCATAAAAACAAGTTAATGTATGTAAGTAGACCTCCATAACTAACATATATGTGCAACAGGACCACTCTAGGTCCGCTTTAATACTAAATCCTGGAATTGTTTTGTCTCAGCTCAGTATAAACAAGCAACCCTTGTGTTTCGCGTATCAGACGCGAGCCCCTACTCGGTTCACTCTATTTATGCTTTTCCATTGGTTTCTCTCTTGGTGTTGTCTGCTCAAAGTCTCAGCAGGTAGAGTCTGCACATAACTGTGAAAGGCTTTTTCCAACCCACCGGATAGTTGAGATGACCTCCAGTCACTCAGCCCCGGCAAACTGCTTTTCACTCAACCAAAGCACATGGAAAAAAAACATTTCTCCACTATTTTGTTTTTCTATTTTCTGTACTTATGGCACACACACACACACACACACACACAGAATGGAGTAAGACTTCAAATGTTACAAGACGACCCCCACGTTCTTTCAGAATTACTCGGTCGCCGTTTGTGATGCTGCAGTCGCATTTTAACTGCATGCCCCGGCTTTTATCTCGTATTCTACCAAAGAAGTGGCGACCGCAACCGTAAGATGTTTCACGTCCCAAGTTTTTTTACAGCAGCAAATGCACCTTTTTCCTATTGTCACTTGTTGGATAAATTATCCCACTCTTGTTTCTGAGTGCATTGTTCCGATTTTGGTCACTCACTGTCAAGGGAAATGTGAAAAAGAACTAAAGGAAAGAAATAGCTGGTGATCTCACATCTTACTTATGCCAATGTGTCAATTCTTGAACAGGGTTGATAGACTTTGCAGAGCCATCGTAATAAAGAAGTCAATTCATCATCATATTCAAGTATTTACACAATACACAAGAGGGCTGTAGGAGATGAGTGGCTTGTTATTGGCTCACATTTATTCTTTTATGGCATCAAACCTCAGAAACAACACTGGATGCTTTGTCAAGGGTCCATGATGAGTAGGTACATAATTAGTGAGAAAAATGACATGTTGGTTTAGACCTACTTAAGGGCACATTATACTTCTCCGACTATGTGACGCGTTATCCGACTGCGGAACCACGGAGACCGCTCGAGCCTTCATACTTCTGCGTCGTGGTGACGGATACGCGCTGCAATTTCCCTCCCGATCGGTAGGGGTCGCTACGCAAGGTTGTTGTGCTTTTGGCGTCCGAGAGAGAAAGAGAGGCTGCTGTGGCCGTTTCTCACTTTTCAGTGTCACGGAACGCAGTTTTAAGATAATTTGAGGCGATAAATTGGCCATTTAGAGTCTAAACGCGAGGTTTGTGTATTAAGATGTGACGTATTTATAGTTTGGCAGTTTGACGTTGTCGGCGGTGATCAGCTCCGCCTCTGTGGACGCTCGGTGCGCACTGTGAGCCGGCACAGAGCAGCGTTATCTCGGCCTGTCCTGAGGAAACAATCGCAGCTCTTGCCGTCTCCGTTGTCCTTTGACGGAGTGACGGACACTTAAAAAAATATTTTGCGCAGTCGGAGACGACGCAGAGGCTACGTAGAGCACTTTACGCAGGAGTATAAATTGGGCTTTAGGCTCTACTCGCCTCGCCTCAGCATGGTTAAGTTGTCTTCCTATTAGCATAGTACCCGATAGCAGGTACTCTTTTTAGTACCTGTTCTACTATGCGTGACGTCGCCAGACTGCCGGCTACTGATTGGCCAGAGAAATTCAAAAAAAGGATCACGCCGAACAATGCCGAACTGATCAGTTAAAACTAGTTGACAATTCTAAAAATATGGGTTAATCTCCAACAACTATCAGGGAAATCTCAATCTAAAATCTCAATTTTTAACAGAGGAGTCTGGTTCGTCACCGGCATCACCAACCCTGTGTCAGACGGAGTTTGTGCTCCAGTCACGGAGGACGTACTGAAGAAATATTTTTGCTGCTTTACAAGTCACTCGTCACTACTTTGGTACTTTGGCAGTACTCCGTACTAGTCCCTCATGTACTAGCCTAGAGTGGCACGCAGCAATGTATGACTCTATTGCTGCTATTTTCGTTCTTAACTCCGAGTGGAAATAAGTACTCTGAAAAACTCTCTTTAAATAGCTGAACCCTTTGTCGGTGGTATTACTTGGCAAATTCATAGACTGTATTTAACAAATGAAGATTACATAATCTTCCAGTGGCAAAACAAATTCCTGTTTTGAAGCGTTTTGAATTTATGATTCGACTGATGCCATATCAGTTTTTTAAACCAGAAATTCAAGAGACGGTAACTAAGCACCTGCTGGACATTAGCTTGTTGTTCACTCATAAGTGCCGTGTTTTATTGTCTATTATCCTCTAAATCAGGGATTCTCAAAGTTTTGCTTTGTTGAGCTTTATAATTTACTGGGTAATTACCCAGTATTTTGGCCATTGTTCTTACCTTCTAATTACAGGTTAATACCAAGTAACACATTTCTGTTACCATATATTTACTGGGTAAATAGCCAGTAATTGGGGGCTGTAGCTACGTGCTTATTACCAGCTTATAACCCAATAATACACTAAAATTCACCATATAGAAACCAGGTAAATACCCAGTATTTGTGTTTACACTTATTGGTCTGTATCCAGTAATGTCCAATAAACATTTAACAAGCTTAGTAGCTCCTGGATTAAAACTATCAACTGTATTTCATTGTGGGGGCCGCCAGAAATGTTTCTGCGGGCCGCCATTGGGCCCCCGGGCCGCACTTTGAGAACCAATGCTCTAAATGGAAACACAATTTACAAAATTGTCTTGATTTTCTATCATAAAAGAGCTGCGACACTTTAACATTAGTTTCTAGAAAAAAAAAAAAAATCAAATTACAGGAAGGATATTTTTCCATTCACACATTCTATGGGGCTATGGGTAAAATGATCGTATACACGTTCATATCAGTCGTCGTAAAGCACCTGTTGTATCTTAATAAATCGCCCTAATATCGTTGTTGTTGTCGCTTCTGACACGGTCCCCCCTCTGTAAGGGTTACTTTATATGCACCGAAGAGCACGCAGTCACTAACGCTGATGACTAAGGCAACGAGAAGCTGCGACAATGAGTATTGTATTTGCATTAACATATGCTTAACTGAATCAGACCTCATTACCGCTTTGTGCAGAGCAGACGCGAAAAACACGCGCGTCTGCTTCCTCCAAAGTGTTGCGCGTGACCGTTTGTGGTTAAAGACACCGTGAGGTGGAAAGATGACAGGAAAATGACAAAATACTCGCTTTAAATGTCAAATGAACTGCTCAGAATGGTCGAGGAAATAAGGCTGAGGAACTGTTTTCAAATCGAAAAACACAATTTAAATCGTAAAGGCTGTTATTTAGATGGTTTGTACTGCATTTACAAAATACAGTACTGTCCAGAAGTCTTAGGCCACCATTAGATGTGTTGTTTTAGTAATGCTATAACGACAATAGAGGATAATTATTTCTATTTCACTTTACTGGAACACATCCAGAAAATATGTATGCAGTTTTTTGTTGTTTAAAAGAAAACAAAAAACATCCTCTACATGTGTCAAGTATTTATGCGTCATCTATCCTTAAGCCCAATTTATACTCCTGCGTAAAGTGCTCTCTGCGTAGGTTATGCGGAGCCTCTGCGTCGTCTCCGACTGCACAAAATATTTTTTTAAGTGTCCGTCACTCCGTCAAGGGACAACGGAGACGGCAAGGGCTGCGATTGGTCCTCAGGAACAGGCCGAGATAACGCTGCTCTGTGCCGGCTCACAGTGAGCACCGAGCGTCCACAGAGGGCGGAGCTGATCACCGCCGACGACGTCGCTGCCAAACTATAAATACGTCGTATCTTAACACACACAGCACACGTTTAGACTCTAAATGGCCAATTTCTCGCCTCAAATTATCTTAAAACTGCGTTCCGTGACACAGAAAAGTGAGAAACGGCCACTGTTTCAACAACAACAACAGTCTTTCTCTCTCGGACGCCATTGCTCACTGTAGCCAAAAGCACAACAACCTTGCGCAGCGACCCCTACTGATCGGGCGGGGAAATTGCAGCGCCTATCCGTCACCACGACGCTGAAGTATGAAGGCTCTCCGTGGTTACGCAGTCAGATGACGCATTATGCCATCCGAGAAGTAAAATGTGGCCTTAAGACTTGAACAATAACACAGCTCTTTTACTACTGGTGTGGAACCTTAATTAATGTTACTGGTAAATCCTGTGTTTGTCAGGAAATAATGGCAGGCTGTCAAAAACGAAGCAGAAGGAAAGTCTTTTTTAACCCCGAAGGGAACGCCAATTAAACACATTCCCACTGGTCAAAAACCCATTTACGATTAATTTTGACCAGCAGAACGGGCTACGGGAGGTTACTTCGGAGAGGACTCAGCCCCTCGTTTGAGAAATGTTTCAGAAATTGGTAACGCTTTCTTTTACAGTCCCCTAATTACCTGGTATTTAGCTGGTAAATTCATGGTAACACTAAAGTGTTGCTAGGTAATTACCAAGGGTAATAAGATAAGTAAATACAGTGAAACCGTTGCCAAAATACTGGGTAATGCACGGTAATGTACTCGGTAAGTAAAGTAAAACTGTACTGTAAAAGAAAGCCAAGCTTGTTTCCATGTAATTACACACATTTTTAGGGTTAGGTTTGTTAGATTACCCCTTGGGTAAATAGCTAGTAATTAGGGGACTGTAGGTACCTGCTTATTACCAGTTTATAACCCAATAATACACTTACATTTACCATAGTTTTGCCATAGTTTAGCTGTACATACCTTCTTATTAACAGCAGTAATAACACGCTATAATTAACTATATAGTTACCAGGTAAATGCCCAGTATTTTGGCAACAGTTTCACTGTATTTACTTTCTTATTACCATTGGTAATTACCTAGTAACACTTTGGTGTTACCATGAATTTACCAGGTAAATACCTGGTAATTAGGGGACTGTAAAAGAAAGCGTTACCCAGAAATTAATTGGTAGATTCTCTATTTTTCACACATATCAATATATAAACATATAATCATCCCACAAAATCCTGATGAAATATTCAAAAAATCTCTTTTTATCTGTTCGGAAATGAATGAACCGACATCTAGAGCCAGATCCACTTTTTTTTTTTTTTTTCTCCAGCAGCAGGAATTTGGCAGCCAGTGTCTGACCTCCAGGCACGCTAAGAGGCTAACGATACGCTAATGTGTCCCATTACGCCCCCGATTCGCCAGGAGGTTGGGATTCTTTTTTTGTCGAGCAATCGCACTGCTGGTGGATTTCAGATGCACGGGTGTATAATGATGCGCGCCTTTCTTTCCCCCCGGCTCATAAAAGATATAAGGAGGAGTCTTGCCGAGAGTCATTAAGAGGTCCATTTTTTGCACTGTGCTTTTCTTATTCACACACTTTTTTTTTGTGTGTGTGTGTGTGTGCGGTCTTTGAAGAGAGAGCCGTATGCAGACGTCGTGAAAACGGAAACGTCGGGCGATGCTCGAGATGAAAGTATAGCTTTCGTGGAAGGAAACGCGAAAACAAATGTTCAGCGCACAAAATCAGTGCCATTGTGATAATAATAATAATTAAAACTAATATATCTAGAATGTGATTTTTGCACCAGGGTGGCTGGTTTTTTTGGGTTTTTTGAATTTCAGAGCATGAAAGACAAATTAGCATGGTGTGATGCGAGCGAGTGAGAGAAATCACACACTATTTTCTGCCTCCTCTCTCTGGCCTTCCTATTACCGTTCCATCGACAAATTGAATCCAAAGCAGATTTGAATTGCACCACAGTATAACCTCTTATTTATTCATAGCTTTTTTTCCCCCCCCCCCCTCCTCCTACGTACCATTAAATCAAGTCATTCTTCTCTCGGCAACAGCGGCCGACACAAACTGTGAACACCGCGGTGTGTGTGTGTGTGTGTGTATATAGTAGACTTGATCATTTTCCTCTTAGACGCTACTCCGGCATCGTTTTTGATCAATTTCTGACCAAAATCCTGACGACTGCTTTGCCGTACCGAGCAATTTGTTTTATTATTATTCACCTTATTATTAAGCCTGTGGGTTTAAACACACGTACCTTGAAAGTACCATGCATCTGCTGAGTCATGTTGCCAAAAAGGACATACTAATACTAGGGCATGTACATTTAGAGCATTGGTTCTCAAAGTGCGGCCCGGGGGCCCAATGGCGGCCCCGCAGAAACATTTCTGGCGGCCCCCGCAATGAATTACAGTTGATGGTTTTAATCCAGGAGCTACTAAGCTTGTTAAATGTTTATTGGACATTACTGGATACAGACCAACAAGTGTAAACAAAAATACTGGGTATTTACCTGGTTTCTATATGGTGAATTTTAGTGTATTATTGGGTTATAAGCTGGTAATAAGCAGGTAGCTACAGCCCCCAATTACTAGCTATTTACCCAGTAAATATATGGTAACAGAAATGTGTTACTTGGTATTAACCTGTAATTAGAAGGTAAGAACAATGGCCAAAATATTGGGTAATTACCCAGTAAATTATAAAGCGTTATTACATTAATGCTTAAATTACATTATTTTAACGCTTATATTACTCATAGAACTGCAATCTGGTCATTAAAATGATTACAAATGGGATTTCTTTCTGTTTTTTCCTTTGTTTTTTTTTTGGCGGCCCTCAGTCCAATGTTGGGTTCCTAATGGTATCAAAACTTTGAGAACCCCTGATTTAGAGGGTGGTTTAGTTCGTACACATGTTCACTGAACCACAAGTTTAAGCTCCAGTGCGTAATGTTTATGTTTATGTGTTTATGTTTATGTTTTAGCATGGTTTATTGGCAGGATAAGTTTGAATGAGTGTGTAATTGTTTTTTTGTGGCCATAGAAGAAGCCTTTAATGTGGACTTCAGTCAAGGGCCTTACTTTATGGGGAATTTATGGCCATGTTGCACTGCAATCCGTCTACAGTAGCCCAAATGGACAAACAAGCCACAGCATGCATTTAGTTTTTTTTGAAACGGAAGCTTTATACAGCAAACAACAATATCCCCTCTGGTATTTGATGGTCACCATGGTGTCCTGAAGCGCTTGGGAAAGAGAAATGTGAGCATGGGAGTCGTCCATTTGTTATAATCTGCAGTCTCATCATTTACTTGCTGCATGTGGGTCACACTGACATAGAAGTGCATGGTTTATCTTTAAAAAAAAAGATGGATATCGGTTAAATACGGTGGCCCCTGAGGTGCAAAACACAAACAAACAAGTACTCACTACAGGTTTCGAATCCCGCATCGAGCGGAAAACACAGAAACATTAACTCACATCGGAAAAAAACGCAAATGGAAATGCACAAAAAAACATTAACTCACAACAAAACCGGGAAATACAAAAGTAAATCAAAAAACGGAGAACTAGAAAACACAAAACATTATTAAAGGTGCCATATGTAAGAATGTGGCCAAAAACGGTTACTACACTCAAATTCAAAATACCGAGGTTTCGTTTTCAGACCTAACTGGCAACCCGTGGTTGCTCGGGAGCTGAGACTCTACTGACTGCAATGATTGGTAGATGGCGGTAGGTGGCGCCACATGCAAAAACATGATTTCAATACATAAACATGATTTGCAGTCTGCAAAATATGTTTTTTTAATGCAAATATTTTGTCTGTACTGTTGTTGTCGGTGAGTTCAGTTTGTTATATGAACATTATTCCTGAGTCTCTGTGACATATTAGGAGGATTTTATGGCTAAGTTGCTTTAGATTTATTACATAATGCACCTTTAACGCACAACGAAAAACGGAAATACAAAAAACATTAACTCCTAACGCAAATGGAAATACAAAAGCAGGAAAACAAAAACATTAACTCGCCACGGAAACAACAACAATACACATTCGCCACAGCGTTGCTTCAGAACACTGTGTTCTGAAGCAATGCAAAAATCTCAATGATGTCTGGACTGTAGTGGTCAATCCATGCGTGAAAATGATGAATCCTGGCATTGTTTTCACTGAATATGACCAGAAAACCTTTTCATGCAGTATGTTTGGGTAATCAGCTGACCTTAGCTTTTTTGGATACATCGACACTGTGGGAAATTGAGTTGGAGTTGCTTTGAATGCTCGCGTGATGTCAAGAGAAAACGCTACTAAGCTTTGCATTACGCAGGTCAATCCTACAGAAATACGCTACGTCTGATTTGTTGCTGACAGACAAGGAAGTCGGGTTAACACAGTCAATAACAGCTCGAAATTCTTGCCAAGCTCGCGTTGATGCACAAATGATGCGCCTTATTTACAGCAGAGGATACGAGAGTGACGACGCTGCTTCAGCTGAGACAAAAACAGAGTTTCAGGCCGGGATTGTGAGACTGGCAGGAGCAGTGGAGTTAGGATATTCATTACTTTGTTTTCATGTTGGCACTCCCTCTGAGCCCTATGATGTATTTTTTAATTAATTAATCACAATTTTCCTGTTATACCCCATGGGAAATGTAGAACAACATTATCATTTAGATACTGCCCAACCCTTGTGTGTGTGTGTGTGTGTGTGTGTGTGTGTGTGTGTGTGTGTGTGTGTTTGGTGTTGTGGTAAATGGGTGTGTTGTGTTTGCCACTACTGATCCAGAAAAGGTTTATAATGGATGGACCGTCGTATTCGCCCCCCTCCTAATGTGATAGAAATTAGCTGAGACAGCGTAAAATGTCATGATGTCCATCCAACCATCTGTCCATTCATCCAACCATCTGTCCATTCATCCAACCATCTGTCCATCCATCCAACCATCTGTCCATCCATCCAACCATCTGTCCATCCATCCATCTGTCCATCCATCCAACCATCTGTCCATCCAACCATCTGTCCATCCATCCATCTGCCCATCCATCCAACCATCTGTCCATCCATCAACCATCTGTCCATCCAACCATCTGTCCATCCATCTGTCCAACCATCTGTCCATCCATCAACCATCTGTCCAACCATCTGTCCATCCAACCATCTGTCCATCCATCCATCTGTCCATCCATCCAAACATCTGTCCATCCATCCATCTGTCCAACCAACCATCTGTCCATCCATCCATCTGTCCATCCATCCAAACATCTGTCCATCCAACCATCTGTCCATCCATCCATCTGCCCATCCATCCAACCATCTGTCCATCCATCAACCATCTGTCCATCCATCCATCTGTCCAACCATCTGTCCATCCATCCAACCGTCCAACCATCTGTCTATCCATCCAACCATCTGTCCATCCATCAACCATCTGTCCATCCAACCATCTGTCCATCCATCCATCTGTCCATCCATCTGTCCAACCATCTGTCCATCCATCCAACCGTCCAACCATCTGTCTATCCGTCCAACCATCTGTCCATCCATCCAACCATCTGTCCATCCATCAACCATCTGTCCATCCATCCATCTGTCCAACCATCCATCTGTCCAACCATCTGTCCATCCAACCATCTGTCCATCCATCCATCTGTCCACCCATCCAAACATCTGTCCATCCAACCATCTGTCCATCCATCCAACCATCTGTCCATCCATCCATCTGTCCAACCAACCATCTGTCCATCCATCCAACCAGTGTGTGCTGGAGTGTGTGCTGGTGTGTTCACAAGAAAGAAAGGAAGAAATCATGAAAACAGAGGTGACTAATAGTCATAAAGTGCATTTGAAATTTTAATTTTTGAAGTTTTTAGTCAAAGAATCACAGTTGTCACCTTTGAAGTGATGTGTGAGGGAGTGTGGCGCCTGCACCCGTTTGTTAATTATGGAGAAAGTATCACTTTTCTCACATTTTGACAGACTTCCCACTGGTTAGTTTTGGAGATACACTGACACCAGTCTGGCAAATTTAATTGAAGGTCGTTTCACACAGTTTTGTGTGAGACATGCATTGTTTCTTTAAAGCGGACCTAGACAGGAACGCTGCTTTTTTTTCAGTGTGTATCTGCGTCATTACCTTGTTTAAGAAGCCCTGAAGGTTCCGGTGTTTACGTAACCGGACCGGGTTTTTTCAGAGATCTCGCTGAGCCCGAGATTACAATAAAACACATCGTTCTCAGCAGTGGCTGAACTGTTTGTTTAGAACCTTCAGGGCTGTTTGCACAGCGAACATAAAGGTTTCTCACTTAAAATTATGCCAAAAACACCATATCCAACATGGATGGAAGTCAGTTCAAGCCTACTGGAGCCTTTAAATTGGACTTATTAACTTGTGTTTATGACATGGGAAGATTTGAACGCAACATGCATCCTTCAAAGTGGCAACATTCCATGAGAACGCCGAACACCGCACTGGATAAAGAATGGAAACCTTTTCAGAAAACACTTCTGAACTCGATACCACTGAAATAAAAAAATCCTCCAAAAATCCAACTTCCATAAAAAATATCAGCGAAAACATGAGTTTCCATAGATGGTAGATGGCCTGTATTTAAATAGCACTTTTCTAGTCTTGATGACCACTCAAAGCTCCTTACAGATATGCAGATTTAGCCTTTAACCAAACCCACGACCTTCCAATTGAAGGACAACTCGCACGATCACTGACCTACTGTTGTCACTCACTATGGTGTCAATGCAACACGAGGGGCTGTTCAAACCAAATTAATCTTGTAAACATGGTAAACATAATTCCACTTGGCAGTAATGCCCTTTTTTTTTTTTACCTCCTGCATTTATTATTCATCTCTCTAGGTGGAAGATGCTTCGGGTGTACTTATTTGAAATGTCACTAGTTGGAGCACAGTAACTGTGAGTTAATTATAGGTCCGTCACTTCAATCGAATCATTTATGCGCCGAGAGTTGATAAAAAGGAGTTCATGTAAAATTAACTCTTTTTTTTCATCCTGGATAAAATAATTATGTGTTTGTATATATACATATATATATACTTGATATAGTACGTATTCTCAAAGTTTGAAGATGTGGCAGGGTTAAGGTGGTTTGGTCACACGCAGAGGCGGGACAAAGGATGTTGAAGATGGAGCTGCCAGGCAGAAGGAAAAGAGGAAATACCACGGCTCGTGGGTGTGAAGGACACACGAGGACTTCTGCAACAGAAGAGGACACAAGGACGAGGACAAGATGGAGGCAGACGAACCCCTGCGGTGACCCCTAAAGGCCACATTATACTTCTCCGACTGCGTAATGCGTTATCCGTCTGCGTCACCACGTAGACCACTCGAGCCTTCATACTTCTGCGTCGTGGTGACGGATAGGCGCTGCAATTTCCCGCCCGATCAGTAGGGGTCGCTGCGCAAGGTTGTTGTGCTTTTGGCTACAGTGAGCAATGGCGTCCGAGGGAGAAAGACTGTTGTTGTTGTTGAAACAGCGGCCGTTTGTCACTTTTCTGTGTCCCGGAACGCAGTTTTAAGATAATTTGAGGCGAGAAATTGGCCATTTAGAGTCTAAACATGTGGTTTGTGTGTGTTAAGATATGACGTATTTATAGTTTGGCAGCGACGTTGTCGGCGGTGATCAGCTCCGCCACTGTGGACGCTCGGTGCTCACTGTGAGCCGGCACAGAGCAGCGTTATCTCGGCCTGTCCTGAGGACCAATCGCAGCTCTTCGTCGTCTCCGTTGTCCCTTGACGGAGTGACGGACACTTAAAAAATATTCCGTGCACCCGGAGACGACGCAGAGGCTCTTCGACAGGTTCTGCGTCGACGCAGAGGACTCTGCGTAGCCTACGCAGAGCACTTTACGCAGGAGTATAAATTGGGCTTAAGGATGTGAGCTAAAGTGTACCGTTACTGTACTGAGCTTGGGATTCAGCACAAAGAAACGCGCATCACTGAGGTAAATAACAGTACGGTTCAGGAGAGCTTCACAGGGAGATGGATTAAAATCTGGGCGACAGATGATGTAGATGGTGATGGAGGAAGGTGGGGGAGGAAAGATAGATGGCTGCACGGGGGAATGGTTAAAAAGAAGGAAGAGAGAAAAACCGATGAGGGCCGTAACCGGAACAGCCGCTCATCTGTCGCTCACTCTCGGTCGACGGGTACCGAACCCTTAAAAAATATCGTCCAATTTGACTCACCTTCAAATTGATACGCTCCATCAGAGGCATCTTACACCGCATTACGGGGGAAATGATTTTTTTTTTGAATAGTAAAACAAATGACCTGCTAGGCCCCTCCCCTGCAGTGCTAATCGCGCGGTGCATTGTAGGATGTGCTGGGACTGATCGGTGGCATTTTTCGATGCATCACCGTCCAATCTGGTAAGAGGGTGAAAGGTGCGAGAGTACGGGAACCGTACGGCCGACCGGGTTCAAGGGATAGTCAGCAAATAATGGGGAAGTCATTTGTGAGAGATGACTATCAATTAAAGGTACTTAAAGTGCTAACGATCAGCAAAGGGTCCCTAATGAGGAATTGCGAAGGTGGGATCACATCTCTGAAAGTCAAGTGCAGCGTTTAAGATTCCGGCAGCTACGCTAAAAGCCAGGAATGCACACGGGCGCCCACTCATCACACCATCAAGGTCATTTTGGATGCCGTAATCAACGTAGCTAGCGCCGGTTTCGCTAAGAGACCGAGTTGCCTCGCTTTAAAGCAGCGATGGAGGAAAAAGCATGAGCCGTGGTGCAGCAGGTGATTACACTAATTAGTTCCTTCTGTCAGCTAGGAGGCATGCTAATCAGTGAAAACCGCCGCGTGTAGCTTCCGAGAGCGGAATGAAAAACCTGTAAACTCCTGGCTATTTCCTGTCACACGGTTGCTTATTCCTTATTCCCCTATATAATGGGGAAGTTGAGACAGTGCCAGTCTGTTCATTTGTCTGCTTCAGCAGCATCTGCTGGAAAAAAAGGTTCAACTATGTTCATGTACAAAAATGCAGAGAAAAGAGGGGGTTCTTTTAGCATGCAAGACAAGGGATGACTTAATATCACTGTTGAATAGCAATATCACAAGCTTGAATTCCTACTCTTACCACAGTTGTTGTGATACAGTCGTGATGGGCATTTCATCTGAGTGTACTGAATCCCTAGAATCCTTTCATTAAAATGATTCGTTCAAAAGATTTGTTCACCGAATCGTTCAGCGCTTAGCATTAGCGCAGTGCACTGCTACGTGACTCACGTCCTCCCCGAGTGCAGTATGTTCGCGGGTCAGTGAGTGAGTGACAGCGCCAACGAGATTCACGTCCTCAGCCACAGTTCTCTATGTCAGTTCGTTCGCGAACGAGATTCACGTCCTCAGCCACAGTTCTCCGGTTCTCTGTCAGTTCGTTCGCGAACGAGATTCGCGTCCTCAGCCACAGTTCTCCAGTTCTCTGTCAGTTCGTTCTCGCACGAGATTCACGTCCTCAGCCACAGTTCTCCAGTTCTCCGTGTCAGTTCGTTCACGAACGAGATTCTCGTCCTCAGCCACAGTTCTCCAGTTCTCTTTCAGTTCGTTTGCGAACGAGATTCACGCCCTCAGCCACAGTTCTCCGGTTCCCTGTGTCAGTTCGTTCGCGAACGAGATTCACGTCCTCAGCCACAGTTCTCCAGTTCTCTGTCAGTTCGTTCGCGAACGATATTCACGTCCTCAGCCACAGTTCTCCAGTTCTCTGTGTCAGTTTGTTCGCGAACGAGATTCATGTCCTCAGCCACAGTTCTCCGGTTCTCTGTCAGTTCGTTCGCGAATGAGATTCACGTCCTCAGCCACAATTCTCCAGTTCGTTTGCGAACGAGATTCACGTCCTCAGCCACAGTTCTCCAGTTCGTTTGCGAACGAGATTCACGTCCTCAGCCACAGTTCTCCGGTTCTCCGTGTCAGTTCGTTCGCGAAACGAGATTCACGTCCTCAGCCACAGTTCTCCACTTCTCTGTCAGTTCGTTCGCGAACGAGATTCACGTCCTCAGCCACAGCTCAGCTTGTGTTTGTGTATATGTGTGTATGTGTGCGCTTGTTTTCAAGTGGCTTAGCTTGACTCAACATTAGCCGTTAGCTTGGAGACAAGGACGCCAAATTGTCACCTGTTTCTGTAGAAGGGTCTTCTACAATAGACACGCAGCAGCGCGACACCGCGACTGTTTCGCTGAGGAACGTGAATCCGTGACAGTTCTGTGTTCGCGAATCAGCGCGAGCTGCGAACGTGATTCACGTCCTCCTCCGTGACAGTTCTCTGTGTCAGTACGTTCGCCAATCATGAGCGAGTCAGTGAGTGACAGCGCAGACACAGTTCTTCTCACTAGTCACTCCCTCCCCGCTCGGCGCACGTTGGCTGGCGTCGTTCGCCGAAGATTCGCGAGTGAGCGACGGCGTCGGCGTACGACTTCACTAGTAATGCGCAGAACGTGGCAGCTCCATTCCCGGGCTCGCCACGCTCGCTGCTGAGCTCAACTGAACTAAGAAAGGAACGAACAGGTTCATGAAGTGATCCCAGTCTGTTCGTTCACTCAAAAGATCAGTTCTTTCGAACAAATCGTTCACGACCGACGCAACACTATTTCCTTGCTATAAACAGCCATTTCTGCCCGGTTGTTGGACATCTGTCTGTGCAGCATGTTACATGTTATGAAGCATTTACATCATATTCATACTTTTACAGATGTTATCAAATTGGTAAAAACGGTAAAGACGATATATATATAAAAACAACTGGACGATACCGGTCGTCAGTCACACTGGTGACTCGCGCCGTCTAATTTCCTCTAAATGGGAACTCAATATAAGACTCAATGTTCTACTGAAGAACAACTGATACGAGTGATTAAGACCATTAACTTCTCATTTTACTGACATACATTATGTCAAGCGAGAAGTAGGCAAACCTTCCCATAGACTTCCATTCAAACTGAGTTGATGAACGTATGTTTTTTTTGTATGTATAAGAAAATAATAACACTGTTTAGTTGCACTGGTGAGGTGATGACTTTTACATCAGGACAACATTAGACATGTTTAATGTGTCTGTTCTGGCAACAGCTGTGGCCAGAGGCATTTGTGGATTTGTCCATCTGTCCCGTTCAGTGATGCCTTGAGGGACTTCTTTAAATTCAGTACAAACATTAACTCTGTGATTAAATGAGCAGCTTTTCTGTGGACAAAGGTCAAGGTCACTGTGACCTAACTGTGCTCATCCCATTCCTATGAATGGAAGGGAATTTTTCATTATACCAGACACAAATGTTCATGTGGAGTCATGAACGCAATCTGATGGTCAAAGGTCAATATGTGGGATTTGCCCTCAGGAACACACTGAGGTTAATTATGATAAGAATTTCACACAGAAAAAAATAAGTCTTTTATGTCCAAAATGTCAACTTCACTGTGACATCATATGGTTCTGCAACTTTACTGAAGGCAAACGGTGTCGAGGCAATAATTTTACTTGACTACAAAGGATGTAAATTCCTGCAAAGGTTTTAAAAATAAGAACACAGGCATATTCCATATATCTATCTATATAGATCCATCTGAAACTGCTGGTACGGCCTCTGCTGAAGCTTCACCAATCCATAATTTTAATTGAAAAACAATCAATAATTTTAGCTGAACATTTTGTTAATCAGTTTTTCCTATTTGTCTTCCAATTCATTTAAATCGTTATTATTTTGCTTTCGTTTATTGAATTACTGAGGTTTTTTTTTTTTTTTTTCATCTTTCTTTTGCTTTCAGATCAATCAACAGCAGCAGCAGGCAGCCATTTTATAGCTCAGCACCACGTTGATGCATTTTGCAATAAGCTGTTTACTTAAAATGGTTACTTCAGGTTTTATGAAGTGTAGTTGTATGATGTTCTGGTATTGTGACACATAATCAGAGATGACTGCACTGTGCTGGGACCCACCTTCGGACACACAGGCTTGCTCTAACCCTCGAGTCTTCTGTTTTACCCACGTAACAGAAGACTCACCGACACATGCTCACCTACACCTGACTTTTATGCCTAAGAATATACAACTTTTTCCAACTGGAAACACAGTTGTTCATCCAGTGTAACCTCAATCAGTTTAAGTGTTTTTTTTTTTTTCCACCTACATGTTTGAAGGTTTTTGTTTGTAATGATCTTAGTGACACACACTCACCAAACAAGACAGCAATATACAAGCAGCTTCCCCACTCCTACAAGTTTAGTGGGAGATCGAGTAGTTTTACGAACCTTTTTAGTTGAAGAATGCTGTCTAATGTCAGCCTTAAGAGACTAACATATTCTCATATGGTTAAAATCCTAAAACAGATACAGTGAAGTAAAAAAAAACATTGTTGTCATCATAAAGGAGTTTCAAAGTTGAGATCTCGAGTGTGATGAAAAATGAAAAGAAAATTAAAAATATAAATAAATCTAAAATTTTTGGAAACTTGAGATCTCGACTTTGAAACTTGAGATCTCGAGTTTCCAAAAATGTATGAAAAAAAAAAAAAGACAATTTTTTTTTTTTTAAATCTCGAGTTTCAAAGTCGAGATCTCGAGTTTCCCAAAAAAAAAGAAAAAAAATTTTTGGAAAAAAAAATGTTTTCAAATTTTTCTGGAAACTCGAGATCTCGACTTTGAAACTTGAGATCTCGAGTTTCCAAAAATGTATGAAAAAAAAAAAAATAATCCAATTTTTTTTTTTATTTGGAAACTCAAGATTTCGACTTTGAAACTCAAGATCAATTCCTTTTTACAAGGAAGCTTCAAAAAAAATATTTCCAAAAAGAAAAAAAAAAATGTAAATCTCGAGTTTCAAAGTCGAGATCTCGAGTTTCAAAGTCGAGATCTCGAGTTTCCAAAAATAATTTGAAAAAAAATGTTTTTCAAAAATTTTTTTTTCTTTTTTTGGGGAAACTCGAGATCTCGACTTTGAAATTTTTTTTGAAAAAAAATGTTTTCAAATTTTTTTCGAAACTCGAGATCTCATATTTGAAACTCGAGATTTAAATTTTTTTTCTCATGTCACTTCGGGGGCACCGTAGGAATGCTACTACCATCAAGATCACTACATAATATGATTATTGTTTTAATTTTTTTTTGAAGCTTCCTTGTAAAAAGGGATTAATTGTGTGAATATGGTGTCACAGTTTGGATTAACCTCATCAGGACAACTTCCTGTTGTTGCCTTTCTATTGCGGAAAAATCCTATGACGATCGTTGCTCGTGAACACCTTTGTCTGATGAATTCTTTTCAGCGCATTAGCAGCGTGGATTAAGGCCGATCTCTCTTTAGGCTTTAGGAAGAGAACATTGTCTGGGCAGGAAAGAGCACAATACCGCTGACACTATGTACACTTGGGTATTTGATTATTTCCGTAGCAACCTGCTCACTGATGACCCCCATTACCTACGTGGCACTCAGGTCAGACATGTACTGCTTCAAAAGAAATGTTCTTCCTGACAACCTCGTACATGAGGCCAAAGAAAACGTGGAGAGGCTAGAAGGAGTCGTCCATTACACTGAAAACTGAGTTGAGTAATATTTTTTTTAAGGGGTTTTGCTTTTATATGGGGTTTATCCAAAGTACATTCAGTGGAAATAAAGGAAAAGACTTCCTTTAACACACACCTTCACGCATTTGGACAAGTTATGGCTCTAAAGGATGTGAACAATGGATTTACAAATTACTTTTTACAGAGAGCTGAGATTGATGGTGCGTTCGGGTGTCCCTGCTAAAAATCTGTTTTGCAATTACCTTTTTTCCCCCAAGTTGTGGACATTATCAAATTTGAGTTTATGAGTTGTTCAACTTGGAATAGTTGTCACCTATAATTTAACTTGATAAAACAGTATTAATAAATTAATCTTTCATTGTGTTTAATTATAAACTACCATTTCATATACAACAGTGTTTTCTCAACTTTTCACACGGGGATCCATTACTTTTTTTATAGACGACAACCCATTGCAACCCAATTCACAATATGAATTGCATCACAAGTAAATTTGTGCATAATATGAAGTCTCGTACTATTATTAATGACAAGTGACAATTCACAACTTCATTGTGTTATTTAAAGGTGCCATATGTAAGAATGTGGCCAAAAACGGTTACTACATTCAAATTCAAAACACCGATGGGTCTTTTTAGGTTTCCGTTTTCTGACGTAACTGGCAACCCGTGGTTGCTCGGCAGCCGAGACTCTACCGACTGCAATGATTGGTATACAGCGGTAGGTGGCGCCACATGATTTCAAAACATAAACATGATTTGCAGTCTGCAAAAATATTTTTTTTTTAATGCAAATATTTTGTCTGCACTGTTGTTGTTGGTGAGTTCAGTTTGTTATATGAACATTATTCCTGAGTCTCTGTGACATATTAGGAGGATTTTACGGCTAAGTTGCTTTAGATTTATTACATAATGCAACTTTAATAATTCTCAGGTAAAAAGCTGGAAAAGTATTCAGCAAATTTTATCTGTGGTCCGACTTAAAGGACGAGCAGACACACATTACTTTTTTTTCCAGCGAGAGTCTTTATTGTTTTATTAGGCCATTACTTATGTTCGTGTTTTCCCAAACGAATGTCATGTAATTATTGTGCCGCTAATGCACAATCAATATATAAACTAAGGGGGAAAAAAAAAAAAAGTGTGTTTCCGTTATTTATTGCAACAATTAACTAACTATTGATTTTTTTAACCCGTTTATACTATCACACAATGGAAGTGCACAAGATTTGCAAACCAAAGATAGCTTCCCATCGAGTACCACAGTACATGAGACCGACCAGGTGAAACTTTTACACGAACAGGTGACGGTGTCTCATCAAAAATGAATTGCTCGTGTGAGAAAATGTGTATTTTCCTTTACCTTTCTTTCCGATACTGTCCAATCCACATGTGTGAGCCTCATTTGCAGCAGGTCTGGGCCACAATCCCCCGATTAAATGTCAACAGAACTATCCGTGTGTGTGTGTGTCTCCTGGTGTTAGCCCTTAAGATTTTTCCCCCGATTATAAATTCACAAGCAACCTTGTCTCGATACTGGCATCGTTTCAGGCAGTTCATTTTCCAAGACCACTACTTGTGTTAATGAGGCCAAACCCCCCCCCTGAGAACGAGAGCGAGGAGGATTTTCGCGGATGCCAAAAACAGCAATTTTTCAGCAATGAATATCATTTTAATAGTCGCGTGTTTTCCCCCCCGTTTCCCTCGGCAAACTGAAAAGCGTGACTGAGTGTGTCTTTTGTCGTTTGTCCGTGTGGGTGTTTGGTAACGCTTTCTTTTACAGTCCCCTAATTACCAGGTATTTACCTGGTAAATTCATGGTAACACCAAAGTGTTACTAGGTAATTACCAATGGTAATAAGAAAGTAAATACAGTGAAACTGTTGCCAAAATACTGGGCATTTACCTGGTAACTATATAGTTAATTATAGCGTGTTATTACTGCTGTTAATAAGAAGGTATGTACAGCTAAACTATGGCAAAACTATGGTAAATGTAAGTGTATTATTGGGTTATAAACTGGTAATAAGCAGGTACCTACAGTTCCCTAATTACTAGCTATTTACCCAAGGGTTAATCTAACACACCTAACCCTAAAAATGTGTGTAATTACATGGAAACAAGCTTGGCTTTCTTTTACAGTACAGTTTTACTTTACTTACCGAGTACATTACCGTGCATTACCCAGTATTCTGGCAACGGTTTCACTGTATTTACTTATCTTATTACCCTTGGTAATTACCTAGCAACACTTTAGTGTTACCATGAATTTACCAGCTAAATACCAGGTAATTAGGGGACTGTAAAAGAAAGCGTTACCGAACATAATAGCAAATAAACACTGTAATATATGTATGTTCAGCACTCAGCCCTGATATATATTATATATAACATATACACATATCACCCACTGTATACATACTGTATACAACCTTATACATTTACAGCGCCCACGTTCTCTTTCTTGCTCTCGTGTCCTCACGAGGGCGATGCTTTTGTTCTACATGATATCGGGGCGAGTGCAGCCCAGCCCAGAGTTAATCTGTTTTCTGCATCAGTGACTTGCAACAAGTCCACTCTCTTTTTTTTTCATTAAGTGACTGAGTGATCCTGCAGGCTGAGCCGCAGCAGCAGAGAGCAGGGGCTCGCTGTCACATTGCCCCAGAGCATCCATCACCTCGCCACGTTGTATTTGGCATGCAGACGTTCTGGAGAAACATCAGGTCTTGCTTTTACATGTGTGCGCATTAGCAGACACACACATACATACAGAGCTAATTTCCATCGCTTACATTCATTTACTCAGCCGGAGCAAAACCTTAACCCCTAACCCTCAACTCTAACCAGTTCATGCTTCGCCCTAATCTTAACCCTGGTCACATTTGGGGTGGCCCTGTATTTTCAGTATTCCTTCAAAGTATCAAAAATATTTCGATTCCTTGTGTCCTCCATTTATTTTCACAACAAAACCATATAACATCACAGTTTTATGTTTCTAAAGGGGCGTTAAAAATGAATCTACAGTCCTACTGATGCACTTCTAGGCTTTATATTTTGAATTTGGGGGTTTTAAGATTTCAATATAGTCTCACCCAAGCCTCAGAAATAAGGATCGCCCTCATTGGGACTGGGCTTTGGTCACCATAATGATTGCTGGTCCCAAAAAGAACATACATGTTTAGATCAGAAAAGGACCTAAATATGTAAAGTACAATAATAATACACACATACAACCACGTAAATACTATATTCACTCCCGTTATTCCTGCGACATGTTAGAATTTTGTTTAGAAGAAGTTATCCCCTGGACAAAATCCGAGTGGAATTGTATGAAGCATAAAAATAACTAAAACAACAACAACAACAACAACAAAAACATATCAGATGGATTATCCTGCGGCAAAAGTGTCTGGGTTTCACTTTTTTTAGCTCAGAGAAACAATTGTTTACAGCTTCTTTTCATCGTTAAACTCGAGGAAAGAGAACAGGAGGGATCATCCTCCCCGGCCACAAGGTGCCATCGTCTCCTCTCTCCATCTGTTTGCCCACTCTTCCGGGGGCTAATTATCCTAATCCCCTTGAATCCAGAATGTAGGCTGGGTGGCATCACGCCTCGGTCCCAGGACGCGAGCGTTTTGCCTCCCAGTTAAAATGCAGAAATTAATTACCGCCTGCCCTGCTGCCAGTGGGAGGAGGAAGAGGAAGAGGCAGTCGCAGGAAGCCTTGTCCCTGGCAGATGTGGGTGGGTGCCTGGGACTTTCTCGTTGAGGGACTGATATAGGGGGCCACGACTGCAGCTCACTTTATTTGTGAACTGTTTGGGATTACTAGAGTGCCATTGGCCATGTGAAGTCTCTGTAGGGCCGCCATATTGTTGACGCCACCAAGCCACATAACAAAAAAGCTTTACTTCACTTAATTACATCAACAGAATGGGAATGGGACTCCACGCAGTCCCTATAGTGCAATCATAGCTCGCTGCTGGATAAACCTCCTTGTCTGAGCCCACAGGAACATCGAATGGATTCTTTTCTTGGCACCATACTGCGATTTTCCCAAATTGTCATGAATATCTATTAAAGGTATAATTCACCCTGCGATGAAACTGGCGAACTGTCCGGGGTGTAGCCCCCCCCCCCCTGCCACAAAAGGCTCAACGAAGAAAAGCTACACCCACATAAGTCTACAATATCTTTGACATGTGCTTTCTACTTTTTATCTCGTGTTTCGGCAGCCTTTTTTTTCTTTGCCAGAAACCAAGCATTGCCCTGCACCAAAGTCCATAGAGAAAAATTTTATTTTTTGTAGCTCATAGAGACTCATGGTATACTGCGGCTTCATTCCAAATTTGTGTCACTTAAATGCATTTCAATTCAGGAATTTAAATCATTGAATTGTGTTTTTTTTTTTTTTTTCTTAAAGCGGACCTAGACCGGAAGTTCCAATTAACGCTGTTTTTTTGGTGTTTATCTGCATCATTACCTTGTTTATGAAGCCCTGAAGGTCCTAAACAAACAGTTCAACCACTGCTGAGAACGCTGTGTTTTATTGTAATCTCGGGCTCAGCGAGATCTCTGAAAAAACCCGGTCCGGTTACGTAAACACCGGTTCTCCTGAACAGCAGATCGTCCTGCTCCGGGCACTAGTCCGGGCACATCCGGTTGCGTACATTGAACCGCAGAAGAAGAATAACGTCCGTTGTGGAGGTGTTTCACGAGCGACAGTGTCTTCCGACTCTGGGTCTGACTCCGGGTCGTGAAGAAGCTATTTTTAAACACTGTTAAAACAATGTTTTGATAATGAGTAGCAGTGCATCCACTGTTCCAGAGGGGGGAGCTGCGCTTCTGAGAGCGGATGTGCTGAATATGTCACTTCCGGGTACTGGCCAATCACAAGACTCTGTCTTCTGGGTGCGAGAGTTGAGTCTGAAATATCGCGGCTGGGGAACAGCGTCAGAAAAGACAGATTTCTATCGGCTCGTTTACAGCAACTAGGAGGTTTTTGACCATAAAAACAAGTTAATGTATGTAAGTAGACCTCCATAACTAACATATATGTGCAACAGGACCACTCTATGTGAGCTTTAAAGACCAGTTATGATGATCACACAAGCGTGTAGGTTCATACATATGATTCATCTCCTAAAAACAGCAGAAATAGACAGTTGTGTTTTGAGTCAGGCCTCTGCTTACATTTTAATTCAAATCTTTCTATCAATGTTGCGACAAAAAAATCTATTGGAGTAGGTCGTCGGATATAAAGTAAAAGATACAAATCCACTCAAGACACTCATACCGTGGGGTATCAGTCGAAATGCAAGAAGAACCAATTGACCCAGACGCGAAATTCCCTTTCCTCAGGAGCAACTCTCCTCATTTCCTCTTCTTAACGAGACTTATTGTTTAATATTTGTTACTGTTGCGTTACCTTTCTGAATATATGAAATTACAACACATTGTGTCACTCCAGAATACAAAAAAAAGTATATTCCCTGAAAATCATAGCAGCCCATGCATCTAGATGTACCAAATGGTCTTCTAAGATAGCGATGCACATCCCTACTTTCTATTTATTTTTTATTTCCATGACCTCTCACCATCCAGCTGCAGTATAGCTTCTAGCCCATATTTCGAGGAATTACTCCTCTAAGGTTTGAAGAAGAAGAAAAAAAGGTAAAACTGTTCACAATGTGTATGCTAGATTTAAGTTAAACAAACTTTTCAAAGAAAAAAAAACAAAAAAAAACATTGTAACATTAGATTTTATCAGGGCACATGTGGCAAAAACCTGGATTTACAACACTGTGCATCATACCAATCATAAATCTCCCAGGGAGATAGAACAACATCTAAAGCACATGTATCATTTTCTCGTGCTCTGCCTCTAAACTTAGCTGTTTTTATCTTCGGGGAAATACATCCAGACTTGGTTCTTTGTCTTACCAACAGCACCTGGCAGAACCACCGACAAAGCCCCGTAAGATCCTTTTACGGCAGAACGACAGCTCAAAATAAGAATAATTACGTCCAATTCACCTGGTGAGCAATCATTTCATTCTCCTTGTCACAATGAATAAGGATTAATTTGCGGGGGGGGGGAAAATATTACATGATGAATTATTGAATAACTCGTCTCCCAAGTCAAATTAATCTTGGAGGATTGATGATGTGAATGTAACCTGTGATCAGAGTAACATATTTCATGAGTCACTGGTGGCGCACATCACATTCCACAAGGGCATTAGCGAGTGATGACTTGATTTTGACTGACTATCCCCATTTGAATCGGAGGTTGTGTAAACATGCAGCGGACGTCGGCGCGCCGCGCTCGACCGAATCGCGATCGCATCGCTGCTCAGCCGTTTTTAATTAAGTCTGCTAACGGATTACGACGGTGCCTTGAAACATTACGCATCACACGCACGCATCCTTTAAAGGGACACTGTGTAGTATTTGTGGATTTATATAACCCAAAATCCACTTTTTTATACATATTATGTGCTCCTGCATTGTCTTGTTGCTGTATAATAGTTTTTTTTTTCATTTTCGTAGTGTTTCAAAAAGTCATGTAAAATAACATGGTCGCGGGCCGCGGTCGCATAGCCGTTGCTAGCGGCGAGAGGCCGTGTTTCTACGGGAGCCTGTAAGGACAAACGCGAGAAAACAAATCGAGCGTCTCTTTACTTGTAGCGGAAGTCCCGCCTCCACTCTCTCCGCTTCGTCCGCTACGGCCGCGGTAGCTCCGCCCTCTCCCTCACCTCACGAAACCTCATCTGCTGACACGGAGAAAGACGACGAGGACGCGGTTGACCGGCTGAGGACACCGTAGCGCTCAGGGAAGGGAGGGGGTGAGCAGAGGAGCAGTTCTGGCACTATAAACTACTTACTTCACCCTTAAGGCTGGCTTTACACGGCAACGCTGCCGGGTGAAACCGACAAAATATTTTTCTCAGATGTGCCTTTCGTTTAGACGGCGACTGCGTTTTTGGGTCTTAAAAACGCAAAAAAAAAATGAACCCACCCTCCAGAGTGGAAATCTTAAAAACGCTCCACCGTCGCTTTTTCCCGTCTAAAGGGTTGAAAACGCAAAAGTGCGCTCTGAGCTGCTCACGCTGGCTTATCCTCCTGTACGCGTTTGACGTCAGATCCATGTGCAGCACAGACAAACAACAACAAAAATGTCGGATTATATCCATCAGTCGGAAATTCAAGTCGCCTTAGCTGCTCTGATACCTTATCCAGGAGTCATTTCAGCAATTACGCCGAGTTAATGTTTTGGTTTTTCGACTGTGGGTGACTCATCGCTACTAGAGAGAAGTAAAAGGACGTTTCAGCGCATGCGCGCGCTCCTGGTGTTGTCGTATGACAGTGCTTCACAGCGCCACCTAGCCACCTGGCATGCATACTACATCAAATGTCACACACTTTTGCGTCACCGTGTGCGTGCAGATTTCCACCCAAAGGCGCTCGTCTAGACGCGAAATAAAAAGTGGGAACGCAACGACCGCTTTTGCGGGTTTGTGTTCAGATCGTTGTCGTGTAAAGCTATAGCCTAAAAGTCGACAGTGAGTCTGTCTTGATGTTTGGGGATCTGGTTTCAGTGACGCACAACATTTATGCAGCTGCACACACTTGTTTTTCGACACTATTTCACATCCTGCACCCGAAACTCTAACAGGATATTAAGTAGAGCAGTTCAAATATCTAGTTTCTTCAAATATTGTCAAGTCCTTCTGTTTTGATTAACAATACGGGTCCTTGACTGTCTCCACTCACTTGCCTTATAGTGTCTAAGCTTTTACATTTCAAGTGCTGCAGATAAAGTGACTGTGACTAAACCAGTGCCGTGTGAAAGTACTTAAAGAAGTGCATCTCCGCTGTTAGGTGCTAACTCATACCGTTAGCTCTCCTTTAGACCAGGCGCCACGCTTGCTTTGGTCTCTTGATCCCACAAGCACCCTTGAGATGGCGAGGTGGATTTAGTAGTAGCCTCCTCATATGTGGCTCTGTCGTATTGTTAGATAAGACTCAGAAAACAATGGAATTCTTCTGTGTCTCAATTGGAGGCTTAACAACAGGACTTCCAAAGGTGTGCACAATAAACACACAGCACTAGAATTCACCACCCTCAAACCATATCTTCTTTAAAGCGGACCTAAACCGGAAGTTCAAATTAACGCTGTTCTTTAGTGTGTATCTGCGTCATTACCTTGTTTAAGAAGCCCTGAAGGTTCAAAACAAACAGTTCAGCCACTGCTGAGAACGTTGTGTTTTATTGTAATCTCGGGCTCAGCAAGATCTCTGAAAAAACCCGGTCCGGTTACGTAAACACCGGTTCTCCTGAACAGCAGATCGTCCTGCTCCGGGCACTAGTCCGGGCACATCCGGTTGCGTACATTGAACCGCAGAAGAAGAATAACGTCCGTTGTGGAGGTGTTTCACGAGCGACAGTGTCTTCTGACTCTGGGTCTGACTCCGGGTCGTGAAGAAGCTATTTTTAAACATTGTTAAAACAATGTTTTGATAACGAGTAGCAGTGCATCCACCGTTCCAGAGGGGGGAGCCTGCGCTTCTGAGAGGTGGTGTGCTGAATATGTCACTTCCGGGTAGTGGCCAATCACAACGCAGTCTGTCTTCTGGGTGCGAGAGTTGAGTCTGAAATATCGCGGCTGGGGAACAGTGTCAGAAAAGTGGATTTCTATCAGCTCGTTTACAGCAACTAGGATGTTTTTGAGCATAAAAACAAGTTAATGTATGTAAGTAGACCTCCATAACTAACATATATGTGCAACAGGACCACTCTATGTGAGCTTTAAGTTTTTTATTGGCTATCGTTAATGAGCCACAATAGGTTTTATGAAACATACGCCGAGTTAGTTATCTGACATGAAGGTAGGGAAAGTACATTCTGACCAGCCACTTTATTAGGTACATGCTTTTTAATATACATACCTAATCAGCCAATGATATGGCAGCAACCAAGCAACAGACTGGGAAATAAATGTGATTTAAGTGACTTTTAATGTGGCATGGTTGTTAGTGCCAGATGGACTGGTCTGAGCATTTCAGAAACTGCTGCTGGGGTTTTTTTCATGCACTATGGTTTACAGAGAATGGTCTGAAAAGGGGAACATATCCAGTCAGTGCCGTCAGTTCTCTGGGTGAGAATTCAGAAGACCATCTTTGAATGCATAACGCATATCAAACCTTGAGCAGATTGACTACAGAAGCTTGCGGCAGAAGTCCACACTTTTTCAGAATTACATAATACCTAAAAGTAGCTGTTGAGTGCTTGTTGTCACTGCATATACAGTATGCTGGTACAAGTGCTGGGAAGCGTTTCACCCCAGTGCTTCGTCAAAAAAAAAAAGCCCTCTGTGTGGAATTTGTGTCCATGACAACAAAACAAAAGCACAACAGTCACCATCAACAGTCATTGTTGGCAGATTTGCCCCCACGAAACAGCCTCTTTCTCACTCTGCTGTAACAGTTTGCGTCTGACATATATCATGAAGACAAGGGCTGCTCCGTTTTCTTGGGTTACCAGGGCGATGGGTTCTGCTTGCCCCTATCGGATTGGTCGTGAGGGAAAGAGCGAAGGTGAGAACGCTGCCATTGTCAGGAAAAATTCTGGAGATTTTGAGCTGGAAACTGTTGGAGCAGATGGCACAAAATGGTGTCTCCAAAAATGCAACATAACCACATTACACAAAATGTATTTGGTGTTGGATATCGGTGGAATCCTTTGGGATCAGAGTTAAACAGAGACACAGCAACGCCCACTGTGGTTTTTCCCCATGGTATCTGTTCCTTGCAGTGTAGGTGCACATGCATGTGTTTAGTATTATTTGTATAGATTTGTCTTAACCTCATCCTGCTGCTCAGGAGCAGCGATATTTCTGATTCTCTGTAATGTGTCTAATCATTAAAATACGTTGCTTTCGCTAGAATTCATATCGACCAAGGGTGTTTTTTGTATGAACTGGACAAGCTGCAGTCTCTGCAGCTGAATAATGGAAAAAAAAAAGAAAAGAAATACATGGTTTGATGTATACCAGCAGTGAAGGAAAAGCTTAAGAGGGAAATGGTGAAATGCAGGATTAAATACGTGACCTTGATTTGACACTTTGCCACCAGCGTTGTGGCAGGCAGACAGGAAATCGCAGTGTATGCAGTTACTTTTGAAAGCCTTTATTAGTAAAAGCCTCATAAGAAAAGCTTTCATCCAGGTGGTTTCGGCGGGTAATGAACTTGTCAGCGATGAGGTTTTCGGGACTTTGTCGGCTTTGTTGTTTTCAATTCAGCGCCTTGATTTCTCAAGTCTCTACTCGGTTGGTTGTTTTCGGGGCCCAGGAACACATTTTAGCTTCTCCCCTCGGACCCCGACGTATTGAATTGCCTCTCATTCAAAATAAATATAATCTTGCTCCCATAATGCTCCTACTGTGTATTCCCACAAATGCTAAGCAGCCAAAAATACGGCTGCGTAATGACGGGTACGTTGTGCTCCTTCTCAACAGCCCATCAATAGCATTATGCCTAGGCAGATAAAAGCACAGAGACATACCAACACAAGAAGGTAAGGTTAGTATGAGGTATGGATTTGCTTCGGTCGTTTTTTTTACTTCAGTGGAGATTTCTTGCCTTTTTCATTTGGCAGAGGAAAAATGCCAACAGCTCCGGGAGCATACATTATTTTGCAGTCCTGGTGGAATGAGGCTTTATACCTTTTATGGCCTTGTGATGCTTTTATTTAACTTCCATGGAAGTGGACCTCCATATTATTTGCCATATTCAGTAATCAACATTGGCCAATTTTGTTCTCGGAAACTTGGCAAACGCTGCTCAGTGCACTAGAATTTTATTTGTTATCCTTAAGTTTATATGACAAAGTTTTTTTCTTATGTATTTTATATTTAGTTCATGCCATATTTTGTATCATGTATTTAAAATACTTTATACAAGTATACAAACTTCCAAAGATTGGAGAGACAGGCCATATTTTATCTGATGTAGGATAAAAACAAAACTAGCCAAATATATATCGGCCAAAAAATTGCCTCGGCATAATATATCAGCCATTGGGTGTTTGGATCAACGTTACTGCATCACAAGTTCCATCATCCACAAATATTCGGGAGCGCTTTCATCCATTCATCCATCTCACCTTCATTGATGAGCTTGCATGTTCTGGATCGTGCACAGAATTGACTTTTCCATCACTATGGTCAAGCTTTTTTCTCTTCTTCTCTTCAGTCAACAAAATGTCCACTGGGATTTTGCAGCTAATCTCTTTTTTTTGCCGATGAATGGTTTGCCTCTTGTGGTGTGGCCTTTACGTCTGGTGTCCAAGTTGTCTGTGGATTTTAGTAATCGTTCTTCCTCTGGAAATGTTTAAAGCTCACATAGAGTGGTCCTGTTGCACATATATGTTAGTTATGGAGGTCTACTTACATACATTAACTTGTTTTTTATGGTCAAAAACCTCCTAGTTGCTGTAAACGAGCCGATAGAAATCCTCTTTTCTGACGGTGTTTCCCAGCCGCGAGATTTGAGACTCAACTCTCTCACCCAGTAGACAGAGTCTTGTGATTGGCCAGTACCCGCAAGAACACCCGCTCTCAGAAGCGCAGCTCCCCCCTCTGGAACGGTGGATGCACTGCTACTCATTATCAAAACATTGTTTTAACAGTGTTTAAAAATAGCTTCTTCACGACTCCCCGCCGCAGTCCCTTTGATGCCTTTAAACCGGAGTCAGACCCAGAGTCAGAAGACACTGTCGCTCGTGAAACACCTCCACAACGGACGTTATTCTTCTTCTGCGGTTCAAGATACACAACCGGATGTGCCCGGACAAGTGTCCGGAGCAGGACGATCTGCTGTTCAGGAGAACCGGTGTTTAAGTAACCGGACCAGGTTTTTTCAGAGATCTCGCTGAGCCTGAGATTACAATAAAACACAGCGTTCTCAGCAGTGGCTGAACTGTTGTTTTGAACCTTCAGGGCTTCTTAAACAAGGTAATGACGCAGATACACACTAAAAAACAGCGTTAATTGGAACTTCCGGTCTAGGTCCGCTTTAACTTGTATTCGTCCAATTTGGTCAATGTTGATCTATTATTGGCACAGAATAGCTCTGTTTAGATTTCCCTCATTCCTCAGCATCAACATTGCTTTGATTCTCCTCTACCGAGTCTGGACTTTTCATATTTCTGACAATCGAGGCAAACTTCATTGGTGGAACCCAAAGGGTTAAAACTAATGGAGCCAGTTAATGTTAAAACAATTATGTTGTTCAATTAAAAGCAATTAAGCCAAGAGTTGGCAACACAGCAGATAAGAGTTAAAGAGAAATTCTCTTGCACAGGACTGGGCAAGAAAAAACGAGACTGAGTCTGACTAAAAAAGAAAAATGGAAATGAGCTATGGGGGCTTTGAAAAGGAAATAAATGAAAGAAATAACGGATAAAGAGGAGGCAGTAAAACAAAAATAAGGAATGGCATCGGCTGTAAAAAAAAAACAATGTTTAAATGGTCCGTATAAAGAGTAAAATCTGGGCAGCAAATATTGCCTGTTAGTCATATCCAATATTTTTGCTCATGTGTTCAAATAAAGTAAAACAAATGATGTTTCGGCTCATCTATGCACATTCAGCTCATGTCTGAAAGGCGTCTGACGCAGAAATCATCGACACACTTCAGACAGGCGAGCGTTTCCACCGTGTTGTTTCAGGCGGGCGATCGGACGCGATGCACGGCCCGTCGTATGCAGTTCAATTCACAAGGTGCACACGCGTTACGCGGTCTTCCCTACAAACAAAGTGTCGGCCGATTGTCAGTAACTCCGCGCACGGAGCTGCTTTAGCGGAGCCCATGTCCGTGTCAGGGATCAAAGCAAACAGCGGAGGCAATTTATGCTGCGCAGTGTGTGTGACCATCAACTCTGAAGGGGACGGAGGGCGGAGGCGAGCGAGGTACGAAAAACAAGTTACTGTTGTTAGGATTGACTGAGACTCTTTCAAGTCACCTTCAAATCAGGTTTCACATGAGTAGAGAACGAGGTTTTACACATTATGTGTCTCTCATATGAACGAGGCAACACAGAGAAGAGGTTTGGAGGGAAGAATTTTAAATTTACTCATATTGAGATCTTCAGTTCAATTCACTTACTGGGATGATTTGTTAAATAAAAAAAAACCCCGTAAATCTCCTCAATGAATTTGTGTTTTTGTGGGGAAAAAATAACGTTCTTAATTAAAAGGTAAATTCAAAAATTTTAAAATCTGGGAAAATCTGGTATTCTTATACCCGTGCACCATTTATTCATGCACCACTTAATGCATAGTGTAAGGGAATTTCCGTATGTGTGTTTGTGTTCTTGTACTTGCGTCATACTGAGGACCAGTGTTTTTAACCAACAAAGTGAGGACATTTTGGCCGGTCCTCACTTTGTCTTCATTGAAATCACTTCCTTAGGTTGTAAACATGCTATACTCTGTTTTTTTTTTTTTTATCACACGTCCTCAGTTTGGTACAAAAACCTGTTTTCCAGCCCCTGGTGTTGCACACACTTTTTGCTCTGGGGCTCCACCTGCATACATTTTATGGTACTGCACCACAGTAGTAGATGTCAATCATGAAGTAGATATTTGCAATTGCGTAGATTTATACAGTGGAAATGTTGGTCCTCAGTATGCAGCAAGTACAATAATGTGTGTGTGTCTGTGTGTGTGTGTTCTTGTTCTTGCGTCATACTGAGGACCAGTGGGGGTTTTTTAACCAACAAAGTGAGGACATTTTGGCCGGTCCTCACTTTGTCTTCATTGAAATCACTTCCTTAGGTTGTAAACATGCTATACTCTGTTTTTTTTTATCACACTTCCTCAGTTTGGTACAAAAACCTGTTTTCCAGCCCTGGTGTTTCACACACTTTTTGCTCTGGGGCTCCACCTGCATACATTTTATGGTACTGCACCACAGTAGTAGATGTCATTCATGAAGTAGATATTTGTAATTGTGTAGATTTATAAAGTGGAAATGCTGGTCCTCAGTATGCAGCAAATACAAGAATGTGTGTGTGTGTTCTTGTACTTGCGTCATACTGAGGACCAGTGAGGGGTTTTTAACCAACAAAGTGCGGTCATTTTTACCAAGTGAGGACATTTTGGCCGGTCCTCACTTTGTCTTCATTAAAATCACTTCCTTAGGTTGTAAACATGCTATACTCTGTTTTTTTTTTTTTATCACACGTCCTCAGTTTGGTACAAAAACCTGTTTTCCAGCCCCTGGTGTTGCACACACTTTTTGCTCTGGGGCTCCACCTGCATACATTTTATGGTACTGCACCACAGTAGTAGATGTCAATCATGAAGTAGATATTTGCAATTGCGTAGATTTATACAGTGGAAATGTTGGTCCTCAGTATGCAGCAAGTACAATAATGTGTGTGTGTCTCTGTGTGTGTGTTCTTGTTCTTGCGTCATACTGAGGACCAGTGAGGGGTTTTTAACAAACAAAGTAAGGTCATTATTACCAAGTGAGAACAATTTGGCCGGTCCTCACTTTGTGTTCAATGAAATCACTTCCTTAGGTTGTAAACATGCTATGCTAACACAGGTCCTCAGTTTGGTACAAAACCTGTTTTCCAGCCCTGGTGTTTCACACACTTTTTGCTCTGGGGCTCCACCTGCATACATGTTATGGTACTGCACCCAGTAGTAGATGTCAATCATGAAATAGATATTTGTAATTGCGTAGATTTACAAAGTGGAAATGCTGGTCCTCAGTATGCAGCAAATACAAGAATGTGTGTGTGTGTTCTTGTACTTGCGTCATACTGAGGACCAGTGAGGGGTTTTTAACCAACAAAGTGAGGTCATTTTTACCAAGTGAGGACATTTTGGCCGGTCCTCACTTTGTCTTCATTGAAATCACTTCCTTAGGTTGTAAACATGCTATACTCTGTTTTTTTTAACACAGGTCCTCAGTTTGGTACAAAAACCTGTTTTCCAGCCCTGGTGTTGCACACACTTTTTGCTCTGGGGCTCCACCTGCATACATTTTATGGTACTGCACCCAGTAGTAGATGTCATTCATGAAGTAGATATTTGCAATTGCGTAGATTTATACAGTGGAAATGCTGGTCCTCAGTATGCAACAAGTACAAGAATGTGTGTGTGTGTGTGTGTGTGTGTGTGTGTGTGTGTGTGTGTGTGTGTGTGTGTGTGTGTGTTCTTGTACTTGTGGTATACTGAGGACCAGTGAGGGTTTTTAACCAACAAAGTGAGGTCATTATTACGAAGTGATATTTGTAATTGTGTTGATTTATAAAGTGGAAATGTAGGTCCTTACTTTGTCATCATTTTTACCCGGTCCTCAGTATGCAGGAAGTACAAGAATGTGTGTGTGTGTGTGTGTGTGTGTGTGTGTGTGTGTGTGTGTGTGTGTGTGAAGTAAAGATCTGATGGTATGTGACAAGTATAATCTGATATCTTTGGTGAATTTAATAGAGAAAATATAAAAAAATCTTAAGAATATTTCTACAGCATTGCTTCAGGACTTTATCAGTGCCTGTGTAATGAAACACACACTTAATGGGTTTGTTTAAAATGGCCTAATGGTGTTCTTGGTCTGCGTCCAAAGATTCTCAGAGAGGCAATGCAGGAATAATTTAGACTAGATTTAACTTTGGGCAGTAAATTTTTGTCAAGGGCACTGATCTCATTAGATTTTTTTTTCTTCCCCCCGTTCCACTGACTGACATTGCTTTTTTTTGTGCTTTGGCTTTTTGACTCACACGTGTTTGTTTGATTGTGATTCACTGCGATCGACTGCGCGCGAGGGAACTTGGCACCGCGAACACAGATCAGTGATGAGACTCGTTGCACCTGTCAGGGCTGACCAGATCAGGTAATGAGGAAAGTCCCTCAGGATGTTAACGAAGCCATTAAGCACTCATGTGTGAAACCAGCCAGGAAACAGGGTGTTTTAAATGGTAGCAGCCGAATTAAAATTCACTTCACATGGTTCCTGAAATGTAAATATCCTGCTTTGTGCCTCCTCCTCCTCTTGTGCTCTAATCGGCTTTAAAAAAAAAGACGGTGCAAAAGTGCACGGGAATAATGCTTGTGCTCTGTGATAAAACAGGCAGCTTTACCTACAATAGTCAAACCATGTTTTGAAATAGAACTCAAATATAATCTCCGGGCGCATTTTTGTCCTCCACACTGAGAATAAATGATTCTCCTTCAGAACACAGTGAGCACACAACAGTTTTTCTCAGACAAGTGTCTTGTCATATTCTTGTTTTATTATCCTGAGGACAACAATGGCATGTCTGGAAATCATAGGCTGATCAAATCTGCCTGATTTAGCTTACCGATTATATGGATATGCGCAGAAATGGAGGATACAAAGAAAATTTGTGGGTGAGCTCGAATGGACGGCAGCAAATAAAATGGACTGATCCTGCTATGACTGTTCTCACTGAGGCATTGACCATCAGTAGAGGTCTGCTATGGTTCATGTGATATAAATGCCATTATTCACCCCTGTGTGCGCCAACCCCTGTTCAACCCATTGTTCAAAGGACATTCAAACGGGGGGCAACATTTCCACTACTGCAACAGAATAGAGTGCATCAGTCCCGCATGGAACGCATCAATCTGTGAACCTTGCATGGGAATGTGCTCGTTTGTACTTCTTACTCAAATATGTTAAAGCGGACCTAGACCGGAAGTTCCATTTAACGCTGTTTTTTAGTGTGTATCTGCGTCATTACCTTGTTTATGAAGCCCTGAAGGTTCCAAACAAAGAGTTCAGCCACTGCTGAGAACGATGTGTTTTATTGTAATCTCTGGCTCAGCGAGATCTCTGGAAAAACCTGGTCCGGTTACGCAAACACCGGATCGTCCTGCTCCGGGCACTAGTCCGGGCACATCCGGTTGCGTACATTGAACCGCAGAAGAAGAATAACGTCCGTTGTGGAGGTGTTTCACGAGCGACAGTGTCTTCTGACTCCGGGTCAAAGGTCGTCAAAGGGACTGCGGCGGGGAGTCGTGAAGAAGCTATTTTTAAACATTGTTAAAACAATGTTTTGATAATGAGTAGCAGTGCATCCACCGTTCCAGAGGGGGGAGCTGCGCTTCAGAGAGCTGGTCTACTGAATATACTGGCCAATCACAAGACTCTGTCTTTTGGGTGAGAGAGTTGAGTCTCAAATCTCGCAGCTGGGAAACAGGGTCAGAAAAGACAGATTTCTATCGGCTCGTTTACAGCAACTAGGAGGTTTTTGAGCATAAAAACAAGTTAATGTATGAAAGTAGACCTCCATAACTAACATATATGTGCAACAGGACCACTCTATGTGACCTTTAAAATGAGGAAAGTTGACCCGCAGATGCTACAAAATGCAGATTTTCACTCAGAACTTTCAGTTAATGTCCCTCAGTTGACTGCTCTTTCACATTCATTGCTCTCGGCTAATCCTCACGAGTGGCTATCACTATACACACAACCTGAGGCGAATAATCTCCCTCCTCCTCCTCCTCCTCCTCCTTATATACCACCAGCAAAGTTGGTTGAGTGTGGATAAAACCCGACCACCCAGGTGATTTAAATTCTGATGCACCGCGATTGGTCTTGTTCCAGGGGATGGGGAACATCGTCACGGACACGGGGAAGTTAATTTCCATTTGAGCGCCTCCTGTCCCAGAAAGTAGCCAGAGGTGTCCCATATGATGTCACCTGCACCTCACCCTTCATTTGTCTACATTAACTTTGCACGTGTGGTCCGTCCGATAATAAGTGGGGCAGATTTATATTTAGCCTCGCCCTGCAATGACTTTGAGAAACAGGGTGACTATTCAGACCTCTCTCCCTCTCTCTGCTCGAGGGTCTTTGTTAGCCTCGATGACAAAAATGTGCAGCATTATATTTGCATGTGCGGTAATTTCTGCCACTGGGGTCTCTCTCAATCAAAACAATAACAAAAGACCTGGTTTTGATGACTCTGGGGACTTCTGACAAATACACTCAAATGAAAAAATATATATATATATATATATATATTCCCCTCCTTACTTTTATTTTTCATAGAGAGTTTGCGCTGGAAATTTATAACAGAGATGGTAAAGAGGGAGGATTATTTTTATGGATTTGCAGTGTTTTTGGCTAACAGCATTAATATGGATGTATTACATAGGGCTGGGCAATATATCACTGTTGTATCTATATTGTACGGTGGCCCAGAGGTGTCAGGTCAAATACAAAAAGCCACAACACAAATGCAAAAGCCACAACACAAATAGCAAAAGCCACAACACAAATGCAAAAGCCGCAACACTAATGCAAAAGCCACAATGCAAAAGCCACAACACAAATGCAAAAGCCACAACACAAATGCAAAAGCCACAACACAAATGCAAAAGCCACAACACTAATGCAAAAGCCACAACACAAATACAAAAGCCACAACACAAATGCAAAAGCCACAACACTAATGCAAAAGCCACAACACAAATGCAAAAGCCACAACACAAATGCAAAAGCCACAACACTAATGCAAAAGCCACAACACAAATACAAAAGCCACAACACAAATGCAAAAGCCACAACACAAATGCAAAAGCCACAAATGCAAAAGCTACAACACAATTGCAAAAGCCACAACACAAATGCAAAAGCCACAACACAAATACAAAAGACAAACCACAAATACAAAAGCCACAACACAAATGCAAAAGCCACAACACAAATGCAAAAGCCACAACACAAATACAAAAGCCACAACACAAATGCAAAAGCCACAACACAAATACAAATGCCACAACACAAATGTAAAGCCACAACACAAATGCAAAAGCCACAACACAAATACAAAAGCCACAACACTAATACAAAAGCCACAACACAAATGCAAAAGCCACAACACAAATACAAAAGCCACAACACAAATACAAAAGCCACAACACAAATGCAAAAGCCACAACACAAATGCAAAAGCCACAACACAAATACAAAAGACAAACCACAAATACAAAAGCCACAACACAAATGCAAAAGCCACAACACAAATGCAAAAGCCACAACACAAATACAAAAGCCACAACACAAATGCAAAAGCCACAACACAAATACAAATGCCACAACACAAATGTAAAGCCACAACACAAATGCAAAAGCCACAACACAAATACAAATGCCACAACACAAATACAAAAGCCACAACGGAAGTGACCTTTTGTGTGGAAGTGGCTTTTGCATTTGTTGTGGCTTTTGTATTTGTGTTGTGGCTTTTGTATTTGTGTTGTGGCTTTTTGTATGTGGCCTGACACCTCTGGGCCACCGTAATATTGTGACACAAGACGATTTATTGTGTTAGATGTTGGATGTCGGCATGATCAGGTATCTGTGATGACTTTTCCTCTCCTTGATAATTATCCCATTTATTATACTATTATACTTTCTTGAGCAGTGTTTCTCAAACCTGAATATGATGAAGGACAAAACATCCTTGTTTGCCTCTGGCGTTATGAAATTCACTCATTTCTACAGGGTGGTGGTGGGGGGGGGGGGGGGCAGAAGTAATGGCTCTGTCAAAGAGTTTTATAAGACGAAGTCAAACTCTTGTTCTAATTATGTTCAGCATAAAGCAACTAAGTGCTCGTCGAAACTGCGCGGTAATAATAACGTGGCTGATATTAAACAATGCCTCTCCACATTAGCGCGGACTTTGAAGCCACACTTGCCGCAGTAAACACGGTAAACCTTGATATTAATTGCACCCTCAGTTGTAAAAAAAAAATCAATCTCAATTGCACTCCAGCGTTTTGTTTTTTTTGCGATCCGGCGTAGCTGTCCAGTTTTGTTTTAGATGCTTTAAATCCAACATGCGGTGCTTTAACTCCCCGGGGTGAGCCGATTGGTCCCCGTAAAAATTAAAAGGTCCCCTTCAAAGAACTGCTAATGAAAATGACAGCCTCGAGCCTCCAAATGACCACCACACAAAGAAAGTGAACATAAAAGTGTATGGGGGGGTGAGGAGGGGGGGGGCTTGAGGGTATTGAAGGCTTTTACACTTGGCCTTCAGTGTTGCCGTTTTTACCGACACTCATCACTTAATATCGATTCTCGCATAAAACGCAATTCAAACGGAATTCGAAAAAAGGCTTCGAAGAAGTAAAAAGTTACTCTTCTCATATTTTACTCATTCATGTTCCGTTGGAGAGACACTGGACTTTTCTCTCGGAAAGATAGTAAAAAAACAAATACAACCACTGGTGCAGCCTCCTCGAAAACAAAGGAGGGTGTTGTTGTCTGGGCCCGACACTGCCTTGCTCCGCTGCAGCAGCAGCAGCAGCTGCGATTCTCAGACAAACGCTGTGTTCTGCTCGCACGGTAGATAAAAAAGGCCACTCGCTCGCATGAAATCATACTGTAGATTTTGAAGCTTTGACGCGGCAGAACTGGTGAGAAAAGAACATGCCCTGTCACTTTTAGTTTCATGCTGTTGTACTGTTTGCTGGTTGTTTTTGGCAAAAAATGACACATTTATTTGTGTCATTTTTTTTTTTGCGACATCACTTTTGCTGTGAACACAACAGCAAAGTATTTATACGTTCGTTTCCATTAAAGGGTGAACCATAATGTGTTTATTTCAGTTTTTGCATTGTCAATTTCTTGGAAATTATGGAATATGTTAGGACAGCATGGGTGGGTACACACAAGACTGTATGTTAAATTATATTACCCAGGTATAGAAGGTTATATTTTTTGTGTATAAGCTATTTTGTAAAATCATTGTTTGTAAAAAAATGGTGGACAACTGGAACACAATTGAATGTAAATGGTCTATAACACTTTTCCACTCAAAGCTGCTTTACACTAACATTCATACTTTTTAGTCTCTTCTCATATCCATTCAGACGCTGCAGAGGCACAGATATCAGGAGCAATATTTTTGTTAATTAAGTGTCTTGCCTAGGGATACGTCGGCCCTGTGTGCGAAATACAGGCGGGGTCTGATTAACACTCAAGACCCCCTGAAAGCCTCAAATGCAAAATTTGAGGGGGAAATTGGAAAAGCATTTTTTTTGTAATTTTTAGTTTTACATATATTATCTACATACATAATACCCTTTGCATTCTTTCTTATCCCTTTTAACCAGACAAAATGTCAATTATTTTACTTCTAATTGTGTATTTTTTAATGTTTTAATAATTGCTGTGGAAATTTAAGGCCCACACACAAGCCCACATCTGACAGGGAAGATTAGCCAATACTCACATGGGAGATGGGAGATGGGGATGGAGATGGAGATGGAGATGGAGATGGAGATGGAGATGGAGATGGAGATGGGGATGGAGATGGAGATGGGGACCCCCCCCCCCCCCCCGATTATTAATGGATATTTCGCACAATGTACGTCGGCATGTAGACTAGCAGAGCTGGAAAATCAAACCCTCAACCTTCCAGATCAGCACAAATGACTTGTTAACAGCTAACTTTTCAGTTTAAATGGTGGTGAAAGATTGCACTGGACTGATCTGTGTCAATGGAAATTCAAGGTCGTGATCTCACTATGAGTATTGAGCACACAAGTGTCATCATAATAAACCACTGAACATGTTCAAAATATAGCATATAATTTGGATCCTATGAGATATTTAGCTAGTTTGCATTTATCCACAGTTTCATGTCCTTACTACCTTTGGGCCATCTATTTTACAGGCTACAACGTATGTTCTCTCTCTGCTGTTCTAGTTCATATCAAAACAATGCATAAGTCATGTTGGTAACGTATGTTAAACTACCTTCATACACCCTTAATTTGAAAAAATCTGAACTATCCCCTTAACTGCAGTAGTTAATTTGGTGCGATATGATTTAAACTGGATTTATTATGTTGTAATTAGAATTATTGCTGAATTGTTGGACAAGCTTAACAAAATACTCAAGAGCTATAAGCGCTTATACACAAATGAATTTAGAAAATTCACATGACTGTTAAAGGTGCATTATGTATTAAATCATAAAATCATCCTTATATGTCACAGAGACTCAGGAATAATGTTCATATAACAAACTGAACTCACCAACAACAACAGTACAGACAAAATATTTTGCATTAAAAAAAAATATTTTGCAGACTGCAAATCATGTTTTGTAAATCATGTGGCGCCACCTACCGCCGTCTACCAATCATTGCAGTCAGTAGAGTCTCAGCTGCCGAGCGACCACGGGTTGCCAGTTACGTCAGAAAACGAAAACCTAAAAGACCTCGGTGTTTTGAATTTGAATGTAGTAACTGTTTTTGGCCACATTCTTACATATGGCACCTTTAACTCTAGTTTGAATTAATTAAATTGGGCTGTTAACAATTTCAAGTATTTTTTTTTTTCTTAGTTTCTTAGAGCCATTTTCTTTTTTAATTGTAGAAACACAAGTGTACACTTTGATACTGGAGCATTTTTGTATTTAGAAACTCTGCATTTGCACTGAACGAGACAAAAAAAATTGACATAGCGGAGTGTAATACTGTATTTTTAAACCAAAAGAAAGAGGAGGAAGCCATTTCCAGGTCATGATAATATTGCTTGTTGGCAAATAATGTAGGTAATGTAGGTATTTTTGGGTATACATTCTATAAAAGTCCCATTATTATTGAGGATGCACCTTCCAAAAGCTTTTGTTCCTGCACAGTGCGGAGCTGTTCGCCTGCTGCCGGACACCTTTTGTGTCCCGCGGTGACTAAGTGCCAAGGGCTGCAGGTCTGCATATTTCTCTGCCGCCATATGTTGACAAAGAGAGGCGGGCAGTGGTTTGAGGAGATAGATGGGGGTAGGGGGGGGGGGGGGGGGGGGGGGGACGGTGATGGACACAGCTAGCTTGGCTCATCCAGAGCCTGTATCCACCTGGCGTTAGTTACCATTGTCTCACACGCCGTTTTTTCCTGGCACCGCGTTTGATTGCGTTGGCGCTTTAGGGTGAGGATTTGGGGCGCGTGGAGTGTGGGGTTTTATGTCCGTGACAACAATAGGCCACCAGACACAGCGGAGGTGGCTGTTTGTATTGTGCATTGTGGTGCAGGATTGTCTAAAAAGGAGGTTTAGCTGTAGCTATTGTTTGTGCACGGTTTTCTGGAAAGGATTGGAGTTTTCTCAAAAGGGCACCTGAGTCACACTGCTTGTGTTTGGCTAATCAATGTTTATGTCCTCTCTGGGTTCCCATACAACATGATGTAGTATGTACAATATTACATCCTTCAAAGATATTATGTTCCTTCCTACCCCCAATCCACTTGCCTATACACGCACACACACACACACACAGGTTTGCCCAGCTATTCATTTTTAGGACAATGCATTGACCTCCATTCATTTGGACAATTTAAAACCAGGGGTTCTCAAAGTTTTGATACCTGAGGGCCAATTTAGGAACCCAACATTGGACTGAGGGCCGCCAAAGGGAAAAAAAACCGAAAAAAATATAATAATATAGTAATATAAGCGTTAATAAAATAATGCTTTATAACTTTACTGGGTAATTACCCAGTATTTTGGCCATTGTTCTTACCTTCTAATTACAGGTTAATACCAAGTAACACATTTCTGTTACCGTATATTTACTGGGTAAATAGCTAGTAATTGGGGGCTGTAGCTACCTGCTTATTACCAGCTTATAACCCAATAATACACTAAAATTCACCATATAGAAACCAGGTAAATACCCAGAATTTTTGTTTACACTTATTGGTCTGTATCCAGTAATGTCCAATAAACATTTAACAAGCTTAGTACCTTTTCGATTAAAACTATCAATGATCTAAACCATTGTTTCTCAAAGTGCGGCCCGGGGGCCAATGGTGGCCCGCAGAAACATTTTTGGCGGCCCCCGCAATGAATTACAGTTGATAGTTTTAATCCAGGAGCTACTAAGCTTGTTAAATGTTTATTGGACATTACTGGATACAGACCAATAAGTGTAAACAAAAATACTGGGTATTTACCTGGTTTCTATATGGTGAATTTTAGTGTATTATTGGGTTATAAGCTGGTAATAAGCAGGTAGCTACAGCCCCCAATTACTAGCTATTTACCCAGTAAATATATGGTAACAGAAATGTGTTACTTGGTATTAACCTGTAATTAGAAGGTAAGAACAATGGTCAAAATACTGGGTAATTACCCAGTAAATTATAAAGCGTTATTATATTAATGCTCAAATTACATTAATACTTAAATTACATTATATTAACGCTTATATTACTTAACGCTAAACTGTAGAACTGCAATCTGGTCATTAAAATTATTACAAATGGGATTTCTTTCTGTTATTTTTCCCTTTTTTTTTCTTTCTTTGGCAGCCCTCAGTCCAATGTTGGGTTCCAAAAGTGGCCCTCAGGTATCAAAACTTTGAGAACCCCTGATCTAAACAAAGTGATATCCCTAACCTTAACCTAACCGCAATTGAAATCATAGCCCTAAGTAGCGATAGTGATTGCAACTTTTGACAATTAAAAAATAACTCTTTAAGTAGTCGCTTTCGTAATTAACGCTGATGGATTCAATATGGCCGAAAAGGAAAGGAAATGTTTTAATTTCAGCTTTTGTGAGGGTACTAGAGCAGAGCACTGCTGCATCCCTCTGTGAATTTCTCTGTGAGATGAATAAAGTATCTATCTATCTATCTATCTATCTATCTATCTATCTATCTATCTATCTATCTAATGCCCATTCAGTGTGGGCTCTGGAACGCATCTATCTATCTATCTATCTATCTATCTATCTATCTATCTATCTATCTATCTATCTATCTATCTATCTATCTATCTATCTATCTATCTATCTAATGCCCATTCAGTGTGGGCTCTGGAACGCATCTATCTATCTATCTATCTATCTATCTATCTATCTATCTATCTATCTATCTATCTATCTATCTATCTATCTATCTATCTATCTATCTATCTATCTATCTATCTATCTATCTATCTATCTATCTAATGCCCATTCAGTGTGGGCTCTGGAACGCATCTATCTATCTATCTATCTATCTATCTATCTATCTATCTATCTATCTATCTATCTATCTATCTATCTATCTATCTATCTATCTATCTATCTATCTATCTATCTATCTATCTATCTATCTAATGCCCATTCAGTGTGGGCTCTGGAACGCATCTATCTATCTATCTATCTATCTATCTATCTATCTATCTATCTATCTATCTATCTATCTATCTATCTATCTATCTATCTATCTATCTATCTATCTGTGCACAGGTGAATGATGAACAAATGTGATAATTCATCTCTAAATACTGTCGGTAACGTCTGCAGACTGACTGCAGAACATCATCTGCGTCTTTGACAGTTTACAGGAAATATTCCGGCTGGCTAATTAAAAACCAGGAAGTGACCCGTTGACACTTGCAATGTTTTTTTATAGCACAAAAATACACAGATTACTTCTAATTTGGGGAGACAAGGTTTTTTCATCGCAAACACCCACATTCATGACCGGTGATGCCCCTGCACAGTGCGGGGAACAAGCTCCCTCGCCCTGGCAGATTATCTGGTGTGAATGTTTGGTGAATGATAATGAGATCAAAAAACACCTCACTAAGCCGGGGTAAGAGAGGGTGGAGACCGGAGAGGGAGGGGGAGCGAGCAGGGGGAAGCATGGGGGGGGGAATGGTGAGCGATAGCTGCGATAAATTGCAGAAGCAGAACCACTTGAGCATAAAATTAGATTTTACAAATGTGTTGTTACCTGACAGGTCCACTGACAGCGGAGCTATCACAACATTATAGGGGCTGCAAGTGTGCTACTAATCGCATCAAATAAATAACAATTTCTCCCTGCAGCTTGTGACGGAGCCCCCGGTGGAGGAGATTTCAACGCGGACAAGTGAGTTAGAGGGGAGAAATAACATAATTAAAACATCCTTTCTCATTACGGACCGACTTCAATTTATATGATAATGCATTTGGGCCGAGCGAAAAGCTGTGTACACACGACGACGACGACGACGCGTTTGTCTGAATGTCGCGACGCCGGAAAACGTCGGTTGTCAAAGTTTTTTTGACGAGAAGCCGTTTCGCCGCTCGTGAGAAACGGATCGCGACAAATGCCGAGACAATCGTTTGACATTTTGTCGGTGGTTACACTGTTGTGGGGTTATAGGGTTAGGTAAATGCATAAATCTTTTAAAGACGTGAATGAGTCAGTCTGGGTTGATGAATGGAAGTCAGCTTAGCAGACAGAACATTGAGTCTCTGTGTGTGTTTGTGTGTGTCTGTGAAAGATAAACTTACTACGGCTACACAATATATATGAATGAGCATCATAATACGTGCATATGTGGGTAAAACATACACTATCGTCTCATATTCCGTCCATCTTCTACCGCTTTATCCTCCACAGGAGGGTCGTGGGGGTTGTGCCAAAAAGTCCTCAGGACGCCACCATCCATGTTGTTTAAGCAAACTTGTGTGACTTCCATATTCATTATCTTTATTAAAGCTCACATAGAGTGGTCCTGTTGCACATATATGTTAGTTATGGAGGTCTACTTACATACATTAACTTGTTTTTTACGCTCAAAAACCTCCTAGTTGCTGTAAACGAGCCGATAGAAATCTGTCTTTTCTGACGCCGTTTTCCAGCCGCGAGATTTGAGACTCAACTCTCTCAACCCGGAAGTGACATAATTCAGCACACCCCGCTCTCAGAAGCGCAGCTCCCCCCTCTGGCACGGTGGATGCACTGCTACTCATTATCAAAACTTTGTCACGACTCCCCGCCACAGTCCCTTTGATGACTTTGACCCGGAGTCAGACCCAGAGTCAGAAGACACTGTCGCTCGTGAAACACCTCCACAACGGACGTTATTCTTCTTCTGCGGTTCAATGTACGCAACCGGACGTGCCCGGACTAGTGCCCGGAGCAGGACGATCCGATGTTCAGGAGAACCGGTGTTTACGTAACCGGACCGGGTTTTTTTTTTCAGAGATCTCGCTGAGCCCGAGATTACAATAAAAACACAGCGTTCTCAGCAGAGGCTGAACTGTTTGTTTAGAACCTTCAGGGCTTCTTAAACAAGGTAATGACGCAGATACACACTAAAAAAACAGCGTTAATTGGGACTTCCGGTCTAGTTCCGCTTTAAGATGCGACAAGAAAATGTGTGTACTGAAGATAAAAATAGATAAATATGTGAGTCAAAGCTGGTCTAACATACACTGACATAAGTGACCTTTTTCACTGCAGCCATTTTTGCCTGAAATAGGGGCACACGTTATGTATTTTTCCAATGGCATTAAATTATCATTCCACTCCATTTAGATTTACAACAGTAGCAGTCACACTAAATACTTAATAATTTAGCTTGTAGAAGTTTTATTTTTACTGAAAATGTTCATTTATTTTATTTTATTTTTCTGCTTGTATTCTAATGAAGAAATTGAGAATTAAAGGTGCATCATGTAATGAATCTAAAGCAACTCGGCCATAAAATCCTCCTAATATGTCACAGAGACTCAGGAATAATGTTCATATAACAAACTGAACTCACCAACAGCAACAGTACAGACAAAATATTTGCATTAAAAAAAATCTTTTGCAGACTGCAAATCATGTTTATGTTTTGAAATCATGTTTTGGCGTCATGTGGCGCCACCTACCGCCATCTACCAATCATTGCAGTCCGTAGAGTCTCAGCTGCCGAGCAACCACGGGTTGCCAGTTACGTCAGTAAAAAGGAAACCTAAAAGACCTCGGTGTTTTGAATTTTGAATTTGAATGTAGTAACTGTTTTTGGCCACATTCTTACATATGGCACCTTTAACTATATCCGATCGTTACAGCATTATTAAAACAACACATCTAATGGTGGCCTAAGATTATAACACAGTATTATTGTTATTACGGCAACAATAACACAATTAATATTGTTATTACAGTAACAATAATACCATCAATAATTATCATTTTCTCTTGTCACATATTTCTGCAACTTGCAGCAGCTGGTTTCACGTCTGTTTTTTGTTTTTTTTTAATATTTTCCCACTAGGTTGTGAGTATAGCATTTTCTTTGTGTTAACATTCTCAAATCTATACCAGATGCCACTTGCATGCACACTGTGAGAGGATTACAGCCCATCTGCAAGTGTTTGACAAACTGTATATTAAACTCAGACAGACTCTGTCTTAGTCCGGGGTTAAGAGTTTAAGTAAATTAGCTGTATTTTATTTTATAAGTATTTGTGCATCTACCGAGTGCCGACGTCAGTCTTTTACCAAAGATCGAATTAGCAGCAAAAGGATTAGACGTAGACTTCGTCACTCAAGTGACGGGACTTTGAAATGTGACTTTCTTATTGTTGGCAACGTTGTTGGGATTCTGGAAAAAAAAGAACTTTGGGGGATAAACAATCTTAGGACTTATTGTTCTGATGTTGTCCATTTACATGCATTATAATTGTACAAAGACCCTGATGCAACTCATATTGTGACTTGGCTCATTTAATCCTTTAAGCGCCACCATTCTTTAGCGCGTGATGTGTGTAATGTAAGTACTCGCATTACAATAAGACGCTAAGTCTGCATTTTTTTGCAGCACGAACAAACTTGCTTATGATCCAGATATTCTTTTAATCCCATTTATTTAAAACAAGTATAGTAGAGTAATATGGTGTCATAATTGAGAGTAAAAATGAAATGTCTAAGGTTGTGATTTGTTGTTATTGATATTTGATTTCCTTGTTTATATTTGTTAAACGTGGCCATATGCTATCAGTAAGAGTTGATTCTACTACAGTACGGCACTCATAAACGCAGATGTGTTGCTTATATATTCAAGATGCATTAGTCATTCACACTGTGCAGTAGAGAGATTGTTTTTGTAATTGTTCTACTGTGTATCACATTAACATATTGCACACATAATCCGTGTGGATTGGACTGGATGTGTTGTAAGAGTCTTATTTTTGCACGCATCACGGTGCTTTCTTCACTTTTGTACTTGGATATTAAAGGCACACAGTGCTAGAGCTGAAGGATTCAAGTGATATATGACATAATACAGACAGAGACTTAATTTACTACATCTTTACTCAAATGTAAGGATGATGACATAAGAATATAAACAATTTAGTACATAGAGCAGTCAAAAATAGCACATTGCGACCGTTGTGATTTGGAAATTGTGTTTAGTGATTTTGATTTTAAAACCGGCTGCACCTCCTTTACGTGTGTTTACAGCCTCGCAACTGAATCTAAAGCATCACAGGAGACTTTGGGCCAATTCCAATTCCTATCTTAACCCTCAAGCTCAACCCTTAATCTTAACTGGCCCTCAAAACCAAGTGTTGAGGGTTATTTTGTCACTTAGAAATGGGACACCCCTTAAATGCAGATACGTCTTCAGACTGTAGGGGGCAGAATAACGCGAAAGCTGCAAAGAAGAAGAACTCATTTACGTCAATACAATGGTTTTCATCATTTTTATATCTCTATTAACAAAGAAAATACTTCATTTGTAGCGTACTCGCTTCGCCGCTTTCGACGACCATCTTTGTTCTGTCGAAACACGCAATGCATTCTGGGTAGCCCTTGCCTCCCAAGGGTGGTCTCGGAAAATCTCAATATCGAGCGCGATACAGCCCTTAAACTCGGTCCTCAACTTAATTTGTCTGAGAATCGGGACAGCATTTGCACTAGAGGGAGCGCACATTTTTTGAGATTGAGGGTTAAAGCAAGGAATTGGAATTCACCCTTTGACCAATCACAGCATGGTTCAGAGAGCGAGCAGGCGCTCCTATTGGCTGTTACACAACTTCCTTTGCTGCAGAGAACCCGGAAAGAGGAACATTTTACAAGAGAGTCGGGACCACAAACGCAATAAAACAAAGATAGTTTCAAAGATAAATAGATTTGCCTTGAGTTATCGAAACAAGCGCATAACATCCGCGCTCATTCGATGGCCCGAGTGATCCCAGAACGTTATTGTTTTAACAAACCTGGGTATGAAACTCGACTCTCGCGCAGCTTAACCGAGTCGACGGAGTAATTAATCACCAATTAATCTATTCTCCCGTGTCCCCTAATAAGGGTTTTATGGAGTAACTGGAGCTTCAAAAGGGAAGACATGCAAATACTGCGAACAGGTCACTGATCCGCTGCTTTAAAGGGACACTGTGTAGTATTTATGGGTTTATATAACCCAAAATCCACTTTTTTTTATACATATGATGTGCTCCTGCATTGTCTAGTCGCTGTATAATAGTTTTTGTTTCATTTTCGTAGTGTTTCAAAAAGTCATGTAAAATAACATGACCGCGGACCGCGGTTGCATAGCCACCGTTAGCAGCGAGACGCCATGTTTCTACCGGAGCCTGTAAGGACAAACGCGAGAGAACAAAACAAGCGTCTCTTTACTTGTAGCAGGAAGTCCCGCCTCCTCTCTCTCCGCTTCGTCTGCTACGGCCGCGGTAGCTCCGCCCTCTCCCTCGCCTCACGAAACCTCATCTGCTGACACGGAGAAAGACGACGAGGACGACATTTGACCGGCTGCGGATACCGTAGCGCTCAGGGAAGGGAGGGGGTGAGCAGAGCAGCAGGTCTTTGTTGTAAATTTCAACCTCTCCTCTAGATGGCACTATAAACTACTTATTTCCCCTTTAACACACAGACAAATACAATCCCACGATAAGAGCCAGTAGAGTCTTTGATGTGCCTGAAGTTCATGTAAATCCCAAGTCGGTAAATCCCAAATCAACATGAGGTGGGAAAGACCCACAGCTAAGATCAAACCTTAGAACCTTCTTGTGAGCGCGAGGAACTAATGAGCCATCATGCTACCAGACAGCAATAATTAACCAGCATCTTAATTTCCTGTCACGTCACGATACTTATCACTGATTAAATGTAAAAAAGATACCTGGGCTGCGTTTATTGTGATATCTATGATATTGGCAAAACTTCTCCCCCCCCCAGAAATTGGCCGCGCTGCTAAACATTATATGCGTGTGTGTGTGTGTGTGTGTGTGTTCTTTTGTGTACCGGCCATTGTTTGCTGCCGTCGGTGTGAAACCGACGTGCTGTCGCACGTCCAGGTGAGACGTGGAACTTATTCACAGGGGAGATTTGGGAATCCCTCCAGTTGAAAAGAGCGGACAAAAGAGCAGCATTTCTGAAAATCCAGTGGGCGATCGCACATGTATCCCCGGAGCATAATGAGCTGCTGGTGTCATTGTTTGGGAAACCTGCGATTGGTTTTCTGGCAGCAACGGGTTTGTTCCAATGAGTTCAAGGTACCGTGTGATATAATGGAGAATTAGTTATGTACGTCCAAATTTAATGCGGAATATTTTAACTGTTCATTTACTGTGTTTTAACGGCAGTGATTTCGGTTTTTTCAGGCCCCAGTTTTAAAAAAAAGAAAGAAAAAAACAGTAAGGCTTGCAAGGTTTAGAACAGGGGTTCTCAAAGTTTTGATACCTGAGGGCCAATTTTAGGAACCCAACATTGGACTGAGGGCCGCCAAAGGAAAAAAACAGAAAGAAATCCCATTTGTTATCATTTTAATGACCAGATTGCAGTTCTACAGTTTAGCGTTAACGAATATAAGCGTTAATATAAAGTAATTCAAGCGTTAATATAATAACGCTTTATAATTTACTGCGTAATTACCCAGTATTTTGGCCATTGTTCTTACCTTCTAATTACAGGTTAATACCAAGTAACACATTTCTGTTACCATATATTTACTGGGTAAATAGCTAGTAATTGGGGGCTGTAGCTACCTGCTTATTACCAGCTTATAACCCAATAATACACTAAAATTCACCATATAGAAACCAGGTAAATACCCAGTATTTTCGTTTACACTTATTGGTCTGTATCCAGTAACTGTAATTCACTGCGGGCCGCCAGAAATGTTTCTGCGGGCCGCCATTGGCCCCCGGGGCCGCACTTTGAGAACCAATGGTTTAGAAGGTCAAGTGAAGTCAATGGAATTGTAGGTTTCACTGCAGTTGTAGTGATGATATCATAATTGCCTTGGTTTGCTTTTAAACAGTAGGTCGTGACTTTTTTTTTTATTTTATTTAACCTTTATTCAACCAGGAAGGTCCCATTGAGATTAAGAACCTCTTTTTCAAGGGAGTCCTGGACAACTTTGTTGTGAACAACAAAGATCTCAACTTTCAAACTCGAGATTACATTTTTTTTCATGTCACCTTTCCTGAGCCTGGGGGGGAGGCAACTGAAAAGGCTCGCTCACCCCACAGCTTATATCTTGACTTGGCTGGTTAGAATAATGCCTTGCTTGTGAAATTGCAGTTAAAATGTCAGTTAAATGGGGGGGGGGGGGGCAGGGCCATTTAGGGCCTTTTTAACTGACATTTTTGGAACATTAAAAGTTCCAAAACGCACTGGTAGCCAGTGGATAGAAAAGGGATTGGAGTGATGTCTCGTTGAGTTTGGCGAGCAGCTGCATTTTGCGGTAAATGGAAATGGAAAAAGCACTTTGGGGCAACGGGGGTTGAATTTGACCTTGACCTTGACATTTGTCAGTTTGTGATAATCTGAACATAATTATCTTATATGTAGGGCTGAACAAAAAAGTTCAACATTTTCAATTTTTTTTCAAATTTTCAAGTGCATACATATGATTTTTATATATGTATATTAAACCTTTTTTTTATGTTGATATTGAAGACAATTATGTGAATTTTGAACAATCGATTTCTCTGTTGTATAAAGCTGAAAACACATGTAACGTAAACAACACTAAAATGATCAAAAAACTAACTCCAAAGTGGACAATGAATGAATCTTAAAGCTCACATAGAGTGGTCCTGTTGCACATAAATGTTAGTTATGGAGGTCTACTTACATACATTAACTTGTTTTTATGGTCAAAAACCTCCTAGTTTCTGTAAACTAGCCGATGGAAATCCTCTTTTCTGACAGTGTTTTTCTGCTGCGAGATTTCAGAGTGAACTTTCACCCCCAGAAGACAGAGTCTTGTGATTGGCCAGTACTATCCAGCACATCCGTTCTCAGAAGCGCAGCGCCCCCCTCTGGAACGGCGGATGCACTACTCCTCATTATCAAAACATTGTTTTAACAGTGTTTAAAAATAGCTTCGTCACGACTCCCCGCCGCAGTCCCTTTATGACTTTAAACCGGAGTCAGACCTAGAGTCAGAAGACACTGTTGCTCGTGAAACACCTCCACAACGGACGTTATTCTTCTTCTGCGGTTCAATGTACGCAACCGGATGTGCCGGACTAGTGCCCGGAGCAGGACGATCGGTTGTTCAGGAGAACCGCTGCTTACGTAACTATTACGGGATTTTCAGTGATCTCGTTGAGCCCCGAGATTACAATAAAACACAACGTTCTCAGCAGTGGCTGAACTGTTTGTTTCGAACCGTCAGGGCTTCATAAACAAGGTAATGACGCAGATACACACCAAAAAAACAGCGATAATAGGAACTTCCGGTCTAGTTCCGCTTTAAACATAATCGGCAAAAGTCATCCAACCAAAATTCTAAAATAGTAAAAACGAACCAAATTGATTTATCCGTTTAATTCCGAACTCCTTTTTGGGCAAAAAATAATAATCCTATAATTCAGATCACAGTCCTTGACGTGTGTGTATCGTTGCAGCGCAGATTAAAATATGTTCTTGCAGTGGTTTTTAACATGATTCAAACCAAATCAGCTAAGATGGCTTGCAGGCAGCTTCTGCCACTGCAGCAGAGACTGGGTATATTATGCTTGTGTATTATTTTTACGGGTATATATATAACACGTGGGGCTCTCTCTGTGCTGCATCACATGCTTGACTTGCCTCAGCGTGTGTCCTTTAGGCCGTGCCAGACCCCCTCTGCAACCACGGAATTAAATTCAGCTTAACGCTCATTTGTATGCCGTCCAAATGTTTTATTAATATATAATTTAGTGGTGGCTTTCGATAATTACACGTCTCGCTCTTGTAATCTGCGTTACGATCAGATGAACTAGGTGTTAAATCTCGATGAACTTGTGTTTTTGGCTTCGATATATAAATATTTAACGCTGCAGTGTAGTGCATGACATATATTATCAGCTGTGATCTTGTATCTGACTTTACAATCTCTGTGCTGCAATACAGGCACTTGTACATACACAGTAACGCTGAATGAGCTTTGTCAGTAACAGAAATCATGTTTTTTTTGTTTTTTTTTAATACTATTTTTTAAGGCATTGGTTCTCAAAGTGAGGCCCGGGGCCCAATGGCGGCCCGCAGAAACATTTCTGGCGGCCCCGCAGTGAATTACAGTTGATAGTTTTTAATCCAGGAACTACTAAGCTTGTTAAATGTTTATTGGACATTACTGGATACAGACCAATAAATGTAAACACAAATACTGGGTATTTACCTGGTTTCTATATGGTGAATTTTAGTGTATTATTGGGTTATAAGCTGGTAATAAGCAGGTAGCTACAGCCCCCAATTACTAGCTATTTACCCAGTAAATATATGGTAACAGAAATGTGTTACTTGGTATTAACCTGTAATTAGAAGGTAAGAACAATGGCCAAAATACTGGGTAATTACCCAGTAAATTATAAAGCGTTATTATATTAACGCTTATATTACTTAACGCTAAACTGTAGAACTGCAATCTGGTCATTAAAATGATGGGATTTCTTTCGTTTTTTTCCTTTGGCGGCGCTCAGTCCAATGTTGGGTTCCTAAAATGGCCGTCAGGTATCAAAACTTTGAGAACCCCTGATTTAAGGACTTTTTTTTATCTTATTGCATTAAAGTCCTGCTCATGCCACAATAGCCATCAATAAAATTTCGATTAAAAGAAAATAAGACATTATCTGTAGCCCTCACAACTGGGCCTGATGATTAAAGAAAATTGGAGTATTTCCAATATTTCGATAATACTGAATGGGGAAAATGCTTAATAGTTCATATGACTGATTTAAAAGTTCTGTCTGCGATCGCTAACGTTCAATCTTGGTGACTTTGTGATATATAATGATTCATGTTTTTACCTTTTTCTTTCATGGTAAAATCCATATCCTTGGTGAAGTTGCCATAACTTACGTTGTAGCATCTGTTTCCTCCATTATCTGTAAGTTTTTTCTGAATTTTTTGTGTAATTAAACTGAACCAAAGGTTAATTAGAGTACAGCATTTAAAAAATCTGGATCAGTTTCACTCGATATCATCCAATCCAAAGCTTTTCAGTTGAAGCTTCCACCGCGTACACGTGAGTCCCCTTTAACAGAATGAAAATTGGATTCTATTGTACAGTACCGACACTCGTTGTCCCTCCTGTTACTGTTAACATCCAAGTTTGGACGGTATTTGATGGTTGCATTTATGCGAGTCATGTATTGATCCTCTCAGCCATCAAGTCTTTGGCATTCGAACGCAGCCAATGCTCAGTTTACTCAAAGAACATATTATGGAAATGGATGCAATAAGCGGCTGATTTATATATTGCGGCGAAACCTTGGAGACTAATTAAAGCCCTTTGTGTTTCGTGTCTATAGACATGCTAATTTGACGCCTTTTGAAGACGGTTCACAAGATCGAGTCTCGGCGCGTCTTCACGCGTCACAATTTCCATGTGCTCACGGTAATGATGAACATTCAGCACAGTTGGGTGAATAGGAACTTGTAAACAATATTCCATAATATAAACAATCCCTTCACTCCAGTTTCAGTGGTGCTAAAAAGTTGTACTTTACACCAACACGTAGCTAAACTATAATCATCCACACAGGATGCGTGTGGAAGAAGAGCAGATTTCACCTTGTTTATTAAATTTGTCAAAGCGTTTTATCCTCTTAACAGTCAAATTACTATATACTCCAGTGATTGCTTAATGCTCTCTAATGAGATTCCCCCATGAAATGGAAGGATTCATTTATTTTAATGTGGCACATTCCTCCGGGTGGTTTATGGATCGCGTTCCCTTGCAATCCCGGGAAGGCTTTGAGTCGTAAATAGTGAGATGATCTTGGCTCCTATGACTTTGCCACTCTGCTCAGTGCAGCAGATATATATATATATATATATATATATATATATATATATATATACGACTCTGTGATCCGGGCACTGGAGGTCTGTTCAGGAGCATCGGTGGTTTCGCAGATGCTGTTTTTACAAGCTCAGCTCTCTGTGACCAGGTATTGTCTAGGATTAGTCGAATAAATACCAGGTTGGCAGACAAGGCCGAAAGCTGAAAGATAAACAACGAACCAAAGCACAATACAACAAATCCCTTTTAGTTAGTTAGTTTTTTATTCAGGGCGCTTTCACGCCAACGATCCATTCGAACCAAAAAACTCTAGTTCGTTTCGTTTTCGTTGGTGTGAAAGCATCAATCGCACTCGGGTTCCGCACCAAATCAAGCGGACCGAGACCGCTCAAAAAGAGGTGGTCTCGGAACCGCTTGACTCCGCACCAAATGTCAGACTCTGGTGCGGGTCCCTCTGGTGAGAACGCGAACTCGGGTCCAAACCGTATCCTGCAGTAAATGCCGTGGACATAGCCTACCTTGTAGGTCTTCGGAGCAATCTTCGTCTCATAGTTAGCACGCGATATACGTCTTCGCCTACTCCAGCGCATCAGCTGATTGTTCTCCAGACGCGGCCGCGACTCATTCTCAAATTGGATATTTTGCCAAAAATGGCCAATACAGAGAATGTAATAAACGAAGATCAGAGCAAGTAGCAACGTGTTGCTCCATAGTGAGTCAAAATTGGCGCTTTTCTACCGGAAGATATATACACATTGATGAAACTTCTATCGGGCCAATTTTGGTTCGTTTGCTGGTGTGAAAGTGGACCACACTGGAGTCATATGTTACATAATAACAATTGTATTGCCTGGTGCGGATCAAATAATCGAACTAGTGGTGTGAAAGCGCCCTTACATTTTCATAAATGTTGTATTGTGAAGCACTTTGAGCTGCAATATATGTTTGAAATGTGTTCATAAATAAAAAGTATGAATATTTCCCATGTTTATGTTTATGTTTGATACTGATGTTTTTTTTATATACCTTAGTTTGATTGAGTAACAATGGTGCGGCTCTCGCTCTGTTGTTTTACTAAAATTATATTTTTATGACATTCTGTGTCTTTTAACAGTGGCAACGGATATTCTTGGTACCGTATAAATGTACCGCTCCAAGTTTTTTAGTCGCGTTTCTCTTTGGCAGTTTATCGCTAGATGGATATCTTTAGTCTTTGTAGGTTGTAGAGATCATTTATATTAAATAGTAAGCGGTTGATGAAAACGAGCGGCTGGAACATGACCAATAAATGCATCTGTTCAAATCAACAACAGCGAAAACCGACCGTGAGTTATATCGGGGTTTCTCAAGCATGTTTCTAATGTTTCCCTGCTCCAACAGGGCAAGGACAATTCTGAATATGCAAGGCAGCGAGCTTGGTGTCTCTACTATATCCATAAAAAAACACTTGAATAAAGATAATTGTTACTTTTTACGACAGTAAACATTTCTATTAGCGACGACAGATCAGGTGTCGGAGACATTTTTTGCTTTGTTACTGAACGAGATCCAATGACAGACTATACATAAGTCGATGTTCCTACAGGCTTCGTTTTCAAAAAGCTGTCTAAACCGATTTCTCTCAGGTTGCAGCGAGAGCCACGGCGGAACCTCGACGTCTTACGTTTGACAATACTCGTAACATTTGGGCACTCAACCGATTATGCAAATTGCACGTTGTAGAGCGCAGACTGTTTTAATGGTAGATGTGGAGGATACGACGGTGTTGTTTTCCCAAAAACAATAGCACAAGCAGACATATATTTGACTGATACAAAATGCTACGATATACACGATGAAGACAATCTAAACCCCATTTCAACATTCACCCTAAACTTAACCTTTAAAGTCTCTGAGAAATTAGGTTCTTCCTCATTAGGACCAGGTTTTTTTGTTCTCTATGAGGACTACTGGTCCTGACAAAGTCAGAGTTTATGTTAGGAAATGTCTTCACGAGATATCAGATACTAGCACACACACATTCTTGTGCAGCATTCTCAGTGAGGACACTCAAAGACATGATGCACTCCCTATAGACCTTATTCTAATGTCCTCAGTCCCTATGGTTTATATGTTTTTGGTCTTCACAAAGAATATCCAGTGGAACAAACTCCAGAAACGCCTACATTTCCCACAATGCTTTGAGTCATTTTCTTAGATTTCTGATCTGAATCATTTTCCATGTCAAGCTTTCTGTTCTGTTCTGCTCATGCTGATAAAACTGTGATGACAGCACTGTAACAGCATTGTCATTATCAAACTAAAAGTAGATAATATTAGTGCCCCAGCTGTTAGATTAGATTAGAATAGACTATATTGATCACACAGTGGGGGAAGTTTGCACATTTAACACACCTCCCCAGGAGACCTGGTGTATAAAATCAGTGCTTTTAAATCATCCTTTTTTTTTTTTAAATTTATTTTTTATTAATTAACATGGTTGTTTGTTTCAATTGTGTTTATTTGTACATTGTTTACCACATATCAGGTATTGGTTTCATGTTCATGCACCTACACACAAAACTACTCACAGCGCTTCCCAGAGGTGGAAAGTAACTAAATACATTTACTCAAGTTACTGTATTGAATACTTTTTTTGTGTGTATTTTGTATTTTTTTAAGTATTGACTCAAGTATTGTGTTCTGCCCTGAATATGTTTAATATGTTTAAAAGACACTCAAAATGACATTGAAATGTTAGTTTACCGTTTTCTATCGTTATAATATGTATTTGCAGCGCTTTTATTTTGAAAATCTCCCGAACCGGAAGTAGGAAGTAAAATGTAAACAGAAGGAAACACGTGTGTGTGCATCGTCTCACGGCCGCATCAACGCGGTTAATCTCTCAGAAAGCAATGGTCGTAAGTGTTACATATTGTTTATAGGTTTGATAAGGTGTGTTAATATCTTTTAAGGGTATTTTGTGTATAAAATTAAACAGTATGTCGTGGCTTGTGTGACAGCAGTGTCAATACTTACCTGCTAATGTGCCTTGTTTTTCTAGCCTGCTGTGTTTATGCCTGTTGAGTTAATGTTAAGCAGTTAATAACACGGATACTGATATTTACTGTTTATTAAGACGTTTTTTGTATCTTTCTTTTCTAGTTTTACACCGAATTCAGTGCAGTCATTAGCACCATTAGCACTGGCGCGTGAACATAGAGGGCGTGGCCAAAAGTGACGTAATATCCTGTGTCGCGCCGGGCGCGTGAGCTCCAAAATAGTTTTGGATTTCTGACCCGTTGTCATATTTCTACTACCCTCACACCCCACGCAAAGTAACTAAGTAACTTTTACTTAAAGTACATTTCAAATGAACTACTTTTTTCTTCTACTTGAGTACATTTTCATCAAAGTATTGGTACTTTTACTTGAGTACAATAGTTTAGTACTTTTTCCACCTCTGGCGCTTCCCTACATTCATGCAGCAGCAATATCAACAGACTCACTTATCCCCCCCACTATTTTTTTACTTAACTTACAGTGTGGTGTGTGTGTTTGTGTATTTGTGTATATGTGTGTGAATTGTTTTGCTGCTGTCTCTCTCTCTCTCTCTCTCTCTCTCTCTCTCTCTCTCTCTCTCTCTCTCCCTCGCTCTCTCTCTCTCTGTTGGCCCCGGCTTCAAACTGACACACACAGCAAAGCAGACACAGCTGGAGTGAAAACAAACGGCAAACTATGTATTTTATGTGAGATAAAAGACTCTCAAAACTAAATATGGACACATGCCAACCCCAACATGAAAAACAGCCAATATAATATAATATAATATAATATAATATACAGCACCTCTTTTTCTATATTGATATTAAATGATTCCCCAGCTCTATTGCATTAAACCTATTTGTTTTTACCTGCAGTTTGTCAATTTATGCACATTTTTTATTGATTATTTTTGATGGTATTAAGTCCTTGTATGGTATTCATACACGGTATGAAAAAACCAAAAACATGTTAATGCATTCCTCACATTAAAGGGTGTAGTGCTGGTTTGACTTTCATGTGAACATAGACGCACTTTATTTCTTGTTCTGAGCAGCAGTCCATGAAAAAATACTTTGGATTTCGTGTAAAAGAAGAGCAGCGATGGCCTGATATCGGCTCCGACGACGTGGTTTTCGGTTGAAATCAAAGGAAATCTTAATGGAGAGACGACGCTCTGAACAACTAGCCCTGATGGAACACACAGACACATATATCCACTTCCTTGAATCCATTATGGCTTCAGACTTCAAAGCTCATACTGGTTCTTTCCCAAATTCACTGAAAACAGAGAGGGTTGCTCCGTGTTTTTCCGGAGCAAAATAATGCATTGTGTTAATGTGCGCTGCTCTCCTCGCTGCACTACGAGTACAAATGCCTCACGATGTCTTTTAATGTAAGCCTCGGAGTTTATGTTTGTTTATTTCTGCTTGTTTACGATGTTGGAGACGTTGCCGCTACAATGGCCTTTACGTGTCCCTCTGTTTTTGTCTTTCAGGTGGGATTTTCGAGCAGACAGACGGACCCGTTTCGCTCGTCAGCGCGGAGGAGCTTGCCTTTAAATTCGCTGTCAATAACATCAACAGAAACAGGACTTTGTTGCCAAACACTACATTAACATACGACATACAGAGGATTAATATCTACGACAGCTTTGAGGCGTCGAGAAAAGGTGAGCGACCTTTTTTTTTTAGTAAAGGATTGTGACTGTCACTGTGGAAGACGACGTCTAAGGAACAAAACATCTGTTTAGTTTAATGGTTTTTTTATTTTGGGCTCAAGAATGTAAAGGTCCAGTGTGTAACATTTGGCAGAAATTTAATCTACTACCCCGTAAGTATGTTTGTATAAGTGTATAATCGCTTTGGGAAATGGAGGCATGAGTAGAATCCTCCATGTTCACCATTATATTCATTTATTTATTTATTTATTTATTACTTCAGGACAATGCACATTAATGAACATATACAAAAGTACATGCAAATGGGCCAGATTATAGCCCAGGGGCTAATTTCCATCTGTAGTCCATATTAGGCAGGTTGATGTTGGAATAAAAAGTAACAAAATATATACATAACTAAACTAAAAGCTATACAAAACAGCAAGGAACAAAACAGGACGATTCATTAGTATGTTTAGTAGTGAGTGCATGTTTGGTTAGATCTAAGCCACGCTTTACCGTGGCTCTTGAAATTGGCCAGAGTGGGACATTCCCTTATAGTTGATGGTATATTGTATTCCACATTGCACTACCTTTAATAGATAGTACACCTCAACGTCCCTGTTTAATACTGCTCTGGCTTACCCGAGTTCGTCGATATCTCACTAATTCTGACTAATTCTTTGGTCTGTGTCTACAAAAAAGGGTCCACACCAGTCTAAAGTTTTCACGCACGTATACTCAATCTCACATTTTCGTCGTAGTAGCGAATATTTCTCACAATAATTTTGCTCTCACGTGTGTTTCCTTGTGTTTTTTTGGGGCAGCGAGTTGTACATGGATGGGACCATACTTCAGGGTTCAGGGTAGTGGTTAGCTAGCACTGTTACATTGCAGCGAAAACAGACCAGTGCTCTTGACCCAGTCTGACCGAGGGCCTTTTTGCATGGAGTTAGTATGTTCTTTCTCAGCTGCCGAGCAAACCACGGGTTTCCAGTTACGTCAAAAAATGAAACCCAAAAGACCTCGGTGTTTTGAATTTGAATGTAGTAACTGTTTTTGGCCACATTTTTTGCACCTTTAATGAGTGAGTTGTCTTTCTTAAGCAAGTTCCTTTGTGACCGTCGGCTTTGTTGTCTCTTTTGACCAAAAACAAGAGCACGGCACCAAGTGGAAGAGAAAGTGTTGTGATTCAGGGAACATGCACATGCACATGTTCAAGTTTGTCTGTGTAGGGATTGCACAGCCCAACATGGAAATTTGTGAAATTGTCATTACATGGAAGCTAGCGCACATCTGTGCAACAAGCATGACCCGACCCTTAACCACTGGGCCTATAATCCCTGCCTTATTTTAGTTATTCAGAATTCATACTGGATGTACTTTGATCGGACAGAACATTCTTTCCTCTCAAACCTCTCCTCTTCTCTTCAGCTTGTGACCAACTGTCACTAGGTGTGGTTGCAATATTCGGGCCCTCGCACAGCTCGTCGTCAAACGCCGTGCAGTCCATTTGCAATGCGCTGGAGGTGCCGCACGTCCAGGTGCGATGGAAACACCACCCCATGGACAGCCGGGACACCTTTTACGCAAACCTGTACCCGGATTACTCATCGCTAAGCTACGCCATCCTGGACTTGGTGCAGTTTCTCAAATGGAAAACAGCCACTGTTGTTTATGACGACAGCACAGGTGAAGACACTCGCACACTTCTATAATGCTACCTAGCTTGATTTTTAGTACACTCTATCACAAATTAAAATACATTTTTTTTTAAAAGAAAATAGGTCAAATAAACTGCTGTTGAGTCAATACTGGGAGTTAATTCACTGAGATAAGCAATAGGTGGCCCAACATATAAACTGTAGGTCCTTACATTAAAAGGATAACAAAGGCACAACTTGATGATGTGAATAAAGGGGACCGTATCTATGTTCCCCGGGTCCTATATTCCCCCGATTTTATGTGACCGGGGAAAATAGGACCCTTCCTCTAAAAAAGGGTCCTATGTTCCCCGATTTCACCCAAAAGGACCCGGGGAACATAGGACCTTTTTTTTTAAAAAGGTCCTATGTTCTAACCCTAAGGGGTCCTTACCCTAACCCTAACCCTCAAGCTCTCTCTCTAACCCTTACCCTTACCCTTACCCTAACCCTTACCCTAACCCTTACCCCTTACCCTAACCCTAACCCTAACCCTAACCCTTACCCTAACCCTAACCCTCTCAAGCTCTCTCTCTAAACCTTACCCTAACCCTACCTTACCCTAAACCTAACCCTAACCCTCTCAAACTCTCTCTCTAACCCTTAAGGCCACATTATACTTCTCCGACTGCGTATGCGTTATCCGTCTGCGTCACCACGGAGACGCCTCGAGCATTTATACTGACGGACACTCGCTGCAATTTCCCGCCCGATCAGTAGGGGTCGCTGCGCAAGGTTGTTGTGCTTCTGGCTACAGTGAGCAATGGCGTCCGAGAAAGAAAGAGAAAAGAAAGACTGTTGTTGTTGAAACAGTGGCCGTTTCTCACTTTTCTGTGTGACGGAACGCAGTTTTAAGATAATTTTAGGCGAGAAATTGGCCATTTAGGGTCTAAACATGTGCTGTGTGTGTATAGATATGACGTATTTATAGTTCGGCAGCGGAGTTATCGGCGGGGATCAGCTCCGCCTCTGTCAGGACGCCCGGAGCGCACTGTGAGCCTGCACAGAGCAGCTTCGCTCGGCCTGTCCTGAGGACCAATCGCAGCTCTTGCCGTCTCCGTTGTCCCTTGACGGAGTGACGGACACTTAAAAAATATTCCGTGCACCCGGAGACGACGCAGAGGCTTTTCGACAGTCTCTGCGTCGATGCAGAGTCTCTACGTAGCCTACGCAGAGCACTTTACGCAGAAGTATAAATTGGGCTTTACCCTTACCCTTACCCTAACCCTACCTTACCCTTACCCTAACCCTAAACCTAACCCTTTACCCTGGAGCTCCACACCCAGGCTTCCACAAAGTGGGGAGCATAAGAACTTTTTTTTGGAAAAACGTGGAACATCGGACCATTTAAAAAAAAAAAAAAGGTCCGATGCTCCCCGATCGGGGAACATAGGACCCGGGGAACATAGGTATGACCCCGAATAAAGAGCGCCATTAGCTGCTTCCATCTATAAATGCAGTAATAATTTCCTCTTGCACTAAATGATTTCCTCATGAGTTCATATAAATCTGCTCTTGTGCACTGTATCTGCCTTTTTTTTTTTTTTTTGCCAGTTCTGACATTTTGTTGGAGGATGTTAACAGTCATCCTTTATTAAATGTGTTTCCATTGCACTTATTCACATTTACCTTTAATCATTATGACAATTTTTCCACTTCCTTCAAGATTGAAGACGTTTTTTTTCCATTTAGGTTTTGTTTTTAATGCATAAATTGAAAAAAAATGTGCATAAATACAGGCTCATTTTCAGTGGCACCGTGCCCTAAAAGTGGTGTCGTCTCTTTTCCCTCAGGTCTTATAAGACTACAGGAGCTGATAATGGCTCCATCCCGGTACAACATCAGGCTAAAGATCCGGCAGCTTCCTGTCGACACGCAGGACACGAGACCTCTCCTCAAGGAAATGAAGAGAAGTCGGGAGTTCCGCATCATTTTCGACTGCAGTCACCACATGGCAGCGCAGATTCTCAAACAGGTCAGTGCAAGGCTGACCCGCCTGCCAGAAATTGGTATTGCTGGACAAAGGAAAAAGCACATTTTTGTCCTTGTCCTTGACACTTTCTTTGACTCTGGTTGACACTTATTCTATTTGTAGTGTGAATGAAAAATGGAAGCCATTTTCTTACCAAGAACTTGGCAGTGGATACGTGGGAGTGACTTGCTGCCCAAATTGACTTTAATATATATCTTTTACATACATGTGTATATAAAAGATATAACAAACTGTCAGTCAACAAAGCACTGTCAGTATGATGCACACAGTCGAGATTGTGTGGGTGGTCTGATGCTCTATAGATGTCAGTAGCAGGCTGCTGGATGCCACCCCCCCCCCCCTTTCCCTTATTCAACAGCTGTCAACTTCTATTATCATGTTTACCAAGTGCTTCATCTCCTTTCATGTTATTTAAATAACTGAGTCCTCCCAAGTTGCTCAAATCTAAGTTGACATATATGTGCTCGTGGCCAGTCTGCGCCAATCTCAGGCCGTGAAATCAGTGTCCACTTGACAGAAGGAGCGAGAGAAGGTTTAGAGGCAAACAAAACCTCCAGACAGTTCCCTTCTCTGACAACAAATCATCGTTAAACAGACTGAAGCGGTTTCTTTTTTAAAATACGGATCAAAGAGACAGCTCGTGCTATCGAGCGTCACACAGCAATAACATATTATAAAAAAGGTTTCTATTTAAAGCATGTGTTGATTTGCTGCGGTGCATTATGGGAAACCTTTGTGTAGATGTATGTTTGTATAGATTGTGTAGATCTGCAATGCTAGGAAGTGATTTGCTTTCAAAGAGGACGGAGGTAACGGCAACGTGGCTCTCATTGGGCGAGACGGCTGTCGACAGTTTACAGGAGGGGTTCTCAAAGTTTTGATACCTGAGGGCCGCCAAATGAAAAAAAAACAGAAAGAAATCCCATTTGTAATAATTTTTAATGACCAATTTTTTTGGAAAAACAAAATCTTTGGTCCAAAATTTGACAAAAACGTCATACTATACTATGTCGTTAAAATGTTTTAAATTTTGGGTGAAAAAATGTTTTGTCCAAAATTTGACAAAAATTACATATATGCTGTCCCAAATTTGAGAATAAAAAAATAAAAAATAAAATTTGGTCCAAAATTTTTCAAAAATTACATATATGCCGTCCCAAATTTGAAAAAAAAATTCAAAAAAAATGTTGGTCCAAAATTTGACAAAAATTACATATATCCGTCCCAAATTTGACATTTTAAAAAAAAAAAATTCTGTCCAAAATTTGTCAAAAACTATACCATGTCGTCCAAAATGTGACAATTTTTTGGGAAAAAATTTAAATGCAAAAATTTGACAAAAACGTCATACTATACTGTGTCACTATGTCATCCAACATTGGATGACATAGTAAATACAGTTCTACAGTTTACACTTATTGGTCTGTATCCAGTAATGTCCAATAAACATTTAACAAGCTTAGTAGCTCCTGGATTAAAACTATCAACAGTAATTCACCGCGGGCCGCCAGAAATGTTTTCCGCGGGCCGCCATTGGCCCCCGGGCCGCACTTTGAGAACCAATGGTTTACGGCATGACTGAAAACACAAAGAAGTGGCCACAGAAAGTTTGAGAAGTGTAAAATTGTACTGCTCAAAACAACAACAACCACAAAGTCGTTGGACTGAGCCTGTTTTCAAATGAAGGAGGAAACGTACAAATAATGTTACTAGAGCTGCAACTAACGATTGTTTTCGTAATCGATTAATCTGTCGATTATTTTCTCGATTAATCGATGAATCGGAATTTGGTCCATAAAATGTCAGAAAATGTTAAAAAACGTTGATCAGTGTTTGTCAAACCTGGAAATTCTGATGTTCTTGGAAGTCTTGTTTTGTCCACAAACCAACATGATTCAGTTTTAACGATTTCTTTGTTATGAGGAGCAAAGAAACCAAGAAAATATTCACATTTAAGAAGCTGAAACAATCAGAAATCTTGTTTTACTGATGAAAAAAAGCTTCAAACCGATTAATCTATTATCAAAATAGTTGGCGATTAATTTAAAATCACCACAATTTTGGAAAGAGAGACAATAGTGAGTTCTTGTTGTGCTCTGCGGCAAAGAGGGGAATAGAAATCCAATCTGTTTTGAGCGGAAGTGAATTTTGCGATCAGTCAATTCGACCAAATAATTGTGAAAAATAGTGAAATAGTGAAAACACTGAAAAAGAAAGAAAGAAAATGTAATGTGATCTAACTGGTGCAGGTGCGCGCGTGTGTGTGAAGCAGGATTTGATGCGATTATATTTTTAAAAAAAATGGTTTAAATGTCACATCTGAAACACTGCGTTATGCCCCTGGGATATTTTCGATTGTCACGCCGATTCTCGACAACGTGACGCGTCCTGTCTTCGTTTTTTGACGAGCTCAGTCGCGCTCAACGTGTGTCTGTCAGGGTTACACTCCCTCTCAGCCTGGATGGTAAAAAATAGTTTGCACGTCCTTGTCGTTGTTATTGTTGTTGTTGTTTTTGAAAAAAAACCCCAAAAAAAACAGTTTTTGGCCGAACATCGTAATAATTGAGTTTTAATTTTTTATAACAGTGTTTGTGCAGCTGGGAAGAGCTAAAATAATAGCTTGACGGAGAACAGAACATTTTGACACAATTATATTGCATCATCGCTGTAAATGCATCCTGCCGCCGCGCAAACGGACGACTTTAATTAATGAAATCTCAGGCTCACGATACAAAACATCACTCACATTTTCAATGTCATGCGTTTGGCTTGATGTCTCGGGATGCGAGGAGGGTGGAGGAAAGGAGGGGGGGGGGGGGGGTGAATTTGCCTCCATGGAAGCACAGCATCTTATTTACATAACCTTGGTTCTTTTATTCCCCCCCCCCCCCACCCACCCCCCCCTCACCAACAACAGATGGTACAATTAAATGGGAAGCACAACTGCCATGGGAACGTGCCTGCCTTTGAATGTAGATTGAGTAAAAACAAGTGGCAGTGATGGAGTGTTCATCTATGAGACAAAGATTACGCCACAAGTCCTTGATTGAAAGCTCGTCTCTCTCTCCCTCTCTCTCTCTCGAACAATTTAGATGCATAGGAAGTCATCAAGTACCGTTGCCGTTCTGTAAATCTCTGGACCACATATGGCGCAGAACTCACAGCAAAGCGAGAGCGGAAACTTACTCGGGGAAATGAACAGCATGTTCGTCAATATGCTCATTAAAACTGTTTTTTTCTCTTCTTCGCTGATGAAAGTCATTTGTGCACCTCTCCGGTTCTGTTTGTTCTCACTGAGCCGTTCCACAAATTGACCGTTTTCTTTCCCTCTCTCTCTTTTTTTTGTCCTCCTTCATCCACTTGTTTCCTGTCCCCGTTCTCTGTCTCTGTATCCCTTTGCAGGCACAGACCATGGGGATGATGACGGAGTATTACCACTATATCTTCACCACTCTGGTAATGTATCACGCTTGTAAAATGCAAATAGAGTTTCCCGTTTGTTCTCATCTCTCCACCGCTTGCGTTTTTGATGAATAGCGGCTAATTGCCAATGGGCTTTGGATCCAGTCCATTATATCAATTTTGTTTGACAAGCTCGAGGCATAATGGAGTCTTCAGTGTACTGTAGTAAATACTCTACTTAATAGCAAAGTCAACAAAAGTCTTGGAGGTGGCAGCGTTAAAAAAAAAAAAAGAAACAAACAACATCCTGATTTTCGCTCCCAAATTTACAAAAGATTAGGACTTTCACAGTCCCATATTTCCAGTGGACTTGGTAGCTGTACAGCAGATGTGGAAACACCATGAAGTGCCACTCACTACCATTCGGCACACGTGTTAATCAGTTGCAATGTCCACACTGGACCATGCTTAAGCACTTCAGAGCAGCTTTTGATCTGTTTCAGGGTCTGGACTATTTAAATGCTTTAATAATGTTGACTGAAGCCCCAATTTATACTTCTGCGTAAAGCGCTCTGCGTAGGTTACGCAGAGCCTCTGCGTCGTCTCCGACTGCACAAAATATTTTTTTAAGTGTCCGTCACTCCGTCAAGGTGACAACGGAGACGGCAAGAGCTGCGATCGGTCCTCAGGACAGGCCGAGATAACAGCTGCTCCGTGCCGGCTCACAGTGAGCACCGAGCGTCCACAGCGGCGGAGCTGATCGCCGCCGACAACGTCGCTGCCGAACTATAAATACGTCATATCTTAACACACACAAACCACATGTTTAGACTCTAAATGGCCAATTTCTCGCCTCAAATTATCTTGAAACTGCGTTCCGTGACACAGAAAAGTGAGAAACGGCCACTGTTTCAACAACAACAGTCGCGTATCCGTCACCACGACGCAGAAGTATGAAGGCTCGAGGGGTCTCCGTGGTGACGCAGTCGGATAACGCATTGCGCAGTCGGAGAAGTATAATGTGACATTTCCTTAACTTAACTACTTATGACCTGTATGACTGACGTTGAATAGGCCGACTTTTGTGTTTTTTTTTCTGTTTTTACAGATTTTTAGATATCGGGGCAGCCAACGAGTGACTTATTATGCCAAACTCAGTGGATGGTACAATTTTATTTTTCCGTCTCTATCAGAGTTTAATAGCAAATGATACACAACGTTACTCAAAATGAATCTGTCAAATACATTTTTGGATTAAGAATACTAACATTTTTAGTGATTTAGCAGCATTTTTCAGGATTATTCTCCAACACAATCACTCCTCTCTCCCTCTGTTGCAGTTTTTCCATGTGTCTTTTTTTTTATTCATCATTTATTTTGATGCATTGCACAGATTTGTCATTTATAAAGGTAAGATGAGCTGACATGCCCCATCCTCTCTATGTTACATTTACCGCACACAAGCAGAGAGAGGGGGAGCAGGATCATAACGTGGTGACATGGTGCAACATTTTGGCAACTGGGGCACTTCACAGCGTGTGTGCTGTCCCGTTCATAACACATTTTAAATGTTATAGCAACAGCTAAAGGTGAAGTTATGATTTTCAGATGCCATAAAATACATTTATTTGCATACGTTAAAAAATGGCATGACACGCATTACTGTGCAAAAGTCTCAGGCCACCATTCGATGTGTTTTAGCAATGCCTTAATCATTTATAATCTGGATGGATGGACCTGGAGTGTAAAAGTAGTAATATTAAATACCTGCATTTGTCAAAAAAAATATCTGGCGTGCAAAATGTTAACGTTAAACTCATTGTCAGTTTGCTATTGTATAAATAAGACACATTTCCAGTCACATCACGACACACCTGGGACTTTTACACAGCACTGTGCGTCTCATTCTGTTAATAACAGGAAAACCGAGAGTTTGATCCCCATATTAGTCTAATCTACGTGCCAATGTGTCCCTGGTACAAGACACTTAACCTTATATTGAGATCCAGCTTACTGGGGTGCATAAGTGCACTCCTGGTGACAGTCCCAAGCTGGGATAAATGGAGAGGGTTGTGTCAGGAAGGACATAAAAAGACTGGCATTAAAAGCAATGCCAAAAAAAAAAATTGTAGGATTATCATTATTATCATTTGGTCTTTGTCAATTTCCTCTTAAAAGACCACTGAGCAGGATTTGGTGGCATATAGTGGTGATTATGGCAAATTATGGCAGCACAAAAATAGATTTGGCAGACTCTGAGAAGAGGAACAACTATCATGTAATATAGAGATGAAAACACACCAGTTCTTATTTATTTTCAAAAAAATGTCATCAATCTTTTTTTGGGTGGTTGAGACACTTGAGTTCCTACATACTGTCACATTTAATCCTTCTAATCCCAATCTTCTTAATCCTACAAAAAGTTGCATTTAATATTTGGCTAACAAAACAGCCTGCAAATCCTGAATAAAAAGAGAGCGGAAACCAGCCGTATTGTCGTTGTTTGTGTATAGCCTGTAACAATTAATCATCGCAAAAAAAAAAACACAAGAGAGAGCCAGTGAAAACACATGAGCCACAGCGTGCGCGCGTTTTCCTCATTTCAAAACAGCACAGTTGTCATTTTACTGTCCACTGCCCACGTTTATTAAATAGCAAATCTGACCACCCATGTGCGTGTTGGTCTAAAATGATTGATGGTCTGGCTCATTGTTTTTTTTTTTTGTTTTTTTTTTCCCTGACATATTTTCACACAATTCTCACTTTTTCCCTAAAATGATCTTGTCGGGCTAATATAAGCGGAAGCAGAAGAGGGACACGGCTGCTCTTCACTCTGACACTGGTGACAAACAGACTGAATTGGAATGAGCACCAGCCTGTTCTGTGCTGTTCCTTTCACTCTCTGTTATTGTCTCTGCTTCTGCCTCCCGTGTTCTCTCTCTTTCACACACACACACACACACACACATTCTTGTACTTGCGGCATACTGAGGACCACCATTTCCACTTTATAAATCAACACAATTACAAATATCTACTTCATGAATGACATCTTTAAAGAACTACTGGTTGCAGTACCATAAAATGTCTGCAGGTGGAGCCCCAGAGCAAAAATGGCTGGAAAACTTTTTTTTTTATTATTATTTTTGGTCCAAAATTTTACAAAAACCTCATACTATACTATGTCGATAATTTTTTTTTTAAATTTTGACCAAAAATTTTTGGTCCCAAAATTTACAAAAACATCATACTATACTATGTTGATAAATTTTTTTTAAAATTTTGACCAAAAATTTTTGGTCCAAAAATTGACAAAAACATCATACTATACTATGTCGATCATTTTTTTTTTAAATTTTGACAAAAAAAATTTGGTCCAAAAATTGACAAAAACATCATACTATACTATGTCGATCAAATTTTTGTAAAATTTTGACAAAAAAATGTTGGTCCAAAAATTGACAAAAACATCATACTATACTATGTAGATCAATTTTTTTTAAAATTTTGACCAAAAATGTTTGCTCCAAAAATTGACAAAAACATCATACTATACTATGTCAATCAAATTTTTTAAAAATTTTGACCAAAAATTTTTGGTCCAAAAATTGACAAAAACATCATACTATACTATGTCGATCAAATTTTTTTTAAATTTTGACCCAAAATTTTTGGTCCAAAAATTGACAAAAACGTCATACTATACTATGTCGATCAAATTTGTGTAAAATTTTGACCAAACATTTTTGGTCCAAAAATTGACAAAAACATCATACTATACTATGTGGACCAAAATGAAAAAAAAAATTGGACCAAAAATGTTTGGTCCAAAATTTACAAAAACGTCATACTATACTATGTCGATCAATTTTTTTTTTAATTCTGACAAAAAAAATTTGGTCCAAAAATTGACAAAAACATCATACTATACTATGTTGATCAAACTTTTTTAAAATTTTGACCAAAAATTTTTGGTCCAAAAATTGACAAAAACATCATACTATACTATGTCGATCAAATTTTTGTAAAATTTTGACAAAAAAATGTTGGTCCAAAAATTGACAAAAACATCATACTATACTATGTCGATCAAATTTTTTTCAAATTTTGACCAAAAATTTTTGGTCCAAAAATTGACAAAAACATCATACTATACTATGTCGATCAATTTTTTTTCAATTTTGACAAAAAAATGTTGGTCCAAAAATTGACAAAAACATCATACTATACTATGTCGATCAATTTTTTTTCAATTTTGACCAAAAATTTTGGGTCCAAAAATTGACAAAAACATCATACTATACTATGTCGATCAAATTTTTGTAAAATTTTGACAAAAAATTTTTGGTCCAAAAATTGACAAAAACATCATACTATACTATGTCGATCAAATTTTTTTTCAATTTTGACCAAAAATTTTTGGTCCAAAAATTGACAAAAACATCATACTATACTATGTCGATCAAATTTTTGTAAAATTTTGACAAAATTTTTGGTCCAAAAATGGACAAAAACATCATACTAAATACTATGTCGATCAAATTTTTGTAAAATTTTGACAAGAAATGTTTGGTCTAAAAATTGACAAAAACATCATACTATACTATGTCGACCAAAATGAAAAAAAAAATTGGACCAAAAATGTTTGGTCCAAAATTTGACAAAAACGTCATACTATACTATGTCGTCCCAAATTTTTTTTTTTTTTGACAAATTAAAGTATAGCATGTTATAGCAACCTAAGGAAGTGATTTCAATGTAAACAAAGTGAGGACCGGCCAAAATGTCCTCACTCCGTAAAAATGACCTCACTTTGTTGGTTAAAAAACCCTCACTGGTCCTCAGTATGCTGCAAGTACAAGAACACACACACACACGCACACACACACAGTCCCGCTCGCTCTGTCTCCCTGGATTGGGCCAGTCTGTTGTGATAATACGATATGACACAGAGGTCCAAGCGTGATGGGTGTCATCTTTTATGCTCGACAGCGTGGAAATGACATTGTTCTGCCGCGCGTCGTGTTATTGTAGCAAGCGTACTACTTCAACGGGTGAAATTTGAAACTCTTTCTTTCTTTCTTTTTTTTTTTTTCCCCAAGTACACTGGTTTATGCGTGTTAAGTGTAACAGTTTCCCGATAAATTAAAGGCGCCATATGTAAGAATGTGGCCAAAAGCGGTTACTACATTCAAATTAAAAATAAAGAGGTGTTTTAGGTTTCGTTTTCTGACGTAACTGGCAACCCGTGGTTGCTCGGGCAGCTGAGACTCTACTGACTGCAATGATTGGTAGACGGCGGTAGGTGGCGCCACATGTAAAAACATGATTTCAAAACCTAAACCTAAACCTAAAAGATTATTTTTAATGCAAATATTTTGCACCTCTAAATAGAAAAATATTACATTTAAGTTTAAACTCATGATTTCAATTAAAGGTCCGGTATGCAATATTTGGTACACTAACACAAAGCTAATTGTATCATGCCTAAATTAACACAACAAATTAACTTTTCTCACTGTTTCTAACTGAAGCATTTTAGCCAAAGACTTTCAAAGCTTTCTTCACCTTCAGCTGACATTGAACTATTTTCTGCCTCTACCTCATGTGGCCGCGTTTGTTGCTGCATCCAAATGAAATGTATACCATAAACTCTGAGCTTTCAGAAATCCAAACTTTTATTGCTCATGAATATGGGTATATTTGTGTATTTTTTAGGTCAAATTTAAAATCGGGATTTTTGTATTTTCCTTGAGTACGTATTGACTCAAGTATTGCACTTAGTTACTTTATAAATCCTATCCGTTACTGAGTAAAAATAAAAAATTCAGCACAATGAATGAAGACCTACAGGGGCGAAAATATACACCAGAACCACACCAATGATGATGTGATTAGCACCATTAGCACTGGCGCGTGAACATAGAGGGCGTGGCCAAAAGTGACGTAATATCCGGTCGCACCGGGGCGCGTGAGCTCCAAAATAGTTTTGGATTTCTGACCCCTTGTCATATTTCTACTACCCTCACACCCCCACGCAAAGTAACTAAGTAACTTTTACTTAAAGTACATGAAAATGAACTACTTTTTTACTTCTACTTGAGTACATTTTCAGATGACTACTTTTACTTCTAATTGAGTAATATTTCCTCAAAGTATTGGTACTTTTACTTGAGTACAATATTTTAGTACTTATGTAAATAGTAAAAGATCCAGTTTGTTACATTTTCAATCATTTATTGGTAAGATAATGCATATAGAACCCATAAGTGTGTTTGTAAAAGTATAATCACCTTGAAATAAATACGGTTCCAGTACAAACACATATTTATATGTACTTTGGGCAAGGGCCTTGCTTTGTCGAGGCTGCCATCTTGCTCCGTCAGGTTTTTTACAGAAGCCTGAATGGACAAATCAGCCCCGTGTGCATTTGGCAATTTTGCAAGTTTATTATGCAAACAGAGGAGTTATTTAGTTATCTTGTGAGGCAGAATGTTGCTTGTTGCACCTTTATTGCACCTCCCACAATGGGATATTGCATAGAATCATAGTGTAGGTATCTATTTAAATATGTTGCTTTACATTATTGTTGTCAACACCATTCGTGAAACTATACCCACAGGCTTGATTCAAGGGAAAATGATGAAAACATGCGATACATTAGCAGTACAATTCCCCTTCCTCTGCTATGATGTTTTATCTTCTGAGGTGTGGAAAATGGCGACTTATTAGAGCATGAAAAGGCAACGGCGCGGCGGCGGTGTGGGCTAATAACTTCCCCTTGTCCTTCGAAATGAGTCTGTCATCGCTCCTGTCTCGCAGCGGCAATCTCCGAGAACCTATAAAGCTGCAACACTTATGCATGTACGCTCAGAGATATGCAAGCGCGTGTTCCTCCTCAGGTTAAAGATTTTCTGCATAATTCTCTTGTAGGATTATGTTGATTCTGTGTCACGCGGATGTGTGTGCAAGCAAATGCGGCGCTGCAAAAATTTGAAATTGGAACAACTCTCCCAGCTTCTCCGGGATCGCAAACCCCGCGAAACAAAAAATGAAATATGTCACGAACAGATAAGTTAGTTTTTCCATAAACAATTCTCTCCCGATGACTTTGTATCCTTCGCTTGACAGCAATCGCGTAACCCGATCTGCTCTGTGTGAGCGTTTCTGAGTGAGAACAATACTGATTTACTTTCATCCAGGTTCATAAAAGATAGTACTGTACTATATCCTAGTGGGAAAGGCAGGGAAAAAAAAAGGAAGCGTATTTCAGTGACTGGCGGTGACTGTTCTTTAGTAAGTGTCTTGCACACACTTGTTCCCGCGGCACTAACCCCACAGGGTGTTAATGAAATATCTATGTTCATCCAAATGTCTTTTCCAAGCCCTTTCCAACGCGACGTGTCAACATGTGACTTCACACTTCGGCTGCAACGGCTGCCATAGAAATTGCAGCAACTCAAATTGAATTTTTTTTTTTTTTTGGCTTAGAAGCCAAGGGAACGCAAGTGTTGAATTATTAATGCGATCCAACAGACGTAGTAGGGTTTTGTTGCCCCTTGTTCTTAATTGTTTCCTTATCCAAAAGCAACAATTACACTCGCCAAATAAGGAAAATGTATGTTTTTTTTTCTCTCCGATATTTTATATAATTTATCTTGATGAAGAAAGACATTTTTACGGACCCCGTGTATAACTCAAGCGTGTCGTTTTTTGCAGCGTTGTTATGCAAGTGCAAACAACAATAACACTTTGTCAATTCTAAAAAGGATTTGCCAAAAAAGTAACTCCGCCACAAAAGAGCCTTTTAAGATTTCATTTATTATGAAGAGACCACTTCAGACACCTCACTTAAAGTCTCCAGATCTGACATTGAAAGCTGCATTTCTCCTTCGTTTCTCTCCATTCGGTCTTAATATAGAATCTCTTTAATCAGATGCGGCGTCATTGTCTTTTTTTTTTTTTTTTTTTTTTACGTGACTAGAAAGCAAACAGGATAAATACTTTATAACAAAGATGCTCAGCAACTGGCAGACTTAATGAGAATCCACCCACATTTTGTTTCTGTTCCCTTTTAAAAACAAAGGACCTGATGGCCATCGACCTGGAGCCGTATCGCTTCTGCGGTGTCAATATGACCGGCTTCCGCATCCTCAACGTGGAAAATCCCCAGGTCGCATCCATTGTGGACAAATGGTCGATGGAGAGGCAGCTACCACCTAAACCGGATTCAGGCCTGCTGGAGGGCATCATGACGGTATGTTTTATCGCCGTGTTTGTTCCCCATTTTTATGTCGGTCGTCAAAACGTCAACGTGCAGACGCCACACATATCTTATCATTCTCTCTTATCGATAGTTTTTGCCCATGGTAAGAAACAGTTTTCATTCTTAAAGAAACCATTCCCATTCTGTAGAGTCTCACATCTCACATTTTGGGATGTACACAAAATGGATGATTTTTGCTTCAGTTTTAGAAAAAACGTGAAATGAAAAATATTTTTTTTATTTGGTAACGCTTTCTTTTTCAGTCCCCTAATCACCAGGTATTTACATTTAACAAGAAAGTAAATACAGTGAAACTGTTGCCAAAATACTAGGCATTTGCCCGGTAACTATATAGTAAATTATAGTGTGTTATTGTGTAATTACTGCTGTTAATAAGAAGGTATGTACAGCGAAACTATGGCCTAAATGCTGGGTATTCACCTGGTATCTATATAGTAAATTTTAGTGTATTATTGGGTTATAAACTGGTAATAAGCAGGTACTTACAGTCCCCTAATTACTAGCTATTTACCCAAGGGGTAACCTAACCCTAACCCAAACTATGTGTGTAAGAACATGGTAATTACATGGAAACAAGTTTGGCTTTCTTTTACACTACAGTTTTACTTTACTTACCGAGTACATTACCCAGTATTTTGGCAACGGTTTCACTGTATTTACTTCATAATTACCATTGGTAATTAACTAGTAACATTTTTGTGTTACCATGAATTTACCAGGTAAATACCTGGTAATAAGGGGACTGTAAACGAAAGCGTTACCTTTTATTTGTATTTTTAAACATTATGACAAAGGGGGAATAAGAGGAATGTTAGGGTGCTCATACAGCCAGCATCTCATAAACGTAAAGTATTGTTCTGGGATTCAATTGACAGCAACATCCTCTGTTTATTGAGATGCAAAATGTAGACAAAAGCTAGGCAAGAGCACATGAAGGTCGTGCAAGGTTTTTAAGAGACGAGATCTCTGAAGCTAAACAAAAGAAAAGGAGAACATTTTCATCCGAGCTGCAATCCGGGTTCTGTTTTAACATGCTGATAGCTTCCAACTCATCGATCCACGAACAATCCAGCTTGTGCAACTTAGGCTGTGCTTTACGCGACAACGCTCCCGGTGTGAAACCGACAAAATATTTTATCAGATGTGCCTTTCGTGTAGACGGCGACGGTGTTTTTGGGGCTTAAAAGACAATAATGTCTTAAAAACGCAAAAAAAATGAAGCCACCCTCCAGAGCGGAAATCTTAAAAAACGCTCTCCGCTGTCGCGTTCCCGTCTAAAGGGTTGAAAACGTGTCAAAAGTGCGCTCTGAGCTGCTCACGCTGGCTTATCCTCCCGCACGCGTTGACGTCAGATCCATGTGCGGCACAGACAAACAACAACAAACGTGTGGGATTATAATCCCATCAGTCGGACATTCAAGTTGCCTTAGCTGCTCTGATACCTTATCCAGGAGTCATTTCAGCAATTACGCCAAGTTAATGTTTTGGTTTTCCACTGTGGGCGACTCAGCGCTACTAGAGAGAAGTAGAAGGACGTTTCAGCGCAGTGCCACCTAGCCACCTGGCATGCATACTACATCACATTTCACACACTTTTGCGTCACCGTGTGCATGTAGACGCTCGTCTGAACGCGAAATAAAAAGCGGGAACGCAATGACCCACTTTTGCGGGGTTTGTGTTCAGATCGTTGTCGTGTAAAGCTATAGCCTCATTATCGACCAGATGAATGAAATGTAGATGATCAAGGAAATATTTACGCGATAAAAGTCACAAAGCCTGACATTAGCCACATTAGTTGTGTCAAACAACTTTAAGAACAGCTAAAGGGAGAAATGAGTCTTTGCGTTACAAAATGTTACCTACAGCAGGTTTATACTGAACTCATTTACGTGAATTAATTAACATTGTCATTCATTTCCCTAATGAGCAATTTCAAATAATGTGCAGTTTCCAATTCTTTTAATTCTCCAATTGTAGAGTCGTGTTCATTATCAAATGTTAATTTATTAAGTCAGTGCAGCATGTCAGTGCATGTGTCAAAAGCAATTATGTTTCCATTTTCCCTCGTGCCGTTATTGAAATCTACCACGTTTTGTTTCTTTTACGGGGAAAAAAAAAAGTGTGAAATTTGACGTTCAAATGTAGCCTTATACGATAGCGTTATACTGAAATAATGTTTACCCCTTATTCCAGACAGATGCAGCTCTGACCTATGACGCGGTCCACATTGTGTCCGTGTCGTACCAACACGCTCCACAGATGACGGTGAACTCGCTGCAATGCCACCGTCACAAACCCTGGAGATTCGGAGGGCGCTTCATGAGTTTCATTAAAGAGGTGATGGCGACACATTTGGCACGTTTACCATTTTGATTTGAGTTGGATTTTATTTTTGTAGCGCACCGAACGACAATTGAACAATCTCTGCTGAGACTGGAGCCTAGTGTGTGTCGTGGTGTGTGAGGACAGTGTGTAGTCATTTGAGGCTCAGGTATTTACTCGGTAAATCAATAATATCCACATACAAAGAAAACCAAGCCTTGACAGACACTTGAAAGCAGGGTTGTTGTCAGCTCCTTATATTCCCCGTATTCGTAACCTATTTTCCCGAAAAGCGCATACTGTCACCTTTTGAAAGCACAACTCGTGTAATCAGCTCTTATTTCATCTAACACGAGAGTCTGACAGTGCCTCAGAATACACAAACACGTCTTTGCAAAAGACGGGTGAAGGGGTGCACGGAGACGCTACTATTTGTATCTGGATTTGTTCAAACGACGAAATCACTTGTGTTTGTCTTGGGTGTGCGGCGTAGTAATGGTAGACATTATTTTTAATGATGATTCAGACGACTGAAAAGTTAATGCATTAACCGCACGGGTTGATGGTAATTCATACAGGCTTCAGAATCAGTCATCTGTGGGGAGCTACCAAATTTCCATATACCTACAGGGTAATGAAATCGATAGCAACGGGGTGCCGTCCAGACGAAAAAGGGCGCGGCTAAAACCCTCGCTGTAGTAAAATGCAGGACAACATGTCATCAAACATGGCTCTGCCTGGGATTACATCCTTACTACTGTGTTGTTTTTATGTTCAGGTAACAATAAAACCTCATCCAGCGCCTCAGTATGTCAGCTCCTGAGAAGCTATTTTTAATCACCGCGCGATTATTTAGGTACAGGAAAAGTGACTCCTCTATAGTTAAAGTTTCAGAAAATAATAGCAATGAGATGACAATGGTACTGGCCACATGTGGAGGATAAAGTGGTAGAAGATGGTTTGATTGATTGATGGATTGATGAACGCATACAGTGAAAAGCAGATAGTTGTGGTGTGTCTGATAAGAACCAGGAAGAATTCAGGAAGTGAATGTGGGTCACTGCATTATCGTTTTCCCAAGGTATTAGTTTTTACCTGTCTAGACTAAAATGCATTTTTAAAGTATTAACCTTCCCTGTTTTTAGGACTCTAAAATGCCAGGGTAGTGTGGCATATCTGGAGCAGAATTTATGCATTTTTAAACTGAGAACTACAGGTGTAGTTTGGGTATCCATGGATGGAAAAACACTGCCAGTGTTTTATGAGCCCTCATTGCTGGCATTTGCAACCAGTTTTAAGTATACTTATTAGCCAGTTTAGGCCTATTTCCTAGTGGTTATCTTTTGAGCCGCACTGTGAGAGGATGTGGTCGTAGGTTTCCTTAGCACCTATTCGCCCATCCATAACATGACAATGTCCATACTGACAAACCCCACTAGTAATGTTTCCAAAGTGGAAGCTTACAATTGCAAACTACGGTGAACAACATCCTTTCTGGTATGCTTAGGCCACCATAGTTCCTTGACACGAGCGCATGTTCGGTCATCACCTTTTACATGCTGGAACTTTAAAGCGGAACTAGACCGGAAGTTCCTATTATCGCTGTTTTTTTTGGTGTGTATCTGCGTCATTACCTTGTTTATGAAGCCCTGAAGGTTCGAAACAAACAGTTCAGCCACTGCTGAGAACGCTGTGTTTTATTGTAATCTCGGGGCTCAACGAGATCACTGAAAATCCCGTAATAGTTACGTAAGCAGCGGTTCTCCTGAACAACCGATCGTCCTGCTCCGGGCACTAGTCCCGGCACATCCGGTTACGTACATTGAACCGCAGAAGAAGAATAACGTCCGTTGTGGAGGTGTTTCACGAGCAACAGTGTCTTCTGACTCTGGGTCTGACTCCGGTTTAAAGTCATAAAAGGGACTGCGGCGGGGAGTCGTGAAGAAGCTATTTTAAAACACTGTTAAAACAATGTTTTGATAATGAGGAGCAGTGCATCCGCCGTTCCAGAGGGGGGCGCTGCGCTTCTGAGAACGGATGTGCTGGATAGTACTGGCCAATCACAAGACTCTGTCTTCTGGGGGTGAAAGTTCACTCTGAAATCTCGCAGCAGAAAAACACTGTCAGAAAAGAGGATTTCTATCGGCTAGGTTACAGCAACAAGGAGGTTTTTGACCATAAAAACAAGTTAATATATGTAAGTAGACCTCCATAACTAACATATATGTGCAACAGGACCACTCTATGTGACCTTTAATGGTAAACCCACTGTGGCTACCTGGCCGCAATGTCACAACGTGGACGCGACTGCGAGCGGTTGTGTGTATGCCTGTGCCAGCTCTGCGGTTGGCTGGTACCCTGTTTAGGGTATGGCCGACCTCTCGACAAGTGCCAGCTGGGATATGTTCCAGTACCCCCTGTGACGTGCAATGATACAGGGACAGATGGATACGCTGTCATTACCTGGCCTGCACTTTACCTCCAGCGAGAGAGGCTGGGGAGTTGTGAGCATGCAGTGTGTCTCTCTCATATACAACTGGTCCAATGACCTATTTTCTTCCAGTCCAGGTGCACAGAAAGCAAAGAGTGGACACGCGAATGGCCTCGGACGTTGTTCATCTACTTTTAAGATTCAAAGTGCAGAAATTAAATGTAAAATACAGAAGGATAGTTATAGGTTTGGTTTTTGTAACCTTAGAATCGTGAGCACAACAACAGACAGACTACACTCTTAAGCCCAATTTATACTCCTGCGTAAAGTGCTCTGCGTAGGCTACGCAGAGTCCTCTGCGTCGACGCAGAACCTGTCGAAGAGCCTCTGCGTCGTCTCTGGGTGCACGGAATATTTTTTAAGTGTCCGTCACTCCGTCAAGGGACAACGGAGACGGCAAGAGCTGCGATTGGTCCTCAGGACAGGCCGAGATAACGCTGCTCTGTGCCGGCTCACAGTGAGCAGCGAGCGACCACAGAGGGCGGAGCTGATCACCGCCGACTTCGTCGCTGCCGAACTATAAATACGTCATATCTTAACACACAGCACACGTTTAGACTCTAAATGGCCAATTTCTCGCCTCAAATTATCTTAAAACTGCGTTCCGGGACACAGAAAAGTGACAAACGGCCACTGTTTCAACAACAACAGTCTTTCTCCCTTGGACGCCATTGCTCACTGTAGCCAAAAGCACAACAACCTTGCGCAGCGACCCCTACTGATCGGGCGGGAAATTGCAGCGCCTATCTGTCACCACGACGCAGAAGTATAAAGGCTCGAGTGGTCTACGTGGTGACGCAGACGGATAACGCATTACGCAGTCGGAGAAGTATAATGTGGCCTTTAGAAATAAGGGTTCCAAAAGGGTCCTTCTACAAGGGCTGAGGTTCTACCTGGAATCAGTTGCTTCTGAAAAACCCTTTCCAGAAGACAGGGTTTTTCAAGGGTTCTTGGGTAACACTAATGGTTCCAGTAAGAAACATTTTGATCCAGAGAACTGGACTATTTAAAACCCCTTTTCAGAATAAAGGTTTTTAAAAGGGTTCTTGGTGGAACCCTCCAAAAGGATAGTACAACTGATTCCAAACTGATTATATAGATCAGTCGCCATTCCCCTTCCAGTCTTGTATACCTGGAAACAAGAGAGCTGAATATGGGGTAACTGATGACCTGTCTTGTAATCTGGTTCAGTGGAACACAGGGAAGGACTAGGAGTCGTGTGTAAAAAAAAAAATAATACCCTCATATTTCCCCTACTGCTTCACCTTGAAAGACAGTATGATTCAATTTGAGGTTTGGTATTTCCACTATTATGTGTCGCTCCTCCAGGAGACCAGACCTCACCAGCAGGCAATATCCTTGACATAGCAGGATCTTGATCGTCCAAGACTGCATGACATTCTCTTCGCTGGTATCTGAAGACAGTGTTTGACATTGCTGTAGCTCAAATCAAATCGGATAAATATGAAGTGACGTACAATTTCTGTGGAAGAGTTTGTTGTTTATGTTTTTATTCCAACTTGTGTTTGGGATCAAGGAGGCCAGACCGTGTGCACTTGCACTTCAAGACTTTCTAGGGAGATGTTTGTCCCTAAAAAGTTTACCCACCATCATCTAGAGTTTTATTAGACTTTACTAAACAGCATAATATAACAAATGGAGGACTTCTCTCTCGCCTTATCCTTTCCCAAGCATGTCAGGATATATAGTGGCCTTTGAATACTATGCAGATAATGCATATTAGTAACCTCATGATTATTATTTTTTTTTTTTTAAAATGATTCGACACAAATGCAAACACACTTGTGGGCAGTATACATTTGTGCCAGTCACTGTTTGCCCCCTAAATGTTACACAGTTTTGTTTAAGTGTGTAGATTATGTGTCTTCCTACCTCTTGCTTGCTTGCATCACATAGTGAAATACATTTATAGTGCATTTAATGGCCCACTATATTCTCCATGGAAGGGGGCCATAAGTAAAAAAATACTATTACTACTATTTATATCGTAAAAGCCTGTCTCTATGAACTATGTCTATTGGTGAAACGGACAAAGTTGAAAAACTGCACATGAGGATGCAGGTCAGTGTTGACGATGAAGCCTACACGATAAAGTTAAAAGAAAGAACTCTCCCTGTGTAAACATATTTAGAGTTCTACTGTGTAGCCATCCATTTATAATGACATATCCACGATGAACACCTTGAAGGGAGGAACATTTAATTCTCGTCCTTGCCCTGAAAATGTGACCGTTTCCAGCTATTCCCAAAACTCCCAGAATTGATTGCGGCCAAGCGTGCTCTGAAATCTGATGCCTCGTATTATCATGTTACTCAGCTATGCTTCCCCATCTGGTACAGAATCTATGAATACCGTCTGCGTGCGTTGAGTTGTTGCAGGAACGGTTTGTTTGCGCACATCTGCCAAGAGTGCAGACACAATATTGCATCAGCTCACATCACAACAATGCAACTCAACAGTGTTGAGTGCGTGTGGTCAGTTGAAAAAAACGAGCATTGTTAGCCATGCCGAGAAGATGTAGCATCACCAGCAACTTCATGTGATCACGATGAAGGCTAATAAACAGATATTATGCTGTATTTCCTATGCAAACACACTGTCGTGTGAGGCTCCGAAAACACTTACTCGGGCCAGATTTACAGTGGCACCGTGATGAGTGTCTGACACATTCTGAAGGTCGAGCTGGCCCTTTGGCTGTGATGTGGCTGAGGCATTTATGTCACTCTTTGAATTAGAGCAGTTTGAACATGCCACCCCCCCCCCCCCCACCCCCCTCCCCCTCTGCAGCGATATAGGGTGGTTGAGATGAAGTATGAGACCATGTGGGGAAAAGTAGAGCGCCACAGACTTCACCTTGAAGCTTTGATCTTCTCACAACAAGTCATGGCAAACTTCAGTGAGCACAGGATAGACCTGTAGGGTTGTCACATTTTGGATTTAAAAACTGCTTGACAAGATTACACCAGTTTATAATATTTTTACATGAATAAAACAATAAAATACAGTTCCTTGCATAGCACGTTACCTCAATTTCGAAAGGGTTGTACTATACTGAATGTACGACCCAACCATTAGTATGTTTTTAAATAAACATGACGTGAACAAATCTGTTGCACGACCAACGTTCATACAATGTCAGTGCAAAGTTGCATGGATGGAAGCCGTCGAATTGCAGGAGACGTCAAATTGTCAGCTGTCGCGCACCTTAGAATATTTCAATTTATTTGTCAAAAATCAAGTGACGTGTGGTAGCAATGCCCAATCTGCATCAATGTTCTACCTACAGTATGTCACTCAGTACTTTTCCATGTGTATTTAAGTCAAGTTACAACCATAGCTTGTTTAATGCCATGTGACTGCAACTGCCAAGTCTTCCTACCGTTCATTAAATTTTAAAATATTGAGATTTTTGAGTTGGCTGAGCATAAACACGACCTAATATATACCGGACTGGATTTCACCATGTTTTTCTTGTTGTTGTAGTGCTCTTCTGTGTTCCAGCTTCTACTATTACCATGTCAAAGCCCTGTACTGCACTCCAACGCCAGTTTGGTTCCAATTGAAAATAGCAATAGTAATTCAACTCCCAACTGCATTAAGTGTTAGTCCACCGTTCACAAATTCAATGTAAAACCATATCAGTCGGACTAACGTGAATTCTTCTTTCTACCAGGCTAACACAATAATTCAATTCCTTTTAAAATATTATTACATTTCCAGACTGATGTCCCAATGTCATGACATTGTTTCAGAACTGGAGGACACAACTATAGTTGCGGTATGTGGTGACCCGGAGCTCTGCATCTTTTCTACTTCTACGACTTCTACTTCAGCCAAGGTTGACGGTGAAATAGAAATAGCAAATAGTATGCAAACTGCACGGAAATTACCACCTTGGTGTATTACATGTGTTCACTGTGAACACACGGTAGACTTTTAGTAGCCTTAGAGTGAGACTTGTATGTCTACTCAAGGCACAGCCCTTGATTTATGGAAAACCTCCATCTTGTGCCACCCATGTTTCTACAGCCACCCAGCAGAAGCAGAAGCAGAAGCTTACTACCCAGACAAATAAAAATGGCTCCACCGACATAAACTTGGTGCATAAACGAACGAAACAGGAGGAAATGGGAGATTGGGAGAGAATTGTGAAAAGGCCACATTATACTTCTCCGGCTGCGTAACCACAGAGACCACTCAGGCCTTCATACTTCTGCGTCGCGGTGACGGATACGCACTGCAATTTCCCGCCCGATCAGTAGGGGTCGCCGCGCAAGGTTGTTGTGCTTCTGGCTACAGTGAGCAATGGCGTCCGAGAGAGAAAGACTGTTGTTGTTGTTGTTGCAACTGAATAACATTGAAACAGTGGTCGTTTATCACTTTTCTGTGTCACAGAACACAGTTTTAAGATCATTTGAGGGCGAGAAATTAGCCATTTAGAGTCTAAACATGTGCTGTGTGTATTAAGATGACGCATTTATAGTTTAGCAGCGACGTTGTCGGCGGTGATCAGCTCCGCCTCTGTGGACACTCGGTGCGCACTGTGAGCCGGCACAGAGCAGCTTCGCTCGGCCTGTCCTGAGGACCAATCGCAGCCCTTGCCGTCTCCGTTGTCCCTTGACGGAGTGACGGACACTTAAAAAACATTTTGTGCAGTCGGAGACGACGCAGAGACTCTCAGAGAGGCTCTCCGTCAATGCAGAGGGCTCTGCGTAACCTACGTAGAGCACTTTACGCAGGAGTATAAATTGGGCTAAAGTTTAAACTCATGTTTAAATATCCTTTTTTGATATGCAAAAGGCACAGTCGTTCCCTGACATGTTTGGGAGAGGAAAGAGTTGGAGGAACCGTGAGTTTGTCGTACTCTGAAGCTTCATCATATTATACAGTTCGAGCACTACTTGGCTCTACTGAGTGCGGTATCCGTCACATCACTTTCCATTACTTAATTACTTTAAATATTGAGATTTTAGAAATGTCCTTGCTATATGTTGGCCATTTTTTAAGTCGTTTAACTGATTTGTTGGCATTGTTCGGTTAGATTCATGTGTCGGACATTGCGTTCGTGACACTTTCGGTGACAACGCTCTCTACCAATCGGTGGCGGGCAGTCTGTTGATGTCACATTTTAGTATCGACTCAGCTCGCTTGGAATATTGCCGTACCAGGTACTATCCCTCATGGAAAAGCAACTGTGTGATGGAAAGCGCCAATACACACTGGACCTTTAAGAAAAGGGATATCCTCCATATGGTCGGGCATGCAATACAAATGCAATGACAAAGCTAAAACTGGCAAAACAATGGATAAAAAGGGGTTAGTTTTATTCTTGTTGACAGGCTGCTACAAACAAGTACTTAGCAGAGACTGTCACCCCTGCTTTTGCAAACACGTCAATGGAGTTGGTGGATATCAGGAAATGGTTATGGGGCAGTTACTGTATGTGTATTTTCCCCTCGTGGGGAATCAAGCAAAGGGAGATGGTTGTTAATTAACTTTGTAGTCAGGAGGGAAAACGTTTGGAGGCGTTGAGATGTAAAATGTAATTAAAAAAAAAAAAAAAGAAAAAAGGAAACGCAGCCTGTTGTGCTTGTACGTCTGGTCTGTGGCTGTCCATGCGTGTGTGGGTGTGAATTGTCTCTCAGTGAAAGGTAAAGGGTGTTGCAGTTTTATTGACAGAACCTTCTGTACATTGATTCGGGGTCTGAGCACGCAAAGTGCTATTTGCAATTATTTCCTTTGTTAAATGTACAAACAGACGTTGAAAATAGTGCGCTGACATTGGTTTTTCAATGACTCTGTCAGTTTTGAGTCGAAAAATAAACTTTTGGGTGACTTAGCAATTGAAAACCCCCCCCAAAAAAACAGTTAATTAAATTAAAAACTCCCAATTAATTGACCTGACCAATTAATCAGACTCCCTTTAGACAAACCACAAACCCAGAGTTAAATCTAAAACCAACGTAACGAGGTAAAAATTGATTATGAAGAATTCTGGTACTGGTTTATGACAATGAGGTTTGTAATATTCATTTGTTTAATGAATATGAGTGTAAATATGTATAATATATATATTTTTTTTTTTTTCAGTCCCACTGGGATGGTTTGACTGGCAGACTGTCTTTCAACAAGACAACTGGTCTTCGTACAGATTTCGACCTGGACATCATCAGTCTGAAGGAGGACGGCCTTGAAAAGGTAACTTTCATTTAACATAATCTGCATATAAACATATGGTGCATATATAAAAAAAATATATATATATATATAAAAATAATAATCACAATAATAATAGAAAAACAACAGTGATGGTTAAACCATAAAAATAAATGAATGGATTATTGATTTTTGAAAATGTCTCATTTGCACCTTGATGTGGAAACGGATAATGCAAATTTGACAGTATAATTTACCTCCTAACAAGGAAGCAAATTGGTTGCCTCAACATAAGCATAGGTTAGTGGATCATAAAGCAAATTGGATTAGGGCACACGTTAGGGTGTTAATTGCAGACTCTCTTAATGATAATACGAGGTGATGCCCAAAATGGTGTTTCGGTGGTAATGAGCTGAATAAACACGTTTTACAAAAAGAGGGAGAAAATGAACTAAGAGGTTGATAATGTGGAGCGCATTTTTTTATGATACTGTAAGGCAGAGTACCTTCTGGACTATAACAGCTTTTCTCTTCTGGAGGGCTTTCATACATTATGGATACATCAAATAGGGATAAGTCCCATTATGACTTCCTCAATAACCCCCTGGAGTCTCGAGCCCATATAATAAGCTTGAGCTTTTCAGCTTGTAACACTTCTGTTTCGAGAATGGAGCTTGTAACGCTGATGAGATACAATTATTCAACCTCTTCTCTTTTTTTTTCCCCCCCCCACTGGCATCTTGACCTGCATATGGTCAATTATGTTGAAGTACATTATAATTACAAAAAAAAAAAAACATTTGATGACACATTTGCATCTCCTTATGATTAGTCTGACAAACTGTATGCTCTCAGCATGTTCTTGCTGATCCAGCAGTCTGCGTTTTTTTTTTTTTTTTGATATCCGTGGAATCAGCTTAACAATTTGAGCCTGTCAAGACGTGGACTTTTGTCAAGTAATCCGCCATAATTGAATATTAGCCCACATTTGACCTTGTGCTGGAAGTGCAGTGCCACTTTTCACTCGACACTCGCACACTCATAAGCCCCCTCTGTGCAAATGCTTTATGATAAATTTTTTTTTCTTTATACGGAAGCGTATTGCATTCACTTGAAAAAAAAAAAAAATCCTGTTTTTCTCAGTAATTAATTTTCGGTTTGATTTTTTGAATAATTTTTTTTGTTTTTCTGAAATTTTTTTTTTTCAGTTTTCCTGAGTAATTTTTTTTCTGTTTTTCAGAGTAATTTTTTTTCTGTTTTTCAGAGTAATTTTTTTTCTGTTTTTCAGAGTAATTTTTTTTCTGTTTTTCAGAGTAATTTTTTTTCTGTTTCTCTGAGTAATTTTTTTTCTGTTTCTCGTGCAAATTTGTTTCCCCTGTTTTTCGGAGTAATTTTTTTTTCTGTTTTTCGGAGTAAATTTTTTTTATAACAACATGGACGGCTTGTTTAGTTTAATCAAGTTTTACTTTGATCTGGGTTTAAGACACTGGGAGATAGATGGTATTATCATTAGTTTGTCGACTTAACGCAGGCACCTGAGGATTTTGCGGTTGTTCAGAATTAAAGCCATCTGCTTGACATAGCAATCTTTCTCCAGGATCAGTTGAACAGATGAGCATGCTCCATGGATACAAGATTATGCATTTGAAATGCATTCAGGCTGGCTACGTGGTGACTCAAGAGACGATCAGGAGACTGCTGAAAATATAGCAAGAGTTCTCGATAATTCTGAAAAAAATAACTCTGAATAACAGGGGAATAAAAATTTGCACGAAAAACAGAAAAAAATTACTCCGAAAAACTGGGGAATAAAAATTTGCACGAAAAACAGAAAAAAATTAGTCCGAAAAACAGGGGAAAAAAATTTATACGAAAAACAGAAAAAAAAATTTACTCAGAAAAACAGAAAAAAAAATTTGACAGAAAAACAGGGAAAAAATATTAGTCAGAAAAACAGAAAGAAAATTATTCAAAAAATCAAACCGAAAAATTAATTACTGAGAAAAACAGGAGTTTTTTTTTTTTTCAAGTGAATGCAATACGCTTCCGTATCTTTAAACATGTAAAGGAAATTGAACTTATTGTTACCGGGTACAAACAGAGAGAGTTTGGCAAAGAAAAGAGCATTCACTGATATTTTTTTTTTTTAAATCTCTCTTCTCCTGGAGTCGTCTTTGGTTTGCGACAAGCTGTAACTAATGTGCTTTTCAAATTAGAGCGTATGTCGCTCTCTCTGGATTAGGCAGGGAGGACATTAACAGACGTTTTTCGTGCTTTTCTTGCGGGAGCGCTGTGTGTCTTCTAAATGGTTTCCTCCTCAAGCATAAACCCCAGTGAATATTAAAAGCTGTGTTTGTGGTAATAAAGAAAGTGGTAAAAAAATGGAAGGAGGGTTTTGGTTGAGGGCTTTGACTTGCAAACAGAGATTGTTACAGACAGCCAGGAGACAATTTTCTGCTAATGGTACGTTCCAGAGTGTGTCTCTACAATATGCAGGCTTTTTGCCTCCCTTTATTTGTTCAAATCTCATAGTTTTTCTTCCTTGAGACAGAATTACTACTTTACATTTTAACACTGTGCATGCTGTACCTTTCATTCAAATACACTGTGACCCTTTTTGGAATATGTGCTGTTTTTAATTATGTTTGTTCAGTTTAGTGTCATTCCTTCGGGAAAATCTGACCATGAACAGGAGACTTTGACCAAAACACACCTACTGGCTGTTCTGCTACACTTACTCTGAATGCAAGTCCCTTAAGTGGAATTGTTGCTACTCCAACATCATCTATGCTTCAAAAGAAACCAGACAATAAAAGCTATAAAACATAATATCGGCAGAGAATGTCGGAGATGGAGATATTGTGTCATGTAATGTCACAAAATTAAAAACAAGTCTTTACAACAACAACACAAAAGTATTCCCCTTTGGGTGAACAGTCGAATGTTTATATTGGTAAAATTGTAAATGTCTTGCACTTGCAGAGTTGCATCTTTTCATCCATCCATCCATCCATCCATCCATCCATCCATTATCTACCACTTTATCCTCCACCGGAGGGTCCCGGGGGTGCTGTGCCTATCTCAGCTGACATAGGGCGATGGGCGGGGTACACCGTGGACAGTTTGTGCATTGATTCTTTTAAAACAAAAAACAAATTAATTAAAATGTTCATAGTAACAATGACACAAAGGAAGTGGGTGCAAATCAAGTGATCGAGGTGCATAACTGTACGAAAGTGCAAAAATGCAGAACCAAAATCTGCACCGTAAAATCCACATAAATAATCTGCATGCACGTATATAATGGTTGGCGTCGAGTTGTTGGGCTTCAGTACTACAGGACGATAGTGTTTATGAAAAAGTAGTTGTCTTCTGTTTGCAAAACAAAACTCCCCAAAAAAGCCTGGTGCTTCATGATTTGAGTGGGACCAGTTCACTGATGTCACCAAGATGTTCTCTCATGTGTGCTGTACTTTACTGTCTATGTCATATCATTTTCATGGGAACTTAGTTTACAAAAAAATGCATCATAACCTGCAAAGACCTGAACCTAGGAACTGAGACCATTAACTCCTCGGGGAAATGTTTATAAATCAAGTGAGAAGCAAGTTCACTTTTTCACAATTGAAATTGGGAGTTTTTTTTTTGCAACCAGCGGTATCTCCCCCTGGTGGCGCTCCAACAATTTGATGTTTGCTAGACTGACTCACTCTGCAAAACCAGAAGACTATGTACACTTTTATATACAGCCTATTTTTTTTTTAAGTTGTGCACTCCTTTCGAAATAATGTAATATGTAAATATGTATATATATAATTTTAATTATTGTAGGTATAGCTCAGTTTTTAAAAGAATGGGAAGCTATTTGATCGACACCTTCTCAACATGAACGCCATAAGTTGATTTTAACAAACAAATGTGCCTGATTCCTTTTAAGACATTCACATTATTACATTGTTGCTGCCCATGTGAAGGTGATTCAGTTGATACAAAGGTGACTCATCATCTCACGCTGACAGATAATGTGTCCAGCCTGTCACTATGGTGGGAGACTGGCTGCTGCTGAGGGTCATGACCCGCCCAACAGACACAGACACAGACACAGACACAGCGAGCTCAGCTAACACACACAATGTGTCTCCCACAGGTGGGGAAGTGGAGCGCGTCGGGAGGTCTCAATATCACAGAAGCGCCGAAGCGAAAAGGGGTGAACATCACCGATTCCCTCGCTAACCGCTCCCTCATCATCACCACCGTCCTGGTAGGTCGCCTGGTTCAGACCTGTGTTTATCTCTCTCCAGGTGTAACTCTAAAAAAAGTTCGGTGTACATCTCTGTGACATATTATATTTGGGGACCGTATCTATGTTCCCCGGGGTCCTATGTTCCCCCGCTTTGTATGTGACCGGGGAACATAGGACCCTTTCTCTAACCCTAACACTACCCTTTTTCAAAAAAAGGGTCCCATGTTCCCCTGTCACATACAAAGTGGGGAACATAGGACCTTTTTTTTGGGAAAACGGGGAACATAGGTACCACCCCTTATATTTGGATCTAGACATAGCACACACAAATCATGTCTTCCGCACATCATATTGCACTACCGTTGTAATATGACTGACTTTACCAGAACATGACATTTGTGTAATTATGCAGCAGTTATGTCAAAAAAAAGTCGGTAAAAGTGATCCAGGAAGTGTTTTTTTTAATAAAACGAATATGCAACACAATTTGCAAATGTGGCCCAGGGAGTAGCTTAGATTCAAGCCCTAACTGAGAGGAAGTGTTGTTTCCTCATACCTGAACCTGAACATAATTTACCCCCGACCAGACATTAAATCTAGCCCTGGATCCTAATATGTCCCAAAATGTAGCCCAGGAACTGCTGTAAAAACCAAACAGCATTTAATCATATACTTTTCTTTTTTTTTTATTTTAAGTCGAGCTCCGTTCATTCCACCGCAGCCACTGTGTAATATATCCATGCCGTGGGGATGCGACTAATTCAGAATTCTGGCTGACATTAATGGCTCAGTCCTGCTCTTTAGTTGATTTGAGGAAGCTTGAATGTATCACCGCAAATAGCTTCAAGCTGACATTCTATACACCACAGTAGAAGAATAATGCTTGCTTTTTTTCTTCAATGGCTATCATGGATCATCAACTGGCGAGGTGTTTTTTTTTGTGTGGGATGTGCAGCTTTAGGTCATATGTTGCATTGTGTGTCTGCAGAGAGAAACAAAACATCTCAAATTCCATTCCAATAGAGACAATGGGCCGATTCCAATTCCTATCTTAACCTTCAATCTTAACCCTTAAGCTCAACCCTTAAGGCCACATTATACTTCTCCGACTGCGTATGCGTTATCCGTCTGCGTCACCACGGAGACGCCTCGAGCATTTATACTTCTGCGTCGTGGTGACGGACACTCGCTGCAATTTCCCGCCCGATCAGTAGGGGTCGCTGCGCAAGGTTGTTGTGCTCCTGGCTACAGTGAGCAATGGCGTCCGAGAAAGAAAGAGAGAGAAAGACTGTTGTTGTTGGAAAAAGTGGCCGTTTCTCACTTTTCTGTGTCACGGAACGCAGTTTTAAGATAATTTGAGGCGAGAAATTGGCCATTTAGGGTCTAAACATGTGCTGTGTGTGTTAAGATATGACGTATTTATAGTTCGGCAGCGGCGTAATCGGCGGGGATCAGCTCCGCCTCTGTCAGGACGCCCGGAGCGCACTGACAGCCGGCACAGAGCAGCTTAGCTCAGCCTGTCCTGAGGACCAATCGCAGCTCTTGCCGTCTCCGTAGTCCCTTGACGGAGTGACGGACACTTAAAAAATATTTCGTGCAGACGGAGACTACGCAGAGGCTCTTCGACAGTCTCTGCGTCGACGCAGAGTCTCTACGTAGCCTACGCAGAGCACTTTACGCAGAAGTATAAATTGGGCTTAAATCTTAACTGGCCCTCAAAACCAAGTGTTGAGGGTTATTTTGTCACTTTGAAATGGGACACCCCTTAAATGCAGATACGTCTTCAGACTGTAGGGGGCAGAATAACGCCAAAGCTGCTTCCAGTCTGTCAACTCCAAAAAAGAAGAAGAAGAAGAAGAACAACAAATTCACGTCAGGATTATTTATTACGATCCGTTTGTCAGTCAAGTTATTAGGTTGTCAGTTAGTTATAAGATGATACTCATACAAATATTCAGCTGACAGTTACCACACACCACGACTTATTGAAAAGTAAACCATAGCAAACCATCGCTTGTCCGCAACCGGCCGGCTATTGACAAAAGATCGTAAAATAAAAATAAATGTTACGCAACAATGACGTCAGTAATCCATAATATGGGCCTAAACTAAGATAATACAATGGTTTTCATCATTTTTATATCTCTATTAACAAAGAAAATACTTCATTTGTAGCGTACTCGTTTCGCTGCTTTCGACGCCATCTTTGTTTTGTCAAAACACGCAATGCATTCTGGGTAGCCCTTGCTCCCAAGGGTGGTCTCGGAAAATCTCAACATTGAGGGCGATACAGCCCTTAAACTCGGCCCCTCAACTTAATTTTTCTGAGAATCGGGACAGCACTTGCACTAGAGGGAGCGCACATTTTTGAGATTGAGGGTTAAGCAAGGAATTGGAATTCACCCAATGTCTTGCTAGGGCTGCATCCCAGTTTGTATCCTCCTGTCACTATCCCAAACAAGTCTCTTTGGTTACCGTCTTTGTCTCTTTCCAACCAACTGCACTGGTACGTGTATAATACGCGTTATGCGGAGAATACGCACTCGGCACGTATGGTGATCGCAGCGCCGTCCCTGCAAAGATCAATTTGATATGTAACACTCTTAGAGTCCTAAATTAAAACGAGTCAGCCTGAAAGTTGGGGAGTGGATTCTAAACAGCTCGACTTAATTAGCTACCTGGCTGCAGCCGATGCATCGGCGGTTCACTCGGCTATGGCCTACATTTGGTTTCCTGAACTCAAAAGATGTGCCATTTTCAAAAAAATACTGAAAATTCCAAAGAGGTACAAACGATCCCCGTTATCAACTATCAATGTGGGTGCTGTGCGAAGCCTAGGGCTCCGCGAGCAGTGTCTACTTTGGCAAACGATCCTTTACCCGGGCGAATCAAATGAGATTCAGCATGTTAAGTCCTAGAGGGGGGGAAAAAAACGAGTAGGCAGTGAGAAAACAACAGACTTCTCCCGAGAATGGAATTAATTACATGTTCAGATGTTAAGGAAGAACTGGATGATCCCGCTCCCACTTTCACGTCACACTGGTTTCGTAGCTCCCCCCGGTCGTATGTACTTAAGACTGTCACCGGATGCTTAGGTCTTTGTGGAGCTATCAGGGAGGTGCTGACGCAGATGTTCCCAGTATTTTGCACCTTTTCGGGGCAAGATATACAAGCTCCGGCAATAAACACTATCATTACGCCCCCTGTTGGACCACAAGGCTGTAATTATGACGAGTGAGGTCAAAGCAGGACATAATTAATGCCTACCAGGTGCCTTCTATGTTTACTCCGTCTCAAAGAGGAGAAATGGAACAGGGGAATTAAGCGGCATAACGTTGAGCCGGTGTGTACGAGGGGTGCTGCTTGGATGCGTTCCTCGTCGAGCGCTTGGAAGCGTTTGAAGTTCATTTTTTAAGTTTTCGGGGGGGAAAAAAAACTAAAAAAGCGCGTTTGAATATTTCTGACGCGTTTCTCGATTTGCCATTTCGCCGGGAATCATTAGTTTGAGATCGTAAAATTGACGACTTTCGGATCGCCGAAGAGCGTTTTTCGGCATTAATATCAATCTCCCCTCTCTTAGCGTAATGACACTGTATCAAACTGATTCCCGGCGATGCGTGAACAAGACGTCTGACAGCTTTATAGTGATAACTTTGTCGAAGAGATTAAGGCACTTAATGTGTTTTTCCCCCCTTACATTAATTGTTTGCACTCCATTGCCTGTAATGTCTCCGTGCAGGCCCACCTCCCTCCTCTTTCTGTTATGCATGCCCATGCTGCGACTGTGAGCGTAGGACTGGTATAAACACTTTGATTTGAGCTCAAACCTTGGGGAATAGCAAGAAATGGAAGGCTAGAAACAGATGGTAATGACTTTTTTTTTTTTTCCCTTAACATGCAAAGTTTTTTGATAAAGTTAATTGGACGAGTTGAGCAAAGTTTGTGTCTAAGCGCTTTATTCTCTAAACGCATTGTCATCAAGTATTCATATCTTATTATTTATTTAAGAGGCCATCTTAAACGTAATGTCTTAAACGCCTTCATGTTTTAATGGTTAACAATTAAAGATGATTATCATGTGCTGTATGTTTTTCGCGGCAATTTTTTTATTTTTGGAATAAATTAGGTGAGGTTTACAGGATTGTTTACAGCCCTAAAAAAAAAACCAAAAAAACACATGCCATTATGATGTGATGTTGTGTTTTTGTTGCCGCCGCCGCCTCTTCTTGCCTCATCATCTACACATTCTCCCATTAAAACAATATCCTGGGGGAATAAAGAGTGCTTTGATTGCCCATTTTCTCTTTGACTGTACAGTTTTAGAAGAGAAAAAAAAAAAAAAAACCCGCAGAGGGTCACCTTCACTAGAGAATCAATTACTCTGAGCTTCTGAGCTCAGTTTGTAAATCATACATGCTGGCTATTGGATGCAATAAAACAGTATTACAACCTTTGCATAAACGGACTGACATGTTTTCAGACGCACGGCAGGATACGCAATCTATCTGGCGGGGGGAAATGGGTAACGGGCACTAAATAAAGGAGATCATTTACGGATTACTCTGCGTTAGTCGTCGTCGTCACTGCCACCGGCCTCACAGGTTGCCGACAACCGGTGAGGACAATGACGCCGTGCATGTTGTGTTCACAGCCCAAAACTATGAGCACTGAGACTGGATATCGCAAAGGCAGTAAAGAGAGTCGGCTACCTGACCATAAAATGAACCAACCTGTGCTCTGTGCCGCTATATAGGTCAATGCACAGCGGTGTGTGTGTGTGTGGGGGGGGAAGACGGCAGGTTCGGATAGCTCAGTGTTACAAGAACGCTGATAGCGCGAGCGTTTCCTTCTGTGCACCATCACCGTCCCTGCAGAAAAAACAAAGTTTTGCAACGTAAATAGACATTTACTCACTGTATATTAGAGTCTTTAAGAGTCTCACGTCTCCTTCCACGAAATACATCGACACAGGCAAACACCCCTCAGCAGTCTTTCATATTGTAACGCTCCCTGTAGTCGCACACTGAGCCAGAACCTGCTGTCACTGCCTGTTAAAGGCAACAGCGGCTCATCGGCTCACATCACTTTGCTTCAATTAGGTGGATGTGCCGAAACAAATTGAAAAAGCTGACCTCACCAGTGCTTTTTCATTTGATCTTTTGGGTTCCGTGCAGGAGGAGCCATACGTCATGCTTAAGAAGTCTGACAAGGCGCTGGTCGGAAACGACCGTTTCGAAGGGTTTTGCATCGACTTGCTCAAGGAGCTCTCCAACATCCTGGGCTTCACCTTTGAGATTCGCCTGGTGCCGGATGGAAGATACGGCTCCCAGGACGACAAGGGCCAGTGGAACGGCATGATCAGGGAACTGATTGAACATGTAAGTTGGCTCTCACATTTTCCCCCGAAAATTAAAGGTTTGACATTCTTCTTCATTGATTTATTTGCTTTTTTTGTTTTTTTGACTGAAGCCCAATTTATACTCCTGCGTAAAGTGCTCTGCGTCGACGGAGAGCCTGTCGCGGAGCCTCTGCGTCGTCTCCGACTGCACAAAATATTTTTTAAGTGTCCGTCACTCCGTCAAGGGACAACGGAGACGGCAAGAGCTGCGATTGGTCCTCAGGACAGGCCGAGATAACGCTGCTCTGTGCCGGCTCACAGTGCGCACCGAGCGTCCACAGAGGCGGAGCTGATCACCGCCGACAACGTCGCTGCCGAACTATAAATACGTCACATCTTAACACACACAGCACATGTTTAGACTCTAAATGGCCAATTTCTCGCCTCAAATTATCTTAAAACTGCGTTCCGTGACACAGAAAAGTGAGAAAACGGCCACTGTTTCAACAACAACAACAGTCTTTCTCTCGCGGACGCCATTGCTCACTGTAGCCAGAAGCACAACAACCTTGCGCAGCGACCCCTACTGATCGGGCGGCGCGTATCCGTCAACACGACGCAGAAGTATAAAGGCTCGAGGTGTCTCCGTGGTTACACATTACGCAGTCGTAATAGTTCATCAATTTCCCCTCATATGGTACATTTGTGATTTTTTGCAGTTGCGTTACTTACACTGCTTGCATCACTGGATCATTCACTCGTGCAAAAAAAAAAAAACAAGAAGCAGCTACTCACCTGCTACAGCTACCCAACAACCAACAACAAACCAACAACTTTCGCCGAGTGAGAGGCAATATTTTTAGAACTTCCTTTCTGGTAGGCGTAGTTGTGCTAGTTTGTATATTTCTTGCTCACTCTCTGGCCCGCCCTCTCCCTTTTTGCCCTTGTAGCTCACTCAACATGTGCAAATACGGCAACTCTCATCCATTTCTGACAAACGTTTGACTTTACTTTGCAGAGACCCTGTATGTCATCAAATCGTCAACTGTGTGCAATTTCAACAGCAAATTTAGTTTTTATGTTTTTTGCAAGGCAGATTTGGATTGTGCATGGCCAGCTATATCACATAGTTTACAGTCTTAAGGCCACATTATACTTCTCCGACTGCGTAATGCGTTATCCGTCTGCGTCACCACGTAGACCACTCGAGCCTTTATACTTCTGCGTCGTGGTGACGGATAGGCGCTGCAATTTCCCGCCCGATCAGTAGGGGTCGCTGCGCAAGGTTGTTGTGCTTTTGGCTACAGTGAGCAATGGCGTCCGAGGGAGAAAGACTGTTGTTGTTGAAACAGCGGGCGTTTGTCACTTTTCTGTGTCCCGGAACGCAGTTTTAAGATAATTTGAGGCGATAAATTGGCCATTTAGAGTCTAAACATGTGCTGTGTGTGTTAAGATATGACGTATTTATAGTTCGGCAGCGACGAAGTTGGCGGTGTTTAGCTCCGCCTTCTGTGAACGCTCGCTGCTCACTGTGAGCCGGCACAGAGCAGCTTCGCTCGGCCTGTCCTGAGGACCAATCGCAGCTCTTGCCGTCTCCGTTGTCCCTTGACGGAGTGACGGACACTTAAATAATATTCCGTGCACCCGGAGACGACGCAGAGGCTCTTCTTAGACAGGTTCTGCGTCGACGCAGAGGACTCTGCGTAGCCTACGCAGAGCACTTTACGCAGGAGTATAAATTGGGCTTTAGTGCTAAGCAAAGCTGTGTCTGCTGGCTCACTGCAGCAATATATGAACTTCACAAGGATTAGAAGTGTTACAGTAGGGGCAAATTTACAGCAAGTAATTGTGTTTTACATAATCACATGAACTAACAAAAACCTGCTGGTGTAGTGAATTTCCGGTTATGTCCTCCATGTGGACAGTGATACGGTTATGATTGAGTATGAGTCAAGGAGGAGACTGCAAAGCTGTCAGTTACATTTATGACACAATTATGTCAAGGTTGCCTAAATGTTACAAGTGCGTCAGTCAGACAAGCCACTTTTCCTTCAACTAGATGAACCAGGGGTCTGGGATGAGCACGTAAAAAAAAATAAGCCACACATTCTATAAGGATGCAGAAGAACACATACACTGCCAGTCATTTTCCTGAGGCAGAGCAGGGCGATGGCTGTTAACCGTTTCCGACTCGAAGATTCAGCGGCCATGAAACAGCCTTACACGGAAGTAATGGTGGCAATTCCCTGCTGGCATTTCATAAGTGTCCCTGTCAGTGCTCTCTCTTTGTCCTCAGCCCCATCAGGTCAGCGCTGTACTCAGCTGAAAACTTTGTAATAGCTTAAGTGGCATTTAGTGCAGGGAATTGTATGGCACGAGTCAATGGCTCGGTGCTGAAAGGGGTTGGAAAAGGTGGGGTCCCCGCCGCAGCACTTTACATCACCATCCGGAGCTTTTTTGCCAGATCCAATGTTGATAACAATAACCTTGAGGGGGGAACAAATGGATTAAGAAAGGTTGGAGAACGCTCGCACGAGACGGAGACGGACACGACTCCGTCATTAAACAGGCAAACGTGCACTTTGTATAAGTCTGATTTGAAGAGATACAGGTGCGGGTGTTCATTAGTCTGTTCATTAGCTCACAGTCAAATAGAGAAAGAGAGTGAGTGTGGTGATGTGATCATTGTAGGTGCAGCATCCAGTGAGTGAGACCTCTGTACTCTTAAAGGTGCATTATGTAATAAATCTAAAGCTAACTGGCCATAAAATCCTCCTAATATGTCACAGAGAGTCAGGAATAATGTTCATGTAACAAACTGAACTCACCAACAACAAGATATTTGCATTAAAAACAATCTTTTGCAGACTGCAAATCATTTTTATGTTTTGAAATCATGTTTTGGCATGTGGCGCCACCTACCGCCGTCTACCAATCATTGCGGTCAGTAGAGTCTCAGCTGCCGAGCAACCACGGGTTGCCAGTTACGTCAGAAAACGAAACCTAGAAAAACCTCGGTATTTTGAATTTGAATGTAGTAACCGTTTTGGCGTTTTTTTTTTTTTACATATGGCACCTTTAAACACACTGGTGAATACACTGTGTGTATATATGTGTGTGTATATATGCTGTATACATATATATATATATACATATATATATACCTATGTGTACCTCCATTTACTTTCAGTAAAGAGGGAAATTATAAAGCAGCAAATAAATAACGGTAAAGAAATGCATTTGAACATTATTTTTTTTGATCGCACTCCAATATATCTAAACCTTTAAGGTCTATTGACTCTGTAAATAGACGCAGAAGTGAAGATTAGAATCTGCACTGCGAGTTATTGCTTTTTACTGTCGCTTATCGCATGACCGAGAGTGCACGCCGCCATCTTTGCGGGTTTTTTTCCAGTCGCTTCTATTTTGCGCTCGACTGCTTCCCTCGCCTTTGTCAGTGAGGATGAGCTGTTTGTGATTCAGCAGACCTGAGACATAAACTTTAAAGGCAGGCTCAAGAAAATCTGACCCCGGAATGATACAAAGACTACAGATTCGCTGACAGCCGAGCACAAACGGCCGCAGCTCTTTTACTTATTTTGAATTTTTTTAACAGCTGCAGTTGCATTTTTTGTGACAACTCTTGTATTCACACGATATCCTGCAATTAAATTAATCGTGCACAGCACACGAGAGGTTAAAATAAAAGGGGCCAATGTCATGCTTTTATCAGTTCAATTTTTATTCATAACTACTTCGTATTAACCTCGTAAAAAACCCATTTGCCCCTAACGCAGATAAATAAGATCTATAACAGGATCAGTGCGTTTACTTAAAAAGGGTCATGACATTAGATAAGGTCTGAGGCGGTATAGAAAACAAGGGAGAGAGTCGGTTCGAGCTGGAGCAAATTGCTGTGTCTCGCGTATTAAATCTCACGAAGTCGTGTGCCTTCATAAATCACCGTTGCGTTGCAGAAATTACCCAAAACGGTTTGATTGACACGTTTTTAAGTGAACGAGAGTTGGATTTATTAAAAATCGCTTGTAAGCCTTCATTCATTCTGCAATTCATCAAGCTCTGTGGCACAGAGTAGAGGTGACAGAAATAGAGTTAAGTTCAGTATGTGCAGCATACCGGCGTGTGTGTGCGCCATGATGCTACTACACACATTTTACTCACCCCGTGTCACCGATGTCTCCGAATGATTAAGTGCAACGTTGCCAAGTGCGAGGATCCGGCATTGTCTAACATTATTAGCCTCCGTGTAGTCACAAGGGGTTGCCGCGTTTGCCAAAGGGCATTGTTTGTAAGGTGCTAAATGATGCAACAGGCCTTGTTTAAACTTGATTTAGTCACAATAGATGATCACTTTAATCATGCCGCGATGCAAAATGTTAATGACGTGCTTAGCACATCGTTTGTTTCTGTCGCGGTAATTTATCTTCGCCTCAACGGAAAAGGTATAGCCAGAGTGCATCCTCTCGCACAGATAGATGGTTGGATACTTTCTGGGCTGAATGAGAAACTACAGTGGAGAACTAACACATTACTAGGTTTACATGTTAAGAAAAAAAAATTATAATATTTATTGTGTTAGTCTGATTAAAAAGGCACTTTCAAAATACACGTTAACGTGTTAGTCTGACTGATATTGTATATGTCCAACTGGACCCAAACTGGCCTATGCACTGTGCGCGTGTTCCACAGACCCAGGAATAACAGAATAAGCTAATAAACAGAAGAAAAAGAAATAAACAACAACAACAACAGCGAAAAACATGATGAATTTATGAACTGACGAGGAGACTCTTAGCTTCAAGAATTAAACATTCTGAAGTTAACGGGGTGGTACAAAGACAAAGAACGGTGCTTGACATTCGACTAACTCGATATCTAGATACTTAGAATCGGAAAAATGCTTCATTAAAAAAAACAAGCTGCTAGGGAACGTTTCGCCACCTAGTGGAGTGGAGGGGAGGTGGCCACACTTCATCGATTCCCCCGATAATGCTTACATACTGGGATAGTGGTCTCATTACATAGAGTAGCTTGATTTAAGGGATATAGAGATGTGAAAAGAGGGCAGTGGTGCAACACAGTGTAGATCAAGGTGTAGATTGTCTATTTCTTGTCTTTTTTATTTATTTCTCTGCTTCACATGTTCTCGTTTCTTTCATCTAGGACAACAAATTGCATATATCTGGTTTGTGAACCAAATAGAAAAAGAAATGAGGACATCATCGTGTCTAGGTTGGGAAATGGATGGACAAGGCACATTTCTACAATTTTATAGTTGAAGCAACTGCTCGATTATTCAAGAAAATAATTGATTTATCAAAAAATCGGAGTTACTCAAGTAGTCTAGATTATTTTCCCCCCTTAAATCTTAGAAGAAAGATAAAAGAGAATAATCATTGACTGGAAGATCATACGCTGAGGCTGCTACTTATGCAACGCTTGCGTGGTGTGGTGTGCTACATCATCGGCCCTTTGTATATTTTGGTATCAGACTACTTTGATATATCTACTCTATCACGAGTTTACACCTGCACTTAAATGTCACGCTGTACATTTACTACTGAGCAATTTGCATGAACATATACAACTGGCAAGTACAACCTTTTATATTCCCTCAGCATTTTCGACACTCGTGCGAAGCAACCGTTAGTTTAGCGGAGTGTGTCTGCGTGCACAACGCAAATTCACAAAAAAAAAATCTCATCTCTCGAAAAATTCAAAGTAAATAAACGAGACAAAAAGTGCCCACACGATGACTCTTTCTGTAAGTATAGACAACCTGACGCTACCTGAACTAAGATAAATATAGTCTGTAAAGCAGAGTCTGCAATTGTGCGTTTGTGACAACAGTGACAAACAAACCTTGTTGCATAATATCTGCACGTTACAGTAAATGCACTTTACTGGCCTTAAGGTGTTTAATTAAAACAACTATAAGAAACAGCTCAATGTACTAATGCTAAGTATGTTTAGCGTTAGTCAGTGGGTCAAAAAGGTCCGAATCGATTCATTTGTAGTCTTGCATACCCGGGCTTATATCCCCAGTGCAGTGTCGGCACTGCGGAATGGTGTAAACTGCACTATTATCATTCTGCTATAGTGGAAAAGAAACTGGTGTTTGTTTGCATTTCTTCAAAGAGCACACAGTTCTCTTTTAATTACAATGGGCATTGAGTTTGTGCTGAGCCCATACAGGGACAATGCAAACAAAAATGTGCACATGCGAAGGTGTTTACTCTCATTAAACTTGGAATATGCAACAGTTTTGATGTCTCACAAGATATCAAAAAAATAAACACATAAATAAATACTCATATGAATATATAGTACAGTGTTGTCTTCTCTTTGTTGTTATTGTGGCCATGCAATCGTTTACCTGCCACCCCCATCCCTAAAATTCTATTTGCTACCTTTTACCGTTATTGCGAGCTGAGAGATCGGGATGTTAAGCGTGTGTTGTGTGTACGTCGCGATCACAAGTTTGTGGGTTCCACTTACACAGCAAGAGACAGAACTATAGCAGCCTCTCAAAAGTGGCAGAAAGTAGTTCTAAGTGTCTGACGGCAACTGTCTGGATTTTTCTTTTAAAGAATCCACAGAAGCCAAGAAAGCTTCAGACAAGGAGAGAAATAAGACCAGTCGGCAATTTCCATGTCTATGAAGTGGAAAATTGCACCAAAATGAACCACAATCATCATAAACCTCATAAAGAACTTGATGCATACATTATGTTACACGTCTCTTTTAATTTGTAACCAACTGTAATAGGCACACTAGCTCATAAGCATTAGATCATGTCACGATCGCTTTTATTTTGCAGTGACTGGTGTTCACTGAAGTATTCCATATAGGAGCGTAAAAGTGACAAATTATTTGCAGAAGCAGTAAACGATGTATGATAACTGTGTGAAACTCATACCATTGGAGTTGGGAGTTGTACCCTCTGATCTGGCTTTGGTTTCCACCACGGGTTATGCAAGCTGTATGGCGATAGCTACATCGGGCATGTAAATATCCTGATGTCATGCAAGCTTGGCACCTTATAAATTCCACAAAAAGAATTAGAACACGTCACATTTAATGGTGAGCAAAAATGGAGGACATCCAGCGTTGCCACGTTCTTTCTTCTTACCACGTTGCTGTTTATCACAAGAATAAGACCAGCTTTGTTTGACAGGAGGCTGTGGTGCCATTTTGTGTTTTTCTCTGCCGTTGCACAAAAGTGACTTTTCTTTGTTGATCTTTAGGAGCTGCACCATTGTGTTTGCTACCCTAACACAGGGGGTTCTCAAAGTTTTGATACCTGAGGGCCAATTTAGGAACCCAACATTGGACTGAGGGCCGCCAAAGGAAAAAAAAAAAAAAACAGCAAGAAGTCCCATTTGTAATCATTTTAATGACCAGATTGCAGTTCTACACAATGTAACAATGTAATTTAAGCATTAATATTATAACGCTTTATAATTTACTGGGTAATTACCCAGTATTTTGGCCATTGTTCTTACCTTCTAATTACTGGTTAATACCAAGTAACACATTTCTGTTACCATATATTTACTGGGTAAATAGCTAGTAATTGGGGGCTGTAGCTACCTGCTTATTACCAGCTTATAACCCAATAATACACTAAAATTCACCATATAGAAACCAGGTAAATACCCAGTATTTTTGTTTACACTTATTGGTCTGTATCCAGTAATGTTCAATTAACATTTAACAAGCTTAGTAGCTCCTGGATTAAAACGATCAACTGTAATTCATTGCGGGGCCGCCAGATATGTTTCTGCGGGCCGCCATTGGCCCCCGGGCCGCACTTTGAGAACCAATGCCCTAACAGAAGGGTGCCAGAAAGTGGGACAGTACAGACTGGTTATTTTGGTCATCCTCCTCAATGCATTACAAAACTCAAGTAATGCACTGGACTGAACCGAACTGTACCGATATCGGTGAAAACAGGACGACGTAGCCAGTGGCAGCCTCACGTCTGCCTCACGTCTGTCTCCTATTAGTTGAACCGTCTTGGCTGCAGCTTTGCGAAACCTCGGGACTGTCATCAGGTGAGACGACGGGGGAAGTAAGCTCGTCGTCTGCAAAACCAGATAACACCCAGCCGTGTGGCATACAGCTGGGCACCATCAGCTTTATCTTGTGCTTGTGCCCAGTTTGTTTGCCTCAACATTTAAACAGAACACGGATGCGCGACACGCACATTAACCCGCCGTAGTTACGTCTGGAATCGCACGCTGGTTGATCTTCTGGCCGAGTGGCGGGTTTGGTTCAAAGCTGCAGTCGGCAGCAGAGAACAGTGGGACCATGATGTCGTGTGTGCAAATTTAAATAGAGACGGCGGATACGTGGCACGATGCACCAGCTGAATCATTTTTTCATCTCTTCAGAGGCCACCGTGTGTTTCGCCACCGCGGTGCTGACCACAGGAGCACTTAATCCACAGTTCCTCGTGCAAAAGTATAAATGTATTCTCTCTGACTTTTTGTTTACTGAGGCGTGTGGCAGTTATCTTGTGAATCTGTGAGAAGAGCTGTCTAAGCCACAGGGAAAAATGAAACTCATATCATGACTAGCCTAAGGGCCCAGAAAGGGAGTAAAAAGGACATTCTGAGTTCAATGTGATGTTACGTACAATCGTACATCCACTGTGCGAAATACAGGGGGGTCTGGGGGGGTTTGACCCCCCTGATTAACACTCAAGACCCCCTGAAAGCCTCAAATGCAAAATTTGAGGGGGGTCTAAACATGTAACAGTGTAATTGGAAAGCATGTTTTTTTCCTAAAGACTTTTGTAATTTCAGTTGTACATATATTATGTACATGCATAATACACTTTGCATTCCTTCTTATCCTTTTTAACCAGACAAAATTTCAATCATTTTATTTCTAATTGTGTATTTTTAAAGGTGACCTATGTAAGAATGTGGCCAAAAAACGGGTTACTACATTCAAATCAAAATACAGAGGTCTTTTAGGTTTCATTTTCTGACGTAACTGGCAACCCGTGGTATATGGCGGTAGGTGGCGCCACATGCCAAAACATGATTTCGAAGACTGCAAATCACGTTTATGTTTTGAAATCATGTTTTGGCATGTGGCGCCGCCTACCGCCGTCTACCAATCATTGCAGTCAGTAGAGTCTCAGCTGCTGAGCAACCACGGGTTGCTGCATGGCATACTGGATATATATCCAATCAAAAGACCACCAAGGCTCAGAGTATGTATCAGTATGTACCAGAAAACGAAGCCTAAAAGACCTTGGTATTTTGAATTTGAATGTAGTAACCGTTTTTGGCCGCATTCTTACAGATGGCACCTTTAATGCTTTAATAATAGCTTTCCAAATGGCGCTGTGGATAAGGCCCACACAAGCCCACATCTGACAGGGAAGATAGCCAATACTGCAGGGTGGCACGTGGGGTGGTGAAACAAATGGGAGATGGGACCCCCCCAATTATTAATGGGTATTTCGCACACTGCGTACGTCCCACAGTTCTGCATAAACTACCGCAACAAAAGTATAGGCCTCATACAACGTGGTTGATCTGCCGTATGAACAGATCCTTGTTCCTCTCACACCGTTCAGTACATAGAAAGTAAAAAAAAAAAAAGAAAGCTTCCCTTTGTGAGCTGTCTTGTTTCTTTGAGGAAAAGAGGTATCCGAGCGTGAACCAAGCAGCTGGTTTCATTAACCTCCTGTCCAGACATGGTGCGGGGGAGTCGCGGTGGAGCCGTCGATGTGAGCGCTGTAATTTTCCTGAACACGCAGTCATACGCATACAAACGATGACTGAAAAAATATCCTGGCAGTTTCAACTGTATAATGCTGTAAGTGAGCCATTATTTCATTCTACTGACATTAGATTTAAATATCTAAACCCTCTCCCCCGATCCGAGCTCTCAACATCGCTGCCCCCCACTAACCCTCTACCATGAATTCCCCTCCCACCTAGTGGAAATTTGCTTATGGATGTTGAAATAACCATGCTCTTATATTCATAGAAAATCCATGTATACTGCACTGTGCATCTTTTATAAAGAAGAATCCCGGCATTTTTTCTTTTTCTATTTCTAAGGATTGCACTGACCATGCTGCTACACTGATGTATGGATTGTATTGGCAATATGGGTCTTTGAATTGCACCAAGCGGACAAAAAAATATACATTTTGAACTGGATTGATCGAAAGAAAAAAAAAATAAACGTGACGAACCAGTATATCGTCACAATTTTAATGAAATAAATCTAATGACCCGTTAACTCAAAATTCACAGTATTGATTTAAGATACTGTGACACTCCAATGAACAAAAGCATTATTTTAATTGCTAAATGCTAACGCTCGAATTGCCAACATGGTTATAAAGTAAATGCAACATGCTGAGGTTTTAGTGACCCATCAATAGTCATTGATTTGTTGATTTGTTCCCAACTTTGTGGTTGTACGAAAGGAACAGTCAGGGTTTGAGCACTGACATTATGCCATTAATGTACCAAGTTACTTGGTAATTCATTTAAGTGTTATCTATGTGTTAGAAGTGTCATGCAGACACGGATACTTCTAAAAACCAAGCTGCGAGGTTAGCTAAAAAAGAAAAGAAAATGCTGCCTTGAAAAACAAAAACAGAGAAAATAGCAATTTGAAAAAAGGTGTTTTAAAATATATATATATATATAAAAAAAACAATCTTTATCCAGGCGAGTTTTTCGGCTCTCTGTGAGAAGTAATTGTTTCCCAGGCTACACCTGTTTCCCACACTTCTCTGGCATTTTAGAGCCCAGAAAATGGACAAGGTTAAAAATGCGGCTGACTCCATTTTCATTTGAAAGGTCCGGGGTCTCCATTTAATATGGACAGGCATAAATGGAAACCGTTGGAAAACAATGGCACACTTACCTGCATTCACTTCTTAACGGTTCTTATCAGCAGCGAAATTGACTATCAGCTGTAAAAGAAAATATATTCCAATAACACTTACTTTCGGTTTCAATTTCACCTCTTCGTCAGTCTTACAGACAAAATAGATACACCGTAAATGTTAACGGGTGTTAGTATGGAGGCGTATTACTTCTGAAATGGAGATGAAACGCACACAGTTCATTTTAAAATGAAAACAGTAAAGATGTAAAATAATGTGACCATTGAGCTTCACTGAGCATGTATATGACGGGACCGTATATCTATGTTCCCCGGGTCCTATGTTCCCCGCTTTGTATGTGACCGGGGAACATAGGACCCTTTCTCTAAAAAAGGGTTCTATGTTCCCCGCTGTTCACCCAAAAGGACCCGGGGAACATAGGACCCTAACCCTTACCCTAACCCTTACCCTAACCGTAACCCCAACCCCAACCCTTACCCTTACCCTTACCCTTACCCTAACCCTAACCCTAAACCCTGGAGCTCCACACCCAGGCTTCCACAAAGTGGGGAACATAGGACACTTTTTTAAAAAAAAGGTCCGATGCTCCCCGATCGGGGAACATAGGACCCGGGGAACATAGGTACGACCCCTATATGGCAACGTAAACAGGAAGCAGATGAAGGAGCCAATCAGGAAGCAAATAACTCCAACAATCTTTGTTTCTAATTCTCAAACGTCTTCATATCTGAGGTTCTAAAAATCCCTGGATAATGTGGACAGAAGAAGTATTCTAAGCAGAATGTTTGCTTTAAAAAAAATAAAATAAAAATGGAGTAATGAATGTTTTCATCTGTCCTCTACAGAGAGCAGACTTGGCAGTGGCTCCTTTCACCATCACCTACATGCGTGAAAAGTTTGTCGACTTCACCAAGCCCTTCCTGAACACGGGCATCAGCATCCTGTATCGCAAGCCCAACACCACCAACAGCGGCTTCTTCTCCTTCCTGAACCCCATGACTCCAGACATCTGGGTCTACATCCTCCTGGCGTACCTCGGCGTTAGCTGTGTCCTGTTTGTTATTGCCAGGTGAGTGCAGAATTTATATGCTCTTCTGCCCCCATCAGTCTTTCATACATTTCTCTCTGGGGGCCCTTGAATAGACGCAACAATTTACCCAGCAATCTGAGATTTGAGGACATCGGCCAGTTAATCATACTGTGCTAGCTGCCATGTAGTGATCAAGACAGTTATGTCTGCAACAGCCTGACAGTGGGAGGGAGGGATACACACACACACACATACGCACAAACCCTTAAAGGGATAGTTCAGAATTTTGGACATAAGACCCTATTTTCCAACTCTGCCAGTGTGATGGAGACGTCTGGAGACATTTTCAAGAAATTTCATTTAGTTCTTCTAGTTGCTGTGTTCGCTGGTGCTATGGCTAGCGCAAGTCAATAGGACCTGCTAGCATGGCATTAGAAACACTCATACCGACTCCACAGTGCACCCGAGGCAAATCAATTGTAACGGCAGACTATCGATGTACATATCTGTGTTGATAGAATAATATTTGAAAACGTCTGGCGAACTATCACTCTAAATTGTGCAACTATACCTCTGAACAATTATGTTCACTAAAATGCATCCTCAATTATGTTTTGTAAGGACCTTCCCATTGGATATATCAGTTTGTTTCATTGTTTTTGTGCATATATGACTTTGATGTGAACATAACTGTCAGGCGAAGGCGGCATCTTTCAACTGGAAGTTTGTCTGTTCGTTGTGTGTCCTTGGGCAAAATACATAGTAGTCACGTCATTTTCCGTTATTTCATAACACCTCCTCAACGTGGGTGGGGGTTGTACGGTAGCACGGTTGTGTGTAACTGCCGCACTAGCGACAGGCAAAGCAGTTTTTTTTTTTGCGGTGTACTGAATCATTAGAATCAGTTAATTAAAAAGATTAGTTCACCGTATCGTTCAGTACTTCATGCATGACCGGAGCGCAGACTCTGTCTGACACAGTCACTGAAACTGAAATATGGATGGAACGAGTTGTGATTCAGGTCATGATCTCTGGCTTTTTGCAGTTCTGTCACTAAATACACCGGGTTCCGCTGTTAAACATTGAGATAGTTGGAGATTAACACATATTTCCAGGAATTTTAAAGCGGAACTAGACCGGAAGTTCCTATTATCGCTGTTTTTTTAGTGTGTATCTGCGTCATTACCTTGTTTATGAAGCCTGACGGTTCGAAACAAACAGTTCAGCCATTGCTGAAAATGTTGTGTTTTATTCTAATCTCGGGGCTCAACGAGATCACTGAAAATCCCGTAATAGTTACGTAAGCAGCGGTTCTCCTGAACAACCGATCGTCCTGCTCCGGGCGGCAGTCCGGGCACATCCGGTTACGTACATTGAACCGCAGAAGAAGAATAACGTCCGTTGTGGAGGTGTTTCCTGAGCAACAGTGTCTTCTGACTCTGGGTCTGACTCCGGGTCAAAGTCATCAAAGGGACTGCGGCGGGGAGTCGTGATGAAGCTATTTTTAAACACTGTTAAAACAATGTTTTGATAATGAGTAGCAGTGCATCCGCCGTACCAGAGGGGGGCGCTGCGCTTCTGAGAACGGATGTGCTGGATAGTACTGGCCAATCACAAGACTCTGTCTTCTGGGGGTGAAAGTTCACTCTGAAATCTCGCAGCAGAAAAACACCGTCAGAAAAGAGGATTTCTATCGGCTAGTTTACAGCAACTATGAGGTTTTTGACCATAAAAACAAGTTAATGTATGTAAGTAGACCTCCATAACTAACATATATGTGCAACAGGACCACTCTATGTGACCTTTAAGTATTTTTAACTCAGTGGCCACCAGTCTGTTGACGTCACATTTTAGTATTGGCTCAGGTCAATGGAACCTCGCCAGGGGCACCGAAAAACTAGGTACTATCACTAATGGAAAAGCAATAAAGTTGAGCCAAGTAGTCCTAGAACTGTATTATGGTAAAGTGCAACTGACCTCAAATTTCTCCTGACATGAAAGATAGAAAATGTGCCGCACGTACACATGCGCTGTATGAATGTGTGAGTGAATGGGTGTGAATGGCAAAACTATAGTGTAAAGCTGCTTTGAGTTGTCCTCGTAGACAAGAAGAATATAAATACAGACCGTTTACAGCAACTGCGATACGAATTGTGCACTCTCTCTTCCGTTGTCGTTCGACTTTGCACCAGTCGTGACGCAGATCGCTCTGCACATGTACAGGCAAAAGCTGCATCATATTCCGATACGACCACTCTCGCTCATGTTGCATGACCACATATTGGATATATATCCAATATAGGACCACATGTTGAGGGGAATGTTCAGATTACCGGCACCTGATGTTCAAATGTGCGACGTTCATGATTGATTTTGCCATGCTGCACTTTGACATCAACAGCATGAATGACCAAATATACAATCTAGGTCCACACACTGATTTACGACAGATCAGATACGAAGGTTCACATTTCTAACTGCAAGTGTCTCTTGTTTCTAAACATGACTCCCGCCTCGAATGGCACCATGTGCACAAAATCATACATGCAGTAAAAAAAGCTGCTTAGATTTCTGATATGACCCCTTGAATGCTGCGTGGCATACTGGATATATATCCAATCAAAAGACCACCAAGGCTCAGAGTAAGTACCAGATATGAAGGTCGTAACTACAAATGTCTTGTATCTGAACATGAGCGGCACACACATGCACAACATTGATTTTGCCGCGCTGCAGCCATGCAGTGTGACGACATCAACAGCATGTATATCCAGTAAAAAAAACCCAAAAAACTGCTTAGAATCTGATATGACTGCAGATTCTAATATTGCATGCCCACATAGGAGCACATTCTAATCTGATTTCAAAATCAGTGTCCAGTGTGTTATTAAACTATGAGCCATTATTACATGATGAGTTGCTACATCCACCCTCCTTTCCTCAAAACACCAAAAGAAGTTTAAAGACCATCCATCAAATGAATATCTCTAGACCATTGGTTCTCAAAGTGCGGCCCGGGGGGCCAATGGCGGCCCGCAGAAATTTTTCTGGCGGCCCCGCAATGAATTACAGTTGATATTTTTAATCCAGGAGCTACTAAGCTTGTTAAATGTTTATTGGACATTACTGGATACAGACCAATAAGTGTAAACAAAAATACTGGGTATTTACCTGGTTTCTATATGGTGAATTTTAGTGTATTATTGGGTTATAAGCTGGTAATAAGCAGGTAGCTACAGCCCCCAATTACTAGCTATTTACCCAGTAAATATATGGTAACAGAAATGTGTTACTTGGTATTAACCTGTAATTAGAAGGTAAGAACAATGGCCAAAATACTGGGTAATTACCCAGTAAATTATAAAAAGCGTTATAAAGCGTTATTATATTAACACTTATATTACTTAACACTAAACTGTAGAACTGCAATCTGGTCATTAAAATGATAACATATGGGATTTCTTTCTGGGTTTTTTTTTCCGGTTTTTTTTCTTTGGCGGCCCATCAAAACTTTGAGAACCCCTGCTCTAGACAAGTAAATGACATACTGTAATTCATAATTCCATTCAGGAACATATTGTATGTTCCTTATAAAATTGAGACTGAGAAAGCACTTTATATTTGTGGGAAACAACTTTTTAAGAGACTGGGTTTTCTGGGGGAGATGTCTATGGCGCTGCCAAACTTCAAACGCAAAGCACCTTTGGAAGCAAAAAATCTTATTTAGCAACACAAAAGTAAAAACCCTAAAGTGAGTCTATCAAATGTGTTTATTTTGGAAGATAACCTAATAGTATTGCTGCCAGCATAAGTCAAAGTCATTATGGATGGAGATTATTAGTTGTATTTGTATTTTATGGATATGATGAATATCGTGGTAGTAACATTGTCTCTATTTCCTGCCACTTCTCGTGCAAAGTGATGCTTGAGGAAGTTCTAGAAAAGCAGGGTGTTGAAAGAAGGCATTTGTGGAGTTGGAGAGCAAACAGCTGCACTTCTCTAACCTCCTCCGTTGTGGTGAGCCCAAACAGATTCTGGAGTGGCTGCACATAAGTACAAAATCGTCTTAAATGATTGCATCTGTCTGGCCTTGGTAGCTGAAAAGCTGTGTCCCAAAATGTGCATCATTTGACCATGAAAAAAACAAAAAAAACAAGAACGTAATCACTCATCTATCTTCACATCCTGAGGCCTACTTCAGCACAAGTAGTTTGTTTTTAAATATTGGTGTTAAGGCATTACCGATAATATCAGACCAGAAAAAAGAAGCTGACCTTGTATATACCTCTCATTAGATGATAAAATATTGCGTCCCACTGGTTTTGTAATATAAACCAAATGTGTCTTTTAAATGCTATTTAATGTTTTTGAAATGTCTGATCAAGGTTAGGTGCTCTACAAGAGGTAATGATTGGACTCATACCTAGATGAGAAGGAATTCAAGATAGATATTAATGTATCACGCACAAAAATAATTATATGAAGCCACCCCTGATAAGTGTTTGAACAAATGATCACCTTAATTTTATTTGTGTTATTGAAAACACACCAAATGTATGATAACCAAAACGTTCCCATCAGTGTCTTGACTCGGTCTCTTTCAATTGCTGTTTTGAAGCGTCTGCTACACTATAATCACGATGCAATGTGCATTTTATTGATTTCTTTTACAGGTATACACGGTTTCATAGAAATGTATTGTAATTTAATTATCTTAAATGTGCCAGGTTTACAAGAGAATGTAAGGAAATGTTCCACCTTTGGCATCTTATGTTTCAAAAGAGTGAGAAAACACATACATATAATAAAATGAGTTTCTGAGTTTTATAACTGTCCAGTGTTCCGTCTGATGTGAGCATAACAATTTTATTTTTCCATTTCATTGCCTCGAGACCTTATTCCATCCTCTACACTTAGCATTTGAACACATTACATTTGCTGATCACCACTTTTGCTCAGTTTTTAATGTTTTTTTTTCCAACTAGTCACATTTTTTGAGGTTCCCAATCAAAAAAGACCACCGTAACAAATAAATTAATAAGACTGTATTATGTTCTTCCAACTACCAGAAAACATTCCCACACACTCATCCAAACCACTAGACTTTTTTTTACCTCTCACATATACTTTTTTTACCCCTTACATACATTTCGTTTTTACCTCTCACATACTACCTTTTACTTTGCACATACACAAAACCTCTTGCATACATTTTGTGTGTGTGTGTGTGTGTGAAGCGTTTTAATGTGAAAGCGAGGTACAAAAAAAGTGAATGTATGAGGTCCAAAAAAAGTGAATGTGTGAGCGGAAGCCTTTCCTTTGCTCTACTGTTAATTTTGATTTTAATAATGTTAATAATGTGAGAGGTAAAAAAAAAAAATGCATATGAAAGGTAAAATTGTGTATGTGCAAAGTACAAGAGAGTATGTGAGAGGTAAAATTGTGTATGTGAGAGCCAAAAAAAGTGAATGTGAGAGGCTAAATTGTGTATGTGAGAGGTAAAAAAGGAATTATGACCTACATGGCCCCCCATAGAAAGTGCTGAGGAGCTGTTTGACGTCACTGGTGCTGAAATGACCACCGGCTTTGACCAAAAGTCATTTTTTGGGCAATAACTTCACAACATTATCATCGTAACATTAAGCCGATAGAGCACCATGATCCACTATAGACAATCTTAATAAACCCTCATCAAAATGTGATTTTACTGCAGAAAACATGAACCTTATGCAATATATCAGATTGAACGTAACTTTAACAACATCCCACAACAAATTGAAACATGCCCAGCTATTAAAACAACCAGTGTCTTAAGTAAAATATGCATCATCAATGTTTTTATTGGACCTATTTAGGACAATCTCCGTGTTTGTTTTTCATTAGGTTTAGCTGTGTCTACGCCCATAACCGCATGTGCAATTGAGCAGACTGTGTCTGTTTATACAGTAAAATGCAGATGTGTTCAAATTTATTTAAAACCGACTGTGCATGTTTCTGTAGACTTGAAAAAAAAAAAAAAAAAAAGGTCTTGTCACGGACTATAAATCACAAATGCAGAAGAGAGTCAAGTACACAAGAAAAATCATATAGGATGAAAAAATAAAATAAAACTGCAGTCAGTGCTGTCACGGTTTGAAAATAAATGGCATTTAATGACCGGCAGAAGTGAAACATTAGCAGAGAGTGCATGTTGCATAATTGCACTGGAGTGTGCAAATTAAATATAATGTCTGCAAATGCTAACATGATGTTTTTGCTCCGTGTGACGTTTGGATGCCAAGTTGTTTTTTGAGGCCCCCTCGTCTGTGTGGGCTGTCCTCTTGGCCGAGATGTAATTGTGTTGTTTAGCAGGCAATTTGGTATATGGTTGCACAGCACACACAATCTAAATCTAATGGCTCTGCTTTCAGCCACAACCTTTTTGGAAAATTATGGGTATTGGATTTTCACCGTAACATTTCCTGCGTGGAGACTGCACTCGCAATATGTTTAATAATTATTACGTTCGTTCTCTCGTGCCGTGTTTATATCCAGGCTGTGTTTAGATGTGTGTAAAGCAATCACGATTTCTATGCCTCTCCACCGTCTTATCTGACCATGGCTTTCAATTTATATAGAAGAATAACAAAAATTAAAGGCTGAAATGGTAGGGAGAAGCAGATTAGTTCGGCAGCAACCCAGGGCCTCTCTAATGGGGGTCTTAAGAGAAACACTCCAAGATGAAAGCACTAGTGAGTATATTGGACAGTGGTAATATTTATATGCAGGGAACAGCACTTGAACAAAAACATTCCCTTATTGGGAATGTCTAATTGGTTAAATAGGATGAGATTTATACCACATGCTTCTGCAGCATATAATTAGATTGACTTGTATCTTTCTCTCGGACAATATAAATGTCAGCTAATTAAATACTACGGGTTATTAGAATGGACGATGTGCACTCAACTCTCTTAGAATTGTAGGACGGTCATTGTGGTCATTTTGACCGTCTTTTGAACAAAGTGTTCCATTTTTTTTTTCTCCTCTTGGCTTCTCCCTCTCTGGGGGTTGCCACGGTGGACGATTCGCATATTTTGATTTGGCAAATATTTTTATGCCAGATGCCCTTCCTGATACAACCCGCCCATTTATCCAGGCATGGGACTAGCACTAGGAGTACATTAGATGACCCCTAAGGGGGGCAATTCAGAGTGTCCAATCAACAATGAGCAATGGGGATTGCCTAGCTCGCTCAGGGGCACCCCAGCCCCGTTGGATACAAGCCAAATTCCCTCTCCACTTGGTCATGGGCTGCCCAACAAATTGGTTTTAATATCCATCCATCCATCCATTATCTACCGCTTCATCCTCCACCAGAGGGTCGTGGGGGGTGCTGTGCCTATCTCAGCTGACATTGGGCGATAGTCGGGGTTCACCCTGGACAGTTCGCCAGTCCATCGCAGGGCCACATATAGAGACAAACGATCGTTCACTCACACTCTCGCACCTACGGTCAATTTAGAGTGTCCGATTCACCTAATCCCCATATCGCATGTTTTTGGACTGTGGGAGGAAGCCGGAGAACCCGGAGAAAACCCACGCACACACGGGGAGAACATGCAAACTCCTTGCAAAAAAGGCCCTTGTTCCGAAGTTGGCCCAAATGGGGCTCGAACCCAGGAACCCGGGTCTTCTTGCTGCAAAGGCAAGAGTGCTAACCACTACAGCAACCGTGGTTGGTTTTAATAATTAATCTAAAATTTAGAAATGCATAGATGTGCCATGTTAGAATACGTAATAATAAACATCAGGACAAAAACATAAACAACATGCATTTCAAACCCCTTTAAGGGCACGTAAAACCCTTATGAAGCCCAAACTGATCAAAACACTCACAGACAAGTCTATGGCAATTTGAAAATAGAATAATTTGCAAACAATATTTGTTTAAATAATTAAACTCCCACGCAGTAATAAAACATGTAAAATCAAAAGTAAGTTGGCTCACTAAAGAGCATTGTGTTGCTTTTGGAGGGCAAACGTTGCGCCAGGTCCTATAGCAACATGTGATTCGTTTTAATTTTCAGTCGTTAGCTTGCAAACATTTAAAAACAATCTGAATGTCTTGGTAGTTCAAGTGTTATCTCCTTAATGGGTTCCATTTCACTTCTCTGTTCGTCTGCCGTTACACCACTGTGCTATAGCTCATCAAAGTAACAGATATGCCACATTTCTAAATGGGATACTATCAAAAGCGATCAAACTCCACTTAGCGGAACACTGGGAATATAGAGCCGGCAAAGTTTTTTAAGGAGGAAAAAGAAACGATCGTCGTGATAAAATCAGCTTTATTTTGTTTGGTCGGTCATTCAGCTGTCGGAGATAGCAGAGCTGGCTCAGTGGGGATTAGTGCCAGGCGAGTTGATTGGCGTGGCTGTAACGAGGTGTCAATCACGCTCGTCACTGAAAGGGTGGACGTTTTTTTTTAGTTGACGAACCTTTGCGAAGCAAAAGCAGTGAGCCAAAAAAGAGCGAGATAGCGAAGCACACGGATGCACAGTACTGTTTGAGTCGTGTGCAGAAAATCAATCTTTGGAAGAGCTGCACGTGCGGTACGATATGTTACAACCGACACTGTTGGCCGCAGCCCTGCGAGAGACGGAGGGAGGTGTCGCAATTTTTAAAACAGCTGATCCGTGTGTCGAGCGTATGCAACACATTTGCACCAACGGAGACTAACGAGCATAAAAAGAAGCAACACCATAATGAGTTCACACAAGGAATGATTTACTTCCACGTAGCTGGTTTTCAGTCTGGCGTGGCGTTTGTTGTTCTGTTCACGCATAAGCACGGTATTTTTTAAGCTTAAGATAAACAATTTAATTAAACTGAATTCTTTTTTAGATTCTCGAAAGTTGCCACCTTTTGCTTTGCACACACACTCTCTCAATCTCGTTCAGCTTCATTCTGAATGAGATTGAAACTGGGGCTACTTTGAAGATTCTAAAAATATATTCTGGTTTGTTGAGCACTTTTTGTTTACCACATAATTCCATACGTGTTCTTTCATAGTTTGGAAAAAAAGTATTTTGACTGATACTGTATACAATACATCAGGGGAAAGTAGTGAAATTTAACGTGTTTAATCTCAGCATCTGCCTCTGATGCCTCTCATGTGATATATATATATATATATGTGTGTGTGTCCAGCCATGGCAAAACCGATCACAAGTCTACCTAGGGACATTTTGAAATATTAACAGATTCTGAAAGGGTGATTTCTAAGTTTTCCAACAATGTCCAACACATGCAAATCTAATCAAATGATTATATTTGAAGACCATATGGCCATTTCAATGTAGGCACTCCTCAAAAACTGCTTTAGGGAGAATTTTAGCCTCAAAGAGTTGCACCTTCTGAGAGCCAAGAGACAGAATGATCACATTAACATAGAACAAACCCCTCCTGGTCCACACCTCTCTGTATGAGCACAGATACTATTGTCGTGAGCTACACTGCTACACAGAACAATGCATATATAGTAGATAACAAACTGGACATAATATCCTCTTAAGATTTGAAATGACATAACTTTAAAAAATATCATTATTATCATTTCTTGTCCTTACACTCCTTGCCTCACTGGTCACCTACAAAGCATATTAGCGATTCTGGGATTTTTAACAAATGTTAAAAAAACAATCTTCATGAGTTAAAGGGGAAATAAGTAGTTTATAGTGCCATCTAGAGGAGAGGCTGAAATTTACAACAAAGACCTGCTGCTCTGCTCACCCCCTCCCTTCCCTGAGCGCTACGGTATCCGCAGTGGCTATGCAACCGCGGTCCGCGGTCATGTTATTTAACAATGAAAATGAAACAAAAACTATTATACAGCGACTAGACAATGCAGGAGCACATAATATGTATAAAAAGTGGATTTTGGGTTATATAAACCCATAAATACTACATATTGTACCTTTAATTTAGAGTTTGATTTGACATTTATTTCTCATTCATTTATCGGACAAAACTTGTGGTAAAACATCCACGGACGGCCAGTCACATTGGGTCTCACAAGTAAGCATAAGTATGATGTCCACAAAATAAATTAAAGCTGCAGTAGTCGACATTCTTTTGTTAGAGCAATGCATCATATGACTTTGTGTAAAAATGAAAGCTGCTGCTTGTAGTGATGAATAGACTTTTTAAAAAAGTTTCAACCGACTCTGCAGTGCCCTTCAGCTACTGAGTTGTCGTTTCGGTCTCAGAGGCCAGAGCTTTAATGTTTTTAACGTCAAACTCGTTTCGAACAGCAATCAGCTGTTGTCAGCTTAAAAAAGCTCCCGAGTAGAAACTCTACATTTGAGCAGCCAAAAACTGAACGGCGGACAAACAACCGACATTCGTCTTGTGGACAGAAACACGACTCTAAATTATTACCGCAGTTTGTCTGTGTCAGCTGCGTCTGTAAATAAGCAAACTGTCGGGCTAATGTTTACCGGATCAAATTTACAGTACGCGATACTCTTCCCAATGCTGTAAATGGAAAAAAAAAACTAATAGACGATCTGCCGTCCCAGTAATTGATTGTGTTGCTACTCCAAACTAGCTGTTACTCTCCACCTTATCTGATATGATACAGATTTTTTTGAATTATTCTAGTGAGCATAACGTGCATAACATGATCAAATCAAATTATCTCCTCTGACTTTGTCCCCGCCACAGGGAAACCACTTCGACGAAACTTGAATGATGAAAAAAGTCACATTAAAAAAAAAAAAAAAAAAAATCTGGAAATTTCTAGGCTCTCAAACAATGGGGACTCCTCCACACATACACTCATACATGCCTATGTGGGTACTAAATGGGTATGGGTGAATCAATAAATGCTAATAAAGCACGCTGTGGGTTTTTATATTGTGACAGTGTTTCGACAAGGTTAACGTGGGTCTTTGAAATGCTTGAAAAATCACCCCCAAATAGACATGAGTCATTGAAAGTGTTTGAATTTCTGTGCGAATTAGAGAGAAGTTATAATTATGCCTATGCAGAACACATGTCCAGGTGTAATAACTAACGGGCATTGTGGACTACGGACACCGTCTCCGCCGTTTATGTGAGATTCCACGCAGAAGAACGAGCGAGTGCCGTTCAGCGAGACAGAAACAAATGACATGATTGCCTAAAAAAGCAAATTCCATGGTCTCGCTGAAAAAACAATAAAAGTGGAAAGTCCTCAAATTAGATGTCAATCAAGGAGCGGGAAACCGTGCTTTGAGGAGGAGGTAAAACTGTGGCTAAAGTTAGACCTAAAACATCCTGAACAAAAGACTGCAAATAAACCTTTTTCAGTCTTAGCTACGTGCGAAGAGAAGAGGAGAAACTGCATTTTGCTTAATACGCAGCTTGTGCCATGTGTACAGAAGTGATAAATAATAGATTTTTGCTTTTCCTTTGTTTTCCTGACGGCTAAAACAGCTATCTCTTTCATTCCCAGGTTCAGTCCATATGAATGGTACGACGCCCATCCTTGTAATCCGGGGTCAGACGTGGTGGAGAACAACTTCACGCTCCTCAACAGCTTCTGGTTCGGCGTTGGTTCCTTAATGCAACAAGGTATAGTATAGTGCACGTCTGTCAAAAAAAGCAAAACCACAACACTGCCCTCTTATACCGTGCATGGCTACACCCACCCACCCCCCCCCCCCCACTTTCTGCCTATTTAAGCTTCACGATTTACATTCCGTGACTGTTTCACGAGACATTTTCCTGTCACGAGCAACCACAGAGCTCATGACAACAGAAAGGCTGTTGTCAGCTACCTGCTGTTTAAAAAAGAGAAGAGTTAGGTGCCAGGTACTTGTCAGAGATTGGCAGGTAAGGATGGGGAAAAACACTGCCGCATTTATTTGCCACATAACACAGTCGCTGGCCCTGCTCAAGAGCTTTTCTGAGTGTCGGGACAGAAAGGGTAACTCGAGGTACATGTCTGACAAATGCCAGCTGTCAGCGCATGCTAGATCTGGCTGCTGTGATGTTTTCAGCACCGAATGAATTACACCCAGTGACCCACTGCAGAGAATCCATATGTCTCGCTCATCGCAGCACAACAGCGAGTGTAGCCTCCCAATTAAATGTCACTGTGATTTTGTTTATAAGATGACTGTACACACATATGGATTATGTGACAGCTGCCATTACATTGAATAGGGAAAATGTCTACATTTGTGAACTAGGGGTGGATGATATTGATGATGAGTTTCCTCTGTTTATGCCAATTGGTATCAAATGTATTTGGTATAATCCATGGTATTGGGTGTAAAGCCCAATTTATACTCCTGCGTGCTCTTTAGGTTATCTATTAGGTTATATATTAAAGTTATCTTAGGTTACGCAGAGCCTCTGCGTCGTCTCCGACTGCACGAAATATTTTTTAAGTATCCGTAACTTCGTCAAGGGACAACGGAGACGGCAAGGGCTGCGATTGGTCCTCAGGACAGGCCGAGATAACGCTGCTCTGTGCCGGCTCACAGTGGGCACCGAGCGTCCACAGAGGCGGAGCTGATCACCGCCGACAACGTCGCTGCCAAACTATAAATACGTCAGCACATGTTTGGACTCTAAATGGCTAATTTCTCGCCTCAAATTATCTTAAAACTGCGTTCCGTGACACAGAAAAGTGAAAAAACGGCCACTGTTTCAACAACAACAACAACAACAACAACAGTCTTTCTCTCTCGGACGCCATTGCTCACTGTAGCCGAAAGCACAACAACCTTGCGTAGCGACCCCTGCTGATCGGGCGGGAAATTGCAGTGCGTATCCGTCACCACGACGCAGAAGTATGAAGGCTAGAGGGGTCTCCGTGGTTACGCAGTCGGATAACGAAGTATAATGTGGCCTTAAGTGCTACAGGATCTACAGAGTCATTGTAGGTTTTTGTTTACTTTACAACCGACATTAACTATACATTTGTGCTGCAGAGCCATTTCCTCTCTGACAGCTCAAATGGGTCAAATCCTATCTCCGGGTGTTGTTTGTTCAAGGATACAAACCTTATGCCTCCTACAGACTTTAGGAGATCATTATAAGTCACTCTGCGCGACGTGGATCTATAAACAATGGCCGAAACATGACGCGCGCGGACTATGCGACGCTGACGCTCGCCGAATCGTAGGCCGTGACGAAGCGATGTCATCAGCTGCAGTGCAGAAGTCGGAAAAGTCATTAGCATGCACCGGGGGTAAACAGCAGAAGATAAATCTTGTTCTCGCAATCGTTTGTGCGTGCCGAGTAAATCCTAAAGTAGAGGTGGAGGGTCCCCACATACCAGCATTCTGTGTACGTTCTGCCTCCATTTGATTTGACTGCGTTGTGTTGATTAAGACTCCATTTCGCTTTTTTTATTTGCTAGTCAGTAGATGTAGATCATAGCAGCACACACACACACACACACACACTTGTGAGAAGGTCATTCAAAATTTGTAGAAGAAGCCGTCTTTGGTCGCAAGAACGTGACATATACGGTGATCTTTGAGCATATGCACAACACAGAATGATGCCTCTTTAGGACAAAAGAAGAAAAGTAGAAAAGGGACTGCTGTTTTAATTCCAGCATTAGATGCAAAGAAAAATAAACAAAGCTATACAAAGGTGTCGCTTACAGGGAAAAGGTAATCAGATGAAGAAACCCTAATGAAGTCAACTGTGGAGGGGGGAAAAGACCCGAGTAATAAAATGTTTAACCTCAGCGTAACAAGACAAATCGCGACGGCTCAGAGAGACTCGGGGAGTGGATCTGTGCCCGTAAGGATAGCAAACACATTCGGCAATTCATTAAGCGCAGAAGCTCGGCGGCACAGACACTGTGAAAACTGCATAGCGGCGCTGCCAATTTGCTTGTGCAGACAGAGGGCTACGTGTGCAGCAGCAGCAGCAGCAGCAGCGGCGTGCCGAGAGGGAGAGAGAGAAAGAGAATCAAAACAAAATGAGCTAGTTAGAAGCCTATATTATTAAAACTAAGCAGGGGAGAAATCGCAATTATAATTTCTGCAGTGGCTGAAAGGCCCGTCTGTCAATGCCTGAGCTCCTGTGTTTCCCATATCTATAGTCGCAGAGTGAAGCAGCTGCTAATCAGCAACTATTCATGGTTTCCTGAATAAAAAGGAAGAAAAAAAAAAAAGCTCTTGATTACAGTGATGACACGAGGTGCGTGTGTGTGTGTGTATTGGTATCATAAATATGAGCATATCATAGGCGGTTATGTGCACATGTCTTAGGCCACCACTAGATGTGTCGTTTTAGCATTGTTCTAATGAACATAGGAAAATATTTCTTTATTATGAACCAGAAAATTTATTCAGTATTAAAAAATATTAGTCTCTTCAGTTTAAAGTGTATTTTGTGACATCTCCCCTCACAATTTAATCACAATGAAAGATCCGAGCTCTTTTACATCTAAATGCAGTAAAAACCATTAATATCACTGGTTACAGCTGTTGTTTGACTATTTCCTGTCTAAATTTGCTGCTGTGAAAGATACATACTTTTATTTATTTAATAATTACAAGATTACATGATTACAATGGACTACATGATCAACTATTCACAACAAATAAAGAGAAGTCCTTTCACCACGTGTTTGACCTTGATTAAAGTTTCTCATTTATAAGGATGGGCTGATGCACTAAGAGTGTTTCAATTGGATCTTGTTAAATTACAGGACACTGAGTCAATGGTTAAGCCCAATTTATACTCCTGCGTAAAGTGCGTATAGGTTACGCAGAGCACGAAATATTGTTTAAGTGTCCGTCACTCCGTCAAGGGACAACGGAGACGGCAAGAGCTGCGATTGGTCCTCAGGACAGGCCGAGCTAACGCTCTTCTCTGTGCCGGCTCACAGTGCGCACCGAGCGTCCACAGTGGCGGAGCTGATCACCGCCGACAACGTCGCTGCCAAACTATACATACGTCATATCTCTATACACAAACCACATGTTTAGACTCTAAATGGCACAATTTCTCGCCTCAAATGATCTTAAAACTGCGTTCCGTGACACAGAAAAGTGAGAAACGGCCACTGTTTCAACAACAACAACAGTCTTTCTCTCTCGGACGCCATTGCTCACTGTAGCCAAAAGCACAACAACCTTGCGCATCGACCCCTACTGATCGGGCGGGAAATTGCAGCGCGTATCCGTCCACAGCACAGAAGTATGAAGGCTCGAGGGGTCTCCGTGGTTTCCCACAGCACTGTTGTCATGCTGTGCAACTTTTACTTCATAGTGCTTAATTTGATTCCCGTGAAATAACGTGATTCTGTGATTTAAAAACGTAAATTGTCCAGGTTTATATCTGACAAAGACAGATTCCCGACGTCCTGTGATGCCCGTTAAACGGTAGGACACATTGTTGTCCTACGGTGCCTCGTCGCACATGCTGCTCCCTGCTATCTGCAGCAATGTTTGTTGTTGTGTTCGTGTCACAAAAACACAAGTCCCTCGCTCGTCTTGCTCAGCAGTGACAGCAGCTGAGATGGGAGCCGTTTCCTTGACATGTTTAAAATGCAAATGGTGTGTTTGAGGGGGGATCAAAAAAAACATCTAGCAGCTCGTCTGTAGGAGGGAGGTGTCACAGATAACACAAAGAACACAAAATATGAGGAGGTGAAGAAGCAAACACGTCGCGCAGTTCACAACTTGTGCAACAAACATATGTTTGATCATTTTGCATAAATTGGTTTTCCCCATATAAAATTGTTTTTCAAAATATTTAATGTATTCCCAATTGTCTCGTTCTCAGTGAGATTATCACTTGCAGTGTTAAATTTAGAATTTGTTTTTGTTTATTTATCTAATTTGTGAGGAAATTTTCCTGTATTCAATAGACCAAATGTATCCGTGGCCCCCGTCGTGTGATTCATATCAAGATTTCCCTTCAAATGTAATGAACATTACCATTCACTGGAGTTATTATTGAAAAAGCAATTAACAACGACAAAAGCCATGAGCTTTGAAAAGCAGCTTCTGTGCGATGGTGCTATTGAGAAAATGCTAAGTGCAGGTAATAGTCCTCACGGGGAAAACCCACTCCTCTCATGTTAAGTTGGCGAGTTACTCATTGTTTAGCACAGTGCACAACTGAATCCACTCATAAAAGAAAAAACCTTTCTTGTCATCAGTCTGACAATTCAAAAAGCACCATCACAGGAGAGTTGCAGCACCAGACTAATGAAAGTCACTACAAGGAATAGTGGCCACAGACATGAACTATACATGAACTCACATTTAATCCTTAGGTATTTAATAATAAACAGTTTGGATACAGTTGTGGGGCCCTATTTCTGGCTTCGCAAGTCTACATGCCTTGAGCAACTTAAGACACAACCCCCATGTTGCTCCTGATGGCTGCGCTGGCAGCGTGTGAATGGGTATAAAAGACGTGTGATGGAAAATGTGCTGCATTGTGCTCTGTAAAATGTGTGTGTGAATGGTAAAAACTGTAGAGTAAAGCAGCTTTGAGTGGTCATCAAGACAAGAAAAGTGCTCTATGGATACAAACCACCGCATATTCAGCTCGATATATGAATCAAAACCCTACGTACAAATCGAATTCTACAGTTAGAGTTAAAAATGTGACCCAACTTTTTTAATATTAAAGGCAGCATTAAATATGCAAGTAGAGAGATTATTTCTCCAGCATGTCTTTTATATAGTATGCATGGCGGGATGACAGGTTTTACAACTTTCACTTGAACGCAGCAATAAACACATTTATTAACAAGCTGCTGTAAAGTGGCAAAAAAAAGTAGTTCAAAAAAAAAGTGTCTCACTGAAGGCGAAACCTCTGGATTTTTACTTCCAAAGAAAACTTGTTCTACTCGCCGCTAAAAGACTCCAAATTAACTGTAGACTACGCCTTCTCCCCCTTAACTTGAATGTGCCTCGATGCATACATTATGTTTCATGTTTATTTTCAGTGGTGATAGTCCTGTATGCACTGGGGCACAGTCATATTGGAACAGAAAAGGACTTTTACTCAAATGGTTGCTACAAAGTTGGAAGCATTGCGGTGTCCAAAATGTCTTGGTATGCTGCAGCGTTAAGATTGTCCTTCATTTGAGATAAGAGGCCTCGACCAAAGCCTGATTGAAACACCTGAATTCTAATACCGTCGCAGTGTTTAGAAGTGATTAATTTTATATCGAGACAAACGGAGGCAATAGCAATGATGCGCTAGTAAAGTAAAGGTTGGAGTATGACTGAAAACACAAAGCTCTAAAGTGAATCCTGGTCAAAAACCCAGTCATTCAGGAGACTGATGTCAACAGTCACTGTGCTGCCTCTGTAAACACAAATGCTCCCTCAGTCAGGTCTGATAGTTTTGCTTGACAGAGCCCATTTTTTAGATGAAGAACTTTATATATATATATATATATATATATATATATATATATATATATATATATATACATATATACATATATACATATATACATATATACATATATACATATATACATATATACATACATACATACATATATACATATATACATACATACATACATATATACATATATACATACATACATACCTATATACATATATACATACATACATACATATATATATATACATACATACATATATATATACATACATACATATATACATACATACATACATATATACATACATACATACATATATATATACATACATACATATATATATACATACATACATATATATATATACATACATATATATATATATATATACATACATATATATATATATATATATACATACATATATATATATATATATACATACATATATATATATATATATATACATACATATATATATATATATATACATACATATATATATATATATATACATACATATATATATATATATATATTTATATTTACGTTTATATATACATAGATTAACATTCAAAACTCATATTGAGAGTCTTGTTGGTGATAAAAAAAAAAACTCTAATTAGAAAAACCCATATAAAGACAGTATTTGCACATTTCGTAAAAGTATGTATCATCTTTGGTCGACTAAAACAGAGTCACTATCTTCTCCCGTAAAAGAACATGACACGTGTCTCTTCGAAGGAAATGTACCATTGTTTTGACATTGGTTTATTTCCCTGGCACAACATGACTGATCTGCTGTTTGTATTTATTAGTCCAGGGGATGCAGCACCATGTGCAGTTTCCCCTGCTGACAACAGGGCTTAATAGCGTGGAATTCAATTGAGTTACCCGTTGCCTCGCTTCATTTTTAGTGCAACCCGGAGAACGCGTCGGGATCTTTCCTCTCCGAAGTCGCGGCGAATTAAGCGATGCCGCCGTCTTCCCTTGTTTGGAACCGCGCAGCAAGTCTTTGTCAAACCACAAAGGACAAATCCAATCAAATTTGGTGGGAGAGGTTAAAGAGCTGACCACTCTGCCCCCCCTTCTGTGGGGCTTGTTACTCTTCAGAATTGGCCTCATAAATCTTCTCAGTAAAGTAACCCGAGTGCACAAAGCACAAGGGTATTTTAAAGGTTGTCAGAGATGAGATATAAAGTAACTTTAGTACCAGTCAGTGTGCCACTGTAAACATAGTATTAACTCAGCAGAGGAGCACTCAAAGTCAAGGCTGATTCAGAGCGGTATTGTCACTCTGATATACAATAGGATTGCACTGTATGTCTTGACTTTTACTTCCCTTTTTACATCGATTTATCCTGACTGATGATTTGTTTGCAAAATACACCAATGCGTTTACTTTAGAAAGACTTTGGACATGATAGATATTAGGAATAGTGAATTAACATTCATTAACAGAGACACTATAATCGATGAGGGTGATATAGTCTTAGATATAGACTTCAGAGAGAGGATGGATGGATGGGTTAAAAGGATGAATGGATGGAAGGATGGATGGATGAATGGATGGAGGTCTTCATCTCACATGAGATTGCTGTTTGTCATCTGTTGTTTTTGATCCATGAACCGCAATTTAGGAACCCAACTTTGAACTGAGGGCCGCCACAGTAAAAAAAAAAACAGAAATAAATCCCATTTGTAATAACTTTAATGACCAGATTGCAGTTCTACGGTTTAGCGTTAAGTAATATAAGTGTTAATATAGTGTAATTTAAGCATTAATATAATAACGCTTTATAATTTACTGGGTAATTACCCAGTATTTTGGCCATTCTTCTTACCTTCTAATTACAGGTTAATACCAAGTAACACATTTTTGTTACCATATATTTACTGGGTAAATAGCTAATAATTGGGGGCTGTAGCTATCTGCTTATTACCAGCTTATAACCCAATAATACACTAAAATTCACCATATAGAAACCGGGTAAATACTGAGTATTTTTGTTTACACTTATTGGTCTGTTTCCAGTAATGTCCAATAAATATATTGGCTTACCTACACCAACAGTACCCTGATCAGCACCAGTGTCAGTGTCAGAAACATTTGCAGGTTAACGCCAGATGGAAAACGTTTCAACAAACGGACTTATTGTAGTTTCCGAGGAGCGATGGGTGTCTAGTAGTGGGACGTCGAATGACTTTTGTCCCTGGAGGAGCCAGACAGCAAAAAAGACAGCTGCACTTTGGTGGCTGCCATGTTGGATGTAAACAAAGGCTGTTAGAAATTATTCTGTCGTCCTCACATTCAAAATCAATTACAAGACATTCCAAGCGCCCCATTTTCTGAACGTTAAATGAAGTCCCAGTGTTGGCAGGTACAGTTTTGTCTAACTAACTTGCTCTGTACTCTCTCACTTTGTTTTTTCGTCCACAGGCTCAGAGCTGATGCCAAAAGCTCTGTCGACCAGGATCATTGGCGGCATATGGTGGTTCTTCACGCTGATCATCATATCGTCCTACACGGCTAACTTAGCGGCATTCCTCACTGTGGCGAGAATGGACTCGGCCGTGGACTCGGCCGACGACATCGCCAAGCAGACCAAGATCGAATACGGCGTTGTCAAAGACGGCGCCACCATGGCCTTCTTCAAGGTACAGCGCGAGCATTAATACTGTTGAGCCTTTTTAAGCTTTTAAGTGTCAGTGACAGTTCTCAATCATTCAAGTCATAGTCGTATCGTCGGAGCCTATAGCCAACTTCTAAAGAAAGGAATTGATGTTTTACATAAATATATATACATATTAGGGATGCAGCGGGATTCGGTATTTTACCGAACAGTTCGCTACACCCTGTTCGGTTCAATACGCAACGGCAAACAACGGTATTTCGGTAGACATGAGCACATCGCTGCGTAGCTCTGCTCGTGCCGCCTTCAGAGCCAATCGGCACTATACGCATAACAACGGCGAGTGAACGAGAAGTTTGAAGCGGCACCGTCTTCGTTTAAGTCCGCTGTGTGAGATCGTGGAGGATTCGGCGCCGACTACGATCAGAACGAGAAAATAAATGTCAACAAACAAACAAACACGGTGTGCAAGCATCTGTTATGCAGCGGTGCAGTGAAGTCGGTTTGAAGTTAGATATTCGACAGACACTCGCTCTACAGCGCCACCCAGTGCAAGCCGCTCATTTACGTCGTCATCACCCGTCTCTTTCGCTCGGAGCAGCATGGTGTATTTCATAGCATGTAGTTTCTGTAAGTGGGTTAAAATGTTGTTTATTTTTATTGGATAGCTCTAAACTTTATTTATTTTTTATTTGTGTGGTTTTATGTTTGCTGTTTAATTTGATCTGATGGTGCACTATTGTTTAAATACAAAATATATATATATATATATATTATATTATATACAATTATAAGTTGTTAGGTATTTCATTGTTGGATGAAGTAGATTCACCGCACATTAACAGCATGACAAAAACAGTCACGCTATACCTGAAACTAAACCCACATAGTAATAATATTGTAAAATATATGTGTTAAGCACGGCAGGAGGTTGAATCTTGAGGTTTTAAGTAGTAAAAAGTAAAATTCTATAGCGCCTCTCTATATCCATTTATTTATTTAGATCTTAGGTCCCACTGCAAAGGCAAATTCCTCGGCTTCTCCGCTTCTCCACACTGTTTGATGTGTTCCTCCATAATGATTTTTTTATTCCGAAAGTTTCAGCGTTTGCCTGCAGGGTTTTTTTCCCCACTTTATTTTATTATTTTGAGAAAATAGATTCTGCAGCTTCTGCTGCCGCGGTGCTGAATAACACATGTAACCGAGTTATAGTTTCTCCAAGTGAGAAAATGAAAACACTACACATTTATATTGAGGTTCATAAGTTTATGACATTCAGAAAAAAAGATGGATTCCTATCCCCCCCAAACTGTAGCTGAGCTCATGAATATTTTATGAAGCATTGTTGAATTTGCTGAATGTTGTTTAATACTGGATCCCCCAGGTTTGATTATGTAATTGGGTTTGGGATATTTGCTGATATCATGTGCATTTAAAAACAATAGTGGTGCATTAGAACTGAACTCCACTGGGCTAATTTAAAAAAAAAAAAAAAAAAAAAAGTTTAGTTCCCATACAATAATATAAGATTGCTTACTTATTGCACTGCAATTGAATGAATATTAAATGTGTAAAAGCCTGGATTCAACTCAACTCGTTGACCCTTTTGAAAAGAAATCAACCCCTCGGGTTCCCTGTGAATGGCGATGCGAAGGGTGGGTATTTTAGATCATTCCGTGAACTTTGATAAAGTGTCGTCGTGATTATCGCATCATAAATAGAAGGAGACACAGGTGTCTAATTACCTCATCAAAGCCGCGAGGCTCAAGTGCCCTCTGCTCCCTCTCGCTCTCACAGAGAGGCTTAATGATGTCGACTCAGTGAGGCAGAGACGCTTGATAAATGCTGCGGGAGAACAGGGAGCAGCACATAAAGGCTCTGGAGATGTACGTTACCGGGTGGATTCGGTATTCGACTTCTCAACCCGATGTTGCACGAGGCAGACAGCAGTGTTTTTTGCTTCCAATCGCCTTAAATGTGACATGATTTGCGGCCCGACAAGAGACTTGCGGAGAACTTGCCAAAATGAAACAGATGGTTAGTTATGAGCCAGATGTGGCTTTGTAGCATCAACACAAGAATACCTGTTTCAAAAAAAAGAAAAAAAAAAAGTGGGTAGAGTGGTTATGTTTTACAGGAAAAAATCCACTTCTGACAAATGTTTGCCTGTAGGCTTTTGTTCCAGTTCGTTTGCATTTTCTTCATCTGGGCTGGGCCGGCCCAAGCCTTCATCGGGCCTGAACCAAAATGTGATTTTGGGGCCCTTTATCAACGCTAATACAGTTGTAGCCGCGTTGCTTGCATCATACCAACGACAGCCTGGCATGTTTTTACCCTTATATGAGATTAAGGGCCAATTCAAATTCCTATCTTATTGACAAAATATCGTAAAAATCTAAATAAATGTTACGCAACAATGACGTCAGTAATCTATAATATGGGCCTAAACTAAGATAATACAATGGTTTTCATCATTTTTATATCTCTATTAACAAAGAAAATACTTACATTTGTATCGCACTCGCTTCGCTGCTTTCGGCGCCATCTTTCTTATGTGAAAACACGCAGTGCATTCTGGGTAGCCCTTGCTCCCAAGGGTGGTCTCGGAAAATCTCAATTTCGAGGGCGATACAGCCCTTAAACTCAACTTAATTTTTCTCAGAATCGGGACAGCACTTGCACTAGAGGGAGCGCGCATTTTTGAGATTGAGGGTTAAGATTGAGGGTTAAGCAAGGAATTGGAATTCACCCTAAATCTTAAATAGTAGCACTCATATGATCGAGCCTTTTCTTAAATTAAGGGGCCCCCTGGTGGTCACAGTGCCCTATGCAGGCCCTTAGTTCACTTGTGCTTTGGGCTGACTCGTATTCCCCATGATAGCTTGTGTGAATTATTGGTCTTTCACTCTTTCACATCCTGTCGCTGAAGCTGAACCAACCAGCATTTTCCACGGTAACGCGGAAGCTAATCGCAGAGTGTAAAATTCGACATGTGAGAACATCACCCGTTACACCTCAAATTGGAGGACTAAGATACATGGTTCTCAAACTGTGGTACGTGTACTACCAGTGGTACCCTGAGCTTCCTCTGGTGGAAAAACCAGCAAACACTGTTCTACTGTATATATCTCAGGGTATGTGATCAGAGTGGAGCAGAGAAATGTTGACAGGAGTGTGTAGAAAATTAAACAAATTATTATTATTATTATTATATTGGAGTCACATTATATCTTATTTCAATATACCAGTGTGTGAAGTATAATATACACAAATTTAACAATTAAAATACAAGTGGGATTTGTCGTTAATAACTCTTTCATTGTTACTTTAACATTACTAGAGTGCTTTAATGTGTGTATAAATCACAGTAGAGCTGATCTGCATTTACCAAGTTACTCTTTTGTTGTTGTCATTATAACACTTTTAGATGTACTGTTTATTATGGGATGGGAGGACCCTAACCCACCATCACCAAAATAAAGTACAGGAAGTGAAGTAACAAAAACCGAAAAACTGCCTCCAAATGTTTTCATGTCGTTGTAAACCATTGTCATTTACACTCATGAGACAATTTGAATGGCACTTTGTTAAAATGCAAACCAACATCCCATGTTCCATCCATTTTCTTTCAATCTAAATCAAACACACTAATAAGAAAGGTTAAAAAAAGATGCTAACTTGTAATGCATCCTAATAGGTGATTCAAATTGTAATGACATTCACAGATTTAACTAACTAACAAATATGGTATTTGTACTGGAGTTATACATAATGAGGGGCTTCTCATAAGAGCATCGTTTTATAATTTGAAATGGTTCAAAGTCTTTAGACAGTAATTATCTAGGATTAGACATGGCGTAGATGTGACCGCATATGAAATTGCATAAAATACCACATTGCCTGATGCAAGACTAATGGAGAGGCATCCTATTATTGGTGCTTCAGTTGCACTCATGAGAACAGATGTGCACAAAGCTTCGGTTAAATGCTGTAACAGTGTAGTAGGTATTAACACGGCTGTTTGTTTATTCCAGTACTGTTTGGTAAATGTACTTTATTATTATTATTTTAATTTTTTTATGAATGATTGCATTGATAAAATGTATATTACTAATATGTGACGCATCATTTATCGCAAGGTGGCAGCAGCATACTGCGTTTAGTTTGTTTTTGCAGAAGTGATGCAATTTACGAGGTCTCTTGAATGCAACTTGAAGCTACTCCTCTATGTTCAACAAGCTGTCGATCCAGCAGAAGTGATGAAACATTGCCAGGATCTTTGAATTCATCTCAATAGCTGATCCTTCTCAGCTCAACATGCTGTGAACCCTGCATTACTTTCCCTAGCGCTCATGAGCTGGAGTTAAGAATATTTAGGAAAAAAAAAGAAATGCCCATCTGTAGGAATAATCCTGTGAATCAAAAAAAAAGATTATGACTTTCGCTCAATTGTGTATTCTTTCTGAAAGTCTCTGCAGATATTTAACGCTTCATATACAGCAGGTGCACAGTTATTCTGCACTTCATGAGAGCTACGGGCAAGATTTCATAGCAGTTTCAGCTTTAACACCTTGGGCTATAAGGTTTGAAAGACATGGATCAATACCCAACTATTCCTAGTTGGTATAAAAACATCATATGTTTGTATTTTTATATTTTCTCAAGAATTTCTTCTTTCTGTTGCAACGAATGAGGTTCAAAGAGATGTTTGGTTTTTTTCTCTCCTTCTTTCTCCATCCCTTTCAGAAATCTAAGGTTTCCACTTTTGAGAAGATGTGGGCCTTCATGAGCAGCAGACCGAGCACATCACTGGTGAAGTCCATCGAGGATGGGATTCAGAGGGCGCTGAAGTCGGACTACGCCCTCATTATGGAGTCCACCACTATCGATTATATCACCAGAAGAAACTGTAACCTCACGCAGGTGGGAGGACTCATTGACAGCAAAGGCTATGGCATCGGCACCCCCCTCGGTAAGACACGCAGACAGCCTACAGATAGGTTTCAGAACAACAGTGATACAACAATAATAAACTGAAGCCTATTTTATAAGCGATGTGTTGGTTTCAGAAGTATACGGGTCAGATGTTGCTTTATTAACAAAGCAGAATCTGTTACTTTTGGTATTAGTCAGACTGCATGCCACATGCTTATGAACCCTAAGTAAAACAGGCCTCATGTCGCTTCCAGGTTCTCCATACAGAGACAAACTCAGCATTGCAATCCTGAACACCTTGGAGGACGGACGCCTGCACATGCTGAAGGAGAAGTGGTGGAGCGGGAGCAGCTGCTTGGCTGAGGAGCAACACGACACGGGCCCCATGGGGATCCAGAACCTGGGTGGCATATTCATCGTGCTAGCCTCCGGCTTAGTGCTGTCTGTTTTTGTGGCAATTGCTGAATTCGTCTACAAACTACGGAAGACCGCAGAGCGCGAGCAGGTATGTGTCTCCATAGATCACGCGTAAAAATGCCATGGTATCTTAATTTCAGCAGAAATGTTGCTAAATAGAGGAGAAAGATACGTTAAGAGATGCTCCATCCATGTTCAATACATAGACTCTATGCACTTTGTTGTGAATAAATCGAGAAATCCTTTAACTTTTTTACAGTCATTTTGTTTTCTTCAGTTAGATGGATGTATCGCTATGTGACTGTCTGCAGAATCACTGTATCTCGATATTATTGGTATAACCCTTACCCATGTCGTGAGGTATCCAGTGATTACCGCCCCTAATAGCCTCTAAATCAAAGAAGTGCTCTTGTCATGGTTTTACATTTGCTATACAAGGAGCGACCGTATCTATGTTCCCCGGGTCCTATGTTCCCGGGTCCTATGTTCCCCGCTTTGTATGTGACCAGGGAACATAGGACCCTTTCTCTAACCCTAACCCTAACCCCAACCCCGAACCCCAACCCCAACCCTACCCTTTTTCAAAAAAAGGGTCCCGGGTCCTCTGTTCCCCGGGTCCTATGTTCCCCGTTTTTCCCTAAAAAAGGTCCTATGTTCCCCACTTTGTATGTGACAGGGGAACATAGGACCTTTTTTAGGGAAAAACGGGGAACATAGGACCCGGGGAACATAGGACCCGGGGAACATAGGACCCGGGGAATATAGGACCCGGGGAACATAGGTACAACCCCTACAAGGGTTAGCATGCCATTGGCTAATCCCTACTACTAGTGTGTGTACAAGTGGCCATTACACCACCACATTTACTGATTTTAACGGGCATGACTGCAAAGTGGAGCGTAAAAATGTGTCCATTATTGGTCATTAGTGATGTTAGAGTAGAATGAAGCTGTTATGAACTGTAAATTATTACTAATGTGACTCACGTTAACGTACGTAGTGGTACGCATGTGGATGCACCTCGCTGTTTCTGACAAAACAACAGTAATGAAGTGTGTGTGCAGGCTTCACGTGGTTGTGCTCCCATTTGACATTGCTGATGGCCACAGACGCATGAGTACACACACACACACACACACTGGCATGAACTCAACATTTCTAATGTGTTTTTGTGCTCTTTGGACTGTTGACACTCCTCTCTGCTGTCAGAACAACTTAAAGCTAAGGCATTTACCCCCCCATCCCTTTCCCCCTCTTCTCCTTCTTTTCTGCTCCTCCCCGCTTCCCCCATTTTCGCCCAGAGGTCTTTGTGCAGTGCCATGGTGGACGAGATCAGACTGTCGTTCACCTGCGAGAGGCGGGTGAAACACAGGCCCCAGCCCCCGGCCACGGCGAAGACGGATGCGGTGATAAACATGCACGCCTACAACGACCGACGACTCCCGGGAAAGGACAACATGAGCTGCAGCACTGGGATGACTCCTGTGTTCCCATGACAATGTACTCCCCCCCCCAGGGCACGAACCTCATGAGTAACGTGTCGGGGGCGGTGCCAGAGAGTAGAGACAACGGCCTAGACGCCATCACCAGATACACCATTAACCACAGTGATTTTGGGACACTAACCAAACACGGCCATCTGAAAATGGCAGCATCAGCCACACAGGTATGACCACATTCGTCACTGTAATCCAAACCCACGAGAGGAAAAAATAAATTTGCCGGAGCCCTGGGAAAAGAGAAACCCACCCCCCCAAAATAATTCGTCTCGAGTCTGATGTTTACGTGCGGAACACAAAAAAACGAAAAAAGAAAACGAGAAATTTCAAGGAACACTCGATCACTAAAAAGACATCGTTTTATTGGACTGAAGGAATCTTGATGAGAATGGCAATAAATTACAGATAAAAGGACAAGGAATATGAGCTTTCATTGAAGTTTAGTTTTGGCAACACATGAAAATGATTATTACCTTTTTCCTATTTATTTACAGGCTGCTGGATAAGATAAAGGATCTTTTGAAAGGTTGGTCCACAGGGATGTTTATGAAAGTGTGTTGGGTTGGGTTGGGTCTTGTTGGGTTGGGTCTTGAGTGAGATGTAACACTTTGGCAGTAAATGTAAGTTTGTTAAAGATGAGATTCGCGTGAAGGTACACAAAACAGTAATAGACGATTGGTTGAACCATGGATTGGTTTGATTTTATTTACTTTTTTGAACAGGATTGAATTTTAATCATTGCCAAAGAGTCATCCATTCAACGGAAATGTGAGTCAGTATTTCAGAGAACACACCATGCACTGTGCTGGAGTGTTTTAAATAGGATTACGATGGAAAGCATTTACAATAGAAGACTAAAGCCTGGTTTTTACTGTGTTGTGTGACACTTTAAAAATGTGATTAGCAACATAAATGCAATTTCCTTTGCCGGACACCATCATCTTTTTGCCACGATGGGTCGTCCCCACATCCATGAAGAGATTGAATCTTCAAATGTCGGACCAAAACACCTTCTCCATTTTATTCCAATTACCTCGGTCTCTTTTGCTAGCACCGACCTCTTATTAAAAGTGAATTTGCAATCTCTTTTGCCAAAGCATACACTGATGAAAATGTTTTGAGACTAAATTTCGCTGAGCGACAATTATCAGAAGTGTCAGGCAACACAGTGTGACTCAGGCTTTACTGGCGACCCCTTTCTGATCTTTTGGCTGTGATTTCAAAAAAGTTGAATTACTGAACTTTCGAGCAATTGTGTACATGTATTCTAATAGTTCAGTTTTCGACATTGCGCTGATGAAAATAGAATCGCGACATGGTGAACACTATCAGGTATTTTTGCCCATATCTGCAAGTAATAATGGATTTTAAAGTACTGAGACAAAATGAGGGTGGGATCATATAACTAAAGGCCACGTTTGGGTTCATTTAATCAAAACAAATCTATCAAAACACCTGTTGGTCTTTGTCCATGGGTAAAGGACCACTCAATGTCCCCCATTAGTTCTAGTTTTTAAATAGTAACTTTACTCTTTTTTTTCTTGATTCCACAGGCATTTTGTCAGGATAATAATAATGTTTGAGAGAGTGTAATAAAAACTATCCAAGGCTCTAATTGAGAAGTGATTTTGAAGGTTATCGTAGACTTTTTAATCACCTGGTGTAACCAGTGTAGTGTGTGGACATGCTGAAATACAATGTGGGGGAATAGATGGTGAACACACACCAGAAGAAAGACAATGATGTTGTGTTCATGTTGACTTTAGTCTATTGAGTGTATGTATATCTTAGGCAAAATGTCTGAGTCTGTGAGCCTGTCACCTGGGAGTCAAACAAACGACAAACCTCTGTGAGGTTTACATTGACGAAACATCGGAAGAAGAAGAAGAAAAAAAAATATTAACTATGAGGTCAAGGAAAATACAATCTGTAAAACTTAGCAATGGTTTGGTAGGGATTTATTGTATAATTGTTTATTGATTCCCTTCTGCAAAGTAGACTATGTAGATAAGATCAGCAGGAGAAATGTATTTTGCTAAATTTATACTGTTAATTAATCCTGTTCACAGTCAAATATGTTAAAGATGCTATTTATTTCATTAGAGATCACTTTATCCTTCTTCCCCAGTATCACAACCCCCCCCCAAAAAAAAATCAGTTTATTTATTTAATGGAAATTTATTGTATTATGGTGTGTTGGATTACTATAATCCTAGATGGGGGAAACATATATGTCAGTATACTTTTATGAAGGGTAGTTTATTTCTACGAGATGAACATAAAACAGAAATGAACATAAATGTTGTAAGAATTTATGGGAAAACCCCTTAGTATAGGTTTTTATTTAATGTAACTGCCCCTTTAATCCTTGAAAATTCACTTCGGACCTTGGGCCGTATTCATGAAGCTCGTACTAAAAGTGACGAAAATATAAAACAAGTCTTAGAAACAAGACAATAGTAACTTAAAAGACATAAGATAGTTGCCCCCATCCCTTCTGTCACCATTGTCGCCGACAGGATTTAGCATGTGTACCTCTCATTACCGTCACTCCGAGACCGTTTGCGATATCAAGAAAATTCAAACACTACGGACTGGCAACCTATCCAGAGTGTACCCCGTCTTTTGCACCCCCCCCCCGGGACCCTCATGTGTAGGATAAAGCAGTAGAAAATGGATAGATGGATACTGGAAAGCAGAGAAATAGCGATTTGCGCCCATATACTCGTCATTACGGTAGCCCTCAGGACTTTCCGTGGAACGACCGTCCGATCAAAGACAAGATTCGCCAGCGCGTCACACATTTGTGTACCGTAATTCCTAAATGGTTGAATAACTGCCTTTTGACAATTCTACAGCCATAAAATCAAGTCGTAAGAGGGTTGAAGGAACCCCCGATGAAAAAAAACTGCTGGGAAAAGCCAGGGAGACTTTTAAGGGGGTTTAAAATGCAGTTATTAAATGGTCCAGTGTGTTAGGCCTCCTGCAGGACTGTGGGATTTCAGCAATCGTACCGCGATAAGCCACACTGTGCAACAACACGGATCGAAATGAAGTTGACCGAGAGGTCAGATATGATACATGCAGAATGTATAGCGCTCATATAAATTGCAGGCTGTGGTGCAAGTCGTCAGCGAGGCATGGACAATAATTGTGGGTAAAATCGGTATCTGCAGATAGTGGCTTTGAAATGTATTATTGGATATCGACAAACACTCCCAAGATCCGCCCGTGTGACTATTGACTAAAACAATAGGCTGAGCATTTCCTAAGCATGCCAGAGAAATATGGTGGTTTGAACCATTTTAACAACCAAGTTGTTGAACCATTTGTATAATAAGCTTCACCTTCAAAACGTGAGACGGATTGCTGCTGTGGAAACGTGATTGTGAGGTAGCAGCCTCCCCAAAGCAAGGCCCTGACCACAAATATATCTAAGACTTACGAAAGCCGAACCATTTCGTTTTTAAAGCAATCATACACTTACATACTCATGAGTTCTGCCAATAATCGCTCCTATACACTGCGAAATACGGTTGGCGTCTTGGGTGGGTTTGATACCTGAGGGCCAATTTAGGAACCCAACATTGGACTGAGGGCCGCCAAAGGAAAAAAAGAAGAAGAAAGAAATCCCATTTTTAATCATTTTAATGACCAGATTGCAGTTCTACAGTTTAGCGTTAACTAATATGAGCGTTAATATAATGTAATTTAAGCATTAATATAATAACACTTTATAATTTACTGGGTAATTACCCAGTATTTTGGCCATTCTTCTTACCTTCTAATTACAGGTTAATACCAAGTAACACATTTCTGTTACCATATATTTACTGGGTAAATAGCTAGTAATTGGGGGCTGTAGCTACCTGCTTATTACCAGCTTATAACCCAATAATACACTAAAATTCACCATATAGAAACCAGGTAAATACCCAGTATTTTTGTTTACACTTATTGGTCTGTATCCAGTAATGTCCAATAAACATTTAACAAGCTTAGTAGCTCCTGGATTAAAAACTATCAACTGTAATTCATTGCGGGGCCGCCAGAAATGTTTCTGCGGGGCCGCCATTGGCCCCCCCGGGGCCGCACTTTGAGAACCAATGATCTAGATACACAAGAGCACTCGCATGCTTTCGTATCCTATATAACCTATAGACAAAATTATTTAATTAATTGCGCTGTGAAAAGGCCCACACAAGCCCACATCTGACAGGGAAGATAGCCAAATAGGAGATGGGAGATTAATGGGTATTTCTGCACACTGCTCCTATATAATGCACACTGGACCTTTAAGATAGCTTTTTGCTAGCAGATACTGCAACGGCTACTGCTGCTCTTCACACTCCACACTGGTGCTGCGGAACGAATGGGAATTATTTTTGCTCTGCTACATTCTCCCACGGTTGCCTCTTAGCTTGTATTTGTATCGATCATCTTTGCTATCAACGTTTATTTGCCTTTAATGACCCTTTTTTTTGAATTTTATCAACAAATCCAATAAAATTTTCTAGCTAGAATAATTTGTTCAATGTTAGGACCTTTCATAGAGTGTTTGTGAATACGGCCCCTGGTCTAAAGTACAGCCACAGTTGATGGACAGTGTGGTTATACTGCATTACTGTTACCCTCATGTGTATCGTAGCCTTTCACGCAGGTTCAAGATTCAAAGACTTACATTTTTGCTTGTATTTCACTTCTCTAATATGTGAAAAGAACGGAAAAATAAATATATATCCTAATCAAAAATTAGTTGGAATTACAACAGGGTTTCTGGTTTTGGCTGATTCAGTCAGTTTGGTTACTGGATACATATAAATGTATATATAAATATATCTTTTTATAAATTAATGTCAATAATAACTATGTCATTTTACACAAATCGGTTTGAAATGTGATGAGAGAAAAGTAATGCAAAAATGTGAGCTACATAACCTGTGTTCCATAGCAGTCACGACAGTCTGCCTTTTTCTCTGTATACCTTTATTTTTTAGTTGCATAGCTTTTATCATTTGGCAGAAAACCTCTCAAACAATATAATAAATATGTTGGTGCCAACCAGGGTTTTCTTTATGGACATGCAGAATTTTTATGAATATAGTTTTTGTAAGGTTTTGTATAAAAAAAATAAAAAAAATACAAAGGGGGGGAAAAAATACTTTTTTTCCCTCCTACTATTATGTGTTAAGAGAAGATTAGAATGCATCTGAATAAAAACACTGGGGGCAATTCAATAAAATGTTAAAAAGAAAAGCTATTGAATTATTTTTCTTTTTAACTCACTGTGAATAATTAAATTGTACAGTTTGCTGTATGGGTTATATGAAGTTTTAAATAAAAACAAAAAAGACAAACTATTTATATCTCCTGCTGAGTCACTGATTACCTGGTGTTGTGCAAGTTATAAACACGTAGCAAGACATAGCGTTAGCATAAAGTAAATTATGTTTCTCCTTATTTGAACTGCTTTCAATTAGTTATGGTGCACTGTTAATATCACGTCTACTCCATATATATATATATATATACGTACATATATATATACATATATATATATATGTACATATATATATATACATATACATATACATAAACATATACATATATACATATACATATATATATATACACACATATACATACACACATATATATACACACATATACATACACACATATATATACACACATATATATATATACATATATATGTATATGTACATGTATATACATATATATACGTACATGTATATACATATATATACGTACATGTATATACATATATATACGTACATGTATATACATATACATATATATAAACATATACATATATATAAACATATACATATATAGATATATACATATATAAACATATACATATATAGATATATACATATATATATACACATACATATATATACACATACATATATATACATATACATATATATACATATATATACACATATACATATATATACATATATATATACATATACATATATATATACATATACATATACATATACATATACATATATATAAACATATACATATATAAACATATATATATATAAACATATATATACACATATACATATACAAACGTGGAAATATATAGTTTGCAAGATGATAAGATTAAGTGGACATTATATAGACTCACTGGAGCAAACATTCTCAAAGCAAACTATACAAATAAATACAAATTATTCTTTTCATACAATTCACAGATAATTGACATACTTTTTTCCCTGGATTTTCTCATCCACCATTATCACAGTTAATGGAAAGTGTTTTCTCACAATGCAGCAGCTGTATATGATGTGTTATAACGAAGCTATAAGGTTTTCCCGTGTAAAAACAGAATGCTGCAAATTGAGAGAAAGGAAGGAATAAACACCTGCTTCAAACGGTGTTTTCACGCACGAACGAGCGCGTGTCGCGATGCGAGCCGGCCAATCGATGGCGACGGGGAGAGATTAACCTTGCTGGCGTTGAGATGGCAGACGTGCGTGTTAAAAAAAAAAAGCGTGGACCCCAGGACCACGGTGTCGAGGAGCAGCGGGTTCATAATGAGCGATGGGCAGGGGCCTCGCACCTAATGGGAAGATTTATTATCTTTCACTATCAATTAATCCCTTTGGACAGACTGGGGCCAGCAGGAGCACATAGAGAGTATGTAAAGGAGAGAGAGAGAGAGAGAGTAGTGAAGGAAGGAGGATGGGAGGCAGCCAGATGGAGAGAAGAAATGATGTGAAGGGACACGAGAGGTGGAAGGAGCAGGAGCCGAAAGGAGGAGTGGAGCAAAAAAATGAGAAAAAGATGGGGTTAGATAAGGGAAAAAAATGCCAACGAGAATGAGGGAACAATTTGGAAGGTAACGCCCGCGACAATTTCAGAGCTGTGAAAAGAGTGAAAGGAGAAGAAAAAAAAAAAACAGTGGGTCAATGACAAAGTGAAGAAGAATGGAAGAATGGAAGAAAGAAACAACACAAAAAGCTATTTCGAGTGTGTAAAGATTTGCTACATGATCAGCCTTTCTATGAGTAAACTAATATGAATTCATATTTTTTACAATTTAATAATAATCATTACATCAGGGGGCATTTGAAATGTTTCTTTTCTGTATTTTAAAGCGGAACTAGACCGGAAGTTCCTATTATCGCTGTTTTTTTTGGTGTGTATCTGCGTCATTACCTTGTTTAAGAAGCCCTGACGGTTCCAAACAAACAGTTCAGCCACTGCTGAGAACGCTGTGTTTTATTGTAATCTCGGGGTTCAACGAGATCACTGAAAATCCCGTAATAGTTACGTAAGCAGCGGTTCTCCGGAACAGCGGATCGTCCTGCTCCGGGCACTAGTCCGGGCACATCCGGTTTGCGTACATTGAACCGCAGAAGAAGAATAACGTCCGTTGTGGAGGTGTTTCACGAGCGACAGTGTCTTCTGACTCTGGGTCTGACTCCGGGTCAAAGTCATAAAAGGGACTGCGGCGGGGAGTCGTGAAGAAGCTATTTTTAAACTTTGTTAAAACAATGTTTTGTTAATGAGGAGCAGTGCATCCACCATTCCAGAGGGGGGAGCTGCGCTTCTGAGAGCTGGTGTGCTGATATGACACTTCCGGGTTGAGAGATTTGAGTCTCATATCTCGCAGCTGGGAAACGGCGTCAGAAAAGAGGATATATGTTAAAAGATATATGTTGCACATAATGTTAGTTATGGAGGTCTACTTACATACATTAACTTGTTTTTATGGTCAAAAACCTCCTAGTTGCTGTAAACGAGCCGATAGAAATCCTCTTTTCTGACAGTGTTTTTCAGCCGCGATGTTTCAGAGTGAACTTTCACCCCCAGAAGACAGAGTCTTGTGATTGGCCAGGACTATCCAGCACATCCGTTTCTCAGAAGTGCAGCGCCCCCCTCTGGGACGGCGGATGCACTGCTCCTCATTATCAAAACATTGTTTTAACAGTGTTTAAAAATAGCTTCTTCACGACTCCCCGCCGCAGTCCCTTTGATGACTTTAAACCGGAGTCAGACCCAGAGTCAGAAGACACTGTTGCTCGTGAAACACCTCCACAACGGACGTTATTCTTCTTCTGCGGTTCAATGTACGCAACCGGACGTGCCCGGACAACCGCCCGGAGCAGGACGATCGGTTGTTCAGGAGAATCGCTGCTTACGTAACTATTACGGGATTTTCAGAGATCTCGTTGAGCCCCGAGATTACAATAAAACACAACGTTCTCAGCAGTGGCTGAACTGTTTGTTTCGAACCGTCAGGGCTTCTTAAACAAGGTAATGACGCAGATACACACCAAAAAAAAACAGCGATAATAGGAACTTCCGGTCTAGTTCCGTTTTAATAACAACTGGATTAGGATATAAGTTGAATTGGTTATTCACTGTAAATAACTGCGAACCAACCCTACCTCTGCATAGTGATGATTTGGCCACCTGTCAAATGAAAACCATTCCTGGTGACTACCTCAAGAATCTCACTCACTCACTCACTGTCTTCTACCACCACACACGTGGTGGGGGGCTGGAGCCAATCCCAGCTGACATGGGGTGAAATGCGGTAAAAAACACCCTGGAAAGGTCACCATCGCAGGGAACAACACACAGAGACAAAGAAAACACTCACTCTCACGTTCATACCTATGGTCAATTTGCAGTGTTCAATTTAGAGTGCATGTTTTTGTCCCTGTGGGAGAAAAACCAGAGTACAGGGACATGAGGAGAACATGCTCACTCCACAGAAAAAAAGGCCCTTGGTCGAACCAGGATTTTAACTTAATTCTTTGGCAATTTGTTGTTTTTTCGTGAAGGCTAACTTTGGCATTCTTGGCTCCTTGTTTGGTGTCAAAATGCCGACTGTACTGTAGATTGTACTCTTGGCGACCGACTCCGCCTCATAACGCAAAAGACGCACCGGTTTTTCTCCTCGAAGCACAAACATGTAATTCGTCTTCCCATCTTTCTTGAAACTGCCTTCCATCTGCATCAATCAAATTTCTCTTCCTGAACATTTTGGGATCATTTGTGCATATCCAAAATTGCAATTTCATTCGTTGCGTGATGCATATACAACGATACACTGCAAAAACTAGTGGCGGGATGCCGTCGCTTCGCGGGTAACACAATCGCCGTGCATTATGGGAAATGTAGTTTATGGTCAACACACAACTTAAAGCATCATAGACCACGCGGTGATGTTGAACAATCATTGTTTTCAGGTCATTTGAGAGTTGTTTTGAGGCTCCCGTGTTGCCACTCTTCAGAGAAGATGCAAAGAGGAGAAACACTTGCAATTGGCCACAAATACCCTTCCTCGTGATGGGGATTCACCTGTGTATGGAGGTCAAGGGTCACTGAGGTTAGCAAACCAATTTTGAGTTCCAATAATTAGTGCTCAAGGTATTGAAATCAATAAAATGACAAGGGTGCCTAAATTTTGCATACCACTGTACCAAAAGGAGGTACTCAATTTACACCAATAGAACTTTTTATATATAGTATATATATATATTATAACATACTGCATGGACAAAGTACAACCCAACAAAACTGTCCTCCAGCATTGCTGCCATGATGGCGAGTGCTTTGGTCTGTTGCTCATGGATTTCTCACTCACAAATCCATGGCACAAGACCTGTGCTCGTTTTTGATGACCTTGACGGGGGCTCGTCAAAGCGTGATGTTCTGCTTCACACTACGGGGTGATGATGTACTGGAGTCTGATGGCTGTGCATCACTGACCTGTTCGGGGGGGGGGGGGGTGGGGGGGGGGTAGTGAATGAATGGCTGACCTGTGCCATGCCCATCTGGGTCAGACCAACCGGGCGAGAGGCCTATCTTTGTTGAAGCTGGGGCCAGAGGGGATTGGTGCGATATGCGAGTCGATGTGCACTCAACCCTATAGGCAATGTCATCGTCCGAGAAAAACTGAACTCCCCTTCAGGAAGCTGAGGATATGTAGCTGTAATAGGATATGCAGCCGAACAAAAAAATGTTCTGGAGAGACAGTGGATTTTCCTCAAAAAAACTTAGAAGGTATTAAAAACTGGCCCCACGTTAAGTTAACTTTAACTTGGCAAAATTGAGATTTTCATGAAATCAAACATAATTTGACATATGTTGTATCTTAGCATATTTTCTCCAACATGTCTTGCCAGTGCTTTTATTGTGAAACACTGACTGGAAAGAAAAAAAAATCAACACAATGAGTCATCAGTGCAGTTTAATTTTGCAAGGGAATAATAGAAGGGAGCTTCCATCTGTTTGATGAGGAGCTGTGGTCGTGAAACTGCACATGTCCAACCATTCAGTAGTAAAACAAATATTTTGAAATTCTAGATTATGGAGGCGATGCACTTAAACAGGGGTTTTCAATCTAAATTTGAAGGAGGACCAGAGACAGAAAAATGACATGAAGCAAAGGTCAGGATGGCTTAAAGTAGTGTTATGTTAAATCAGATTTGGCAAAACATGATTTAAATCAAAGAAGATGTAATTAAATCATATAAAAAAATATTTGTTTATGTTTTTTTTGGTTCCATTGAACTGGCCAGGGGTTCTCAAAGTTTTGATACCTGAGGGCCAATTAAGGAACCCAACATTGGACTGAGGGCCGCCAAATGAGAAAAAAAACAGAAAGAAATACCATTTGTTATAATTTTAATGACCAGAAGTAAAATAAGCGCTAATATAATGTAATTTAATCATTAATATAATAACACTTTATAATTTACTGGGTAATTACCCAGTATGTTGGACATTCTTCTTACCTTCTAATTACAGGTTAATACCAAGTAACACATTTCTGTTACCATATATTTACTGGGTAAATAGTAATTGGGGGCTGTAGCTACCTGCTTATTACCAGCTTATAACCCAATAATACACTAAAATTCACCATATAGAAACCAGGTAAATACCCAGAATTTGTGTTTACACTTATTGGTCTGTATCCAGTAATGTCCAATAAACATTTAACAAGCTTAGTAGCTCCTGGATTAAAACTATCAACTGTAATTCATTGCGAACCCTAACCCAGTTAAAAGAAGACCACCACTGACTACCACTGAGCCACTGCTGCTCCAACACAACATCTCTATTGTCTTTTGATGAGCAAAGAGGCCATGGATGCAAGCCAAGCTGCACTCGCAGCGCCCCCTCTGGAAAACTTGGGAATTACTTCAAAGTCTGAAGTGCTTGTAGGCTGTATTATTTTGAGCTTCAAGGTTGAACGGATATCCAAATTGTTGGATACAAAGAACCAGTTCACTATGTAGACAACTGCACCAGCAACACTGAGGCCCAATATATTCAGCTGACAGTTACCACACACCACGGCTTATTGAAAAGTAAACCATATCGAACGATCGCTTGTCCTCACCGGCCCGACTATTGACAAAAGATCGTAAAATAAAAATAAATGTTACGCAACAATGACGTCAGGAATCCATAATATGGGCCTAAACTAAGATAATACAATGGTTTTCATTGTTTTTATATCTCTATTAACAAAGAAAATACTCAATTTGTATCGCACTCGCCTCGCTGCTTTCGACGCCATCTTTCTTATGCGAAAACACGCAATGCATTCTGGGTAGCCCTTGCTCCCAAGGGTGGTGTCGGAAAATCTCAACATTGAGGGTGATACAGCCCTTAAACTCGCTTAACTCAACTTAATTTTTCTGAGAATCGGGACAGCACTTGCACTAGAGGGAGCGCACATTTTTTGAGATTGAGGGTTAAGCAAGGAATTGGAATTCACCCTAAATCAGAATATACAGGAATCTAGATTTACACTTAAAACTACTGATAAAATTGTACATTAATGGATTAGACCCAATAAACCCAATTAAACAATCATTCTATCATGCATCATTTGCTTTTTTTAAACTAAATAACTGTTTTCAGCTGCAACAAGACTAACCATCAACCCAAAGAACTGATGCCAAACCACTGGAGTACTACCTTGAACATTAGCTGGCCGAAAATGGTCGCGGCATGAATCTTTCATTGAAGTAACTTTTAGAAAATGCTGGATGTTATCCTGCCATCAAAGACTGAGATTCCTTTTGAAAGCCTCTAAGCATCCGTTTGATTCCACGCACAGAAGAATTCCGGTCTGTTCTTGAACGACACAGGGACAAGCTTTGCATCACTGTCATTGCTACGCATTTGTAAGTAAGCTTTCGTCTAATTGCCGGGCTGTAATGTTTGTTGCCTGCAGGAGGTATCCCTCTCATAATTGCACCAGCTATTATTTCCTTTGCCTGTGGGATGTACCATCACCATATTTCAGTGTTTCCCATTAATTACCCAGACTGTGGCAACCCGCTGCAGACTAATTTGTCCTGCCATGGTCTCATAATGAACGGGGAAAAAAACCCCTCTCAGAATTACATAAAGGATCTCTAATGTTGATATTTTACACCATTGAGTCATTGCTGATCTGTGCACAGCCCCAGTACAAAAAGCACGAAATTGTGGGTATGTGGACCATTAAAAAAAAATACATAACCATTTTAACTGTCAGAGTAGGCAGGCAGGCATAAGTGTGTGGCTGCCATTTTGTGTGCATGACAAGATGTGTGCATTTGCAGGAGCGCGGCTCACGGGCAGTGTTTCTTGCCGTTCTCATTTTTGTGAAAATGTTTCGTCGTGTTCAGTGTATAGCTCTGCAGCATCTAAAAATGCAAGGAGTGTCTGCTTGCCTGTCTGTCTGATGTATGCAGGGATCTTTCCACTAACCACTAACAATATTTAATATAACTAGCATGTATCCCATTTAAAAAAAAAAGGTAATTGTACAATTTCTATAAGCAGTAGGTTCCATTTGTGAAACATTTCAGCCATACTCCAACTGGTTATCACTGTTGTGTTTCAATCTGGCCTCTGTCTGTGTGGTGAACGTGGTGACATTCCCTGGGCACAGCACATATCGCTTTTATTTAAAGCGGACCTAGACCGGAAGTTCCAATTAACGCAGTTTTTTTAGTGTGTATCTGCGTCATTACCTTGTTTAAGAAGCTCTGAAGGTTCTAAACAAACAGTTCAGCCACTGCTGAGAACGCTGTGTTTTATTGTAATCTCGGGCTCAGCGAGATCTCTGGGGGGCGAGAGTTGAGTCTGAAATATCGCGGCTGGGGAACAGCGTCAGAAAAGAGGATTACTATCGGCTCGTTTACAGCAACTAGGAGGTTTTTGACCATAAAAACAAGTTAATGTGTGTAAGTAGACCTCCATAACTAACATATATGTGCAACAGGACCACTCTATGGGAGCTTTAAAAGTTATGCACTACAGCTTTAAACCCCTTACATGGCATTAGCTTTCTTTGTCTGCAGAGGTGTGCACACAGATTCTCTTTGGCCCCAGCAGATAATTTGATCAATCCAATATATTATGAGAACAATATTTACATGTGTGTTTTTATGCATCCCTGACCATTACACATGGCTTAGTTACTGTTGGCTTATGTGCACAGACTTTTCAGTTATGAAAGCAGGCAGCAAGCAGCAGCTTCCCTGGCACATTCATTTTAATTGTCATTTCTTTTTAATCAATTGTAGGAATGAGACAGTATGCTACACAATTATGATTCATGATATAATTGTATTAAGTGTGTATGTACACAAATTAAGTATAATTTGCAAACCCAATGGGCAGAGCCATCTGTTTGTATTCATATATACAGAAGAACTAATGTTAATAATAAATACAGGCTTTCAGGACAGGAGGTGTGGCCTTTTTTGGTTTTGCTTCACTATTGCAGCAACAATGTCATAATTGCCCGCGCTATATTCAAATACGATTGGGAAAACTTGCTTCGCTGCCGAAGGAAAACATGATATATTCCTGGTGATGGAAGGAAGCCAGACTCTCCACTCTATTTTCTATAAGAGGACCGCATTATATGACCTGTCCACGGGGGGGGGAAGGTGCTGGAGGGTGTCTGGCTTGCCGAGGGGGAAAAGTTTATGGCCTGTGAAGGCCAATTTGTGTGGTGTGCAGACGGAGCCCAAAACAGCGTCGCCACCCTTCTCTCCCCTGTGCCACGCTCCGACGGAACGTTGAAGGAAAAGGACGATCACTGAGCAATCGAATCTCGTCTTCAAAACCGTCTGACATTTTGAGAGGTAGTGGGCATGGATGTGTGCACCATCAACTGCTCGTTAATACTGAATAAGGAAAGTGACAGTTGGAGGAACTTGGCATCCACCATCTCTTGGCACCTGAGGCGGGAGTGCGAGCGATGGCTGAGTGCTTTGTTTAACCAAATATGTGGTGGTTAGGGGCAGCTGCTTTGGACTGGTCTTTGACCAACGTCCTATTATTTAATGTGAATCTTAGAGCAAAGTTACCTGTTGTTTTGTTTTTAAAATAGCTTGCATGGTATTACAACTCTTAAAAGTTGGCGAGATGGATCAACGTTAGTGGTGTGCTTTCTTGATCTATGTACAGATGTGCCCAAGATCAACTTGTACCACAGTGATGGGAAGAGAATGTGTGGACAAGGAAAGGAACTGCTCATGATCCAAAACATACCACGAATCATCGATTCTGAAGTGTGTCCAGCAATATTATCTGCTCATATTCAGCCAAATGCTTCAGAACTCATTGGACGGCGCAACCAAAGAGTTTTTAAGGCAAATCAGTGGAATATTAAGCAATGGCCAAGTCAATCACCTGACCTGAATCCGGTTGAGCATGCATTTCACTTGCCGAAGACCAAACTGAAGTGAAAAATGCCCCAAGAACAAGCGGGAACTGAAGATCGTTACAGCAGAGGCCCGGCAGAGCATCACCAGGGATGAAACCTAACTTCTGGTGATGTCTATGCATTCCATGTATTAAACAATGAAAGTTTGATTTATGATTGTTTATTTTGTCCCATTACTTTTGGTCCGCAAAAAGTGGGAGGCACATATAGAAAGTGTTGTAACTCCTACAGCGTTCACTTGATTTGATTAAATTTAAAGCTGAACGTGTGCAGTTAAAGTTCACAAAGAGTGGTCCTGTTGCACATATATGTTAGTTATGGAGGTCTACTTACATATATTAACTTGTTTTTATGGTCAAAAACCTCCTAGTTGCTGTAAACGAGCCGATAGAAATCCTCTTTTCTGACAGTGTTTTTCAGCCGCGATGTTTCAGAGTGAACTTTCACCCCCAGAAGACAGAGTCTTGTGATTGGCCAGTACTATTCAGCACATCCGTTCTCAGAAGCACAGCGCCCCCCTCTGGAACGGCGGATGCACTGCTCCTCATTATCAAAACATTGTTTTAACAGTGTTTAAAAATAGCTTCTTCACGACTCCCCGCCGCAGTCCCTTTGATGACTTTAAACCGGAGTCAGACCCAGAGTCAGAAGACACTGTTGCTCGTGAAACACCTCCACAACGGACGTTATTCTTCTTCTGCGGTTCAATGTACGTAACCGGATGTGCCCGGACTAGTGCCCGGAGCAGGACGATCGGTTGTTCAGGAGAACCGTTGCTTACCTAACTATTACGGGATTTTCAGTGATCTCGTTGAGCCCCGAGATTACAATAAAACACAACGTTCTCAGCAATGGCTGAACTGTTTGTTTTGAACCGTCAGGGCTTCATAAACAAGGTAATGACGCAGATACACACCAAAAAAAACAGCGATAATAGGAACTTCCGGTCTAGCTCCGCTTTAAAGCACATCTTGTTTGTTTCGATTAAAATCCATTCTAGTGGCGTGTAGAGCCAAAAACGAAGATGATTGTGTCGATGCTCTCACATAACATATGTTGGGATGCATGTGTATGTTTTACATGGGCAATGATGACACGTGACATACTGTACATCATGCAGAACATGCAGCAAGTATGAATATGGCATTGGGTTTCGCTTTTGTTTTGGTTCGACTATAATTTTCATTTCATATAAACTCTCAGTTTACCTTCTAAGGAGTAATTCAAGTCTTTTGAATCTCTTCTCTGTGCAGAATCTTGGCAGCATTTCCCCGTTTCAGGCTGAAAATCACCGTTTGCCTGACTATACCTATACAGTACATTGCAGATTAATACAACATCACATATTGTGGCAGTAAAGTACAGTAATAAACGTGTTACACTTTACAGAATTCATAGCAGATGACTTCCGCTCTGCAACACTGGCTTTTAATATCCACGCCAAGCTACAAAATGTTTAATGCGTAGACATTGAAAATAACTATTTATGTCCGCCACTGTGTTTTATTTGTGTGGATCCTTCTCGGCTGTGTTTACGGGTGAGGCCAAATATAAAGTTGTATTTAATTACAGGGCATTATTGTTCAATGAGGCTTTGTTAATGCACGCCAGTGCCTCAGATATTAAACATAAAGAGGCCACACGTGTAGCTGACTATAAATGGGGAAAAATGCATTGCCTTTTTTTTTTTCAATGATGGCATGAGACTTGGAAAGGTGCCGACTGGAATCGGTCCATGAACTTAAAAAATTACTTTTGCAATCACGTCTCAGGATTCTGGGTGAGTATTTGGAAAACCCGCAACACTCCTTTCCAGTTCCTTTTCCTTTCACCGCTCTGACTAAAAGACCGTTAGGAAATGCAATGTCTGGCATGAAACAAGTGGCACGGGCATCGTTGGCAGTTTGCGCATATTGCATATAGGAAGTCCTTCAAAGTCAGCCGTTGTGTGCCGCGGGCAGCATTCTAATGAGGTCATCAATAACCCGCAACAGCTGCTCGGAGAGAGAGAGAGACCTCGTCTGTTGAGCTCCAGCCACGAGTGACTCTGCTGTAACCGAACAAACGGCTCCAAAATAATGAGTGGTATTGTATGGTATGCTGTATGACAGCAAATGAGAAGGTTCCAACTGAATCCCCCCGTGACTGCCACTTAGTTCACCGTGATACTTTTGCTCAAATGAGGCTCCCCAAAACGAGGCTATGTTGTAAATATGTCACCAAAATAACTGATCAGAACTGAATTCAAGGCCGTCTGTGTCTTCTTTGATGAACGTGTCGGGTTCCTCTTCTTTGTTTAATTTATTGGAGGGGCTCCACTGCAATCTTTTTATACGATGTCACACCGTTTTGCTGACACGGCGATCTTCACACAGCACTACATACACAGTTCCAAAGTGTGCCATGGCTAGCTGAACTGTACTATACAATTTGGCGAAACGGCACTTAAAGGGGAAATAAGTAGTTTGTAGTGCCATCTAAAGGAGAGGCTGAAATTTACAACAAAGACCTGCTGCTCTGCTCACCCCCTCCCTTCCCTGAGCGCTACGGTATCCGCAGCCGGTCAAATGTCGTCCTCGTCGTCTTTCTCCGTGTCAGCAGATGAGGTTTCGTGAGGCGAGGGAGAGGGCGGAGCTACCGCGGCCGTAGCAGACGAATCGGAGAGAGTGGAGGCGGGACTTCCGCTAAAAGTAAAGAGACGCTTGATTTGTTCTCTCGCGTTTGTCCTTACAGGCTCCGGTAGAAACATGGCGTCTCGCTGCTAACGGTGGCTATGCGACCGCGGCCCGCGGTCATGTTATTTTACATGACTTTTTGAAACACTACGAAAATGAAACAAAAACTATTATACAGCGACTAGACAATGCAGGAGCACATAATATGTATAAAAAAGTGGATTTTGGGTCATATAAACCCATAAATACTACACATTGTACCTTTAAGGTGTTGTGCATTAGATTTAAGCTACAGTGCATCACTTTTGATGATTTACGCTGTTGTTGGTGTTATTATTATGCCTCCGTTTGGTCGTCACGCACAAAAAAACATAACATTTTGTGTGCCGTGTCCTTCATCTGTAAAGGGTTCTGTCAAGCAATACTATCAGAGCCTGATTACGTGTTTGTGAGTAAACACTGGCAGTGCAAAGGCAGAAGGGGGGTAAGAAGTATGTATCCCATTAAACTGCTGAACAATCTTTATTTTTTCCCACCTGTTTTCAGCCATCTCACGAATGCAACATTGTTACCTCAGGTCTGACTTGACGCAAAACAAGATCTAAACGCAACTACGGTGAGAAACACAGAAAGTCTTGTTGCGCTGATCGGCTTAATTAGCATCGTGTGAACTCATTTGACAACGGGTTGAATGCAACTGACATTTTGTTTACACTGACATTGTGCAGTATAGTCAAACGTTGTTTTACAAAATATCCTCAGTCATGTTGATATTGTTTTTCCAAACCCTTGACATTTCATCATCTCCTGATGTTCATAATCTGATCAGCGGCATTTGACATCACCCTCATTACTGATGGATGGACGCTGACAAAACCCAAAGAACAAATGAGGGCGATGCCGCAGCCTTTTCTCAGGGGGAGAATATTAATCTACCAGCATCGAAAAACTGGTTGGTATCTTGCTGTTTTTGCCAGTTTGGAGAGGCATTTGTGACCTTCAGGTTATGATGTTGGCGGCTAAATTTGGATGAATGACTTCCTAATGCTCAATTTCTTTCTCTGAAACATGTCAATGTCAAGGTTTTTGTCCATCCGGCCATATTGCACAGTATTGGTTTTTTATCATCATTGCATGGTTGACCCCCCCTTTTCCATCTCCATCTCTGTGTTGGAGGCACCGTGAACTCATCTATTTGTGTGACATTTCCCAACATGGCACCTGTAACCTAAGGACTTTGCCGGTGTCTGTGTAGCTGTCAGAGCGAAAAACATCATGTGTGAATTTCCATGCTTTTTATCCGTTATGCATTCAAGCCAGTCCATTCCAGATTGGAAAAAAAAACAACAACAACAACAACAACACTACATGACACAAAACAGGTGCAACTCTGCTCACCGGTAACACACGATGTCTGCCAGCCTACTTAGAAAGCCTTTCTGGGGAATACTGTTTTGTTGATCCTGTAGTCAGAGAGCACCCTGGGCAATTCATACGCCTGCCATGGGTACATGTTCACAGATGCTGCAAGATTTTCATATCTGCACATATAGTGGACTCAAAAAGTCTCTCATATATATGCACACAGTATATTCTTGTAAGAAGTGGGAGAGGTATTAACTTCTTTTTTTGGTGCCGTACACAATTCACTCCTGTTACTTTTTGTGGGTGCTTTAGTGCAATGTTGCAGTTAGTTCCATCTGTAGTTGCACACTAAAGCTTTAAAGGTCACATAGAGTGGTCCTGTTGCACATATATGTTAGTTATGGAGGTCTACTTACATATATTAACTTGTTTTTATGGTCAAAAACCTCCTAGTTGCTGTAAACTAGCCGATGGAAATCCTCTTTTCTGACAGTGTTTTTCAGCCGCGATGTTACCGAGTGAACTTTCACCCCCAGAAGACAGAGTCTTGCGATTGGCCAGTACTATCCAGCACATCCGTTCTCAGAAGCGCAGCGCCCCCCTCTGGAACGGCGGATGCACTGCTCCTCATTATCAAAACATTGTTTTAACAGTGTTTAAAAATAGCTTCTTCACGACTCCCCGCCGCAGTCCCTTTTATGACTTTAAACCGGAGTCAGACCCAGAGTCAGAAGACACTGTTGCTCGTGAAACACCTCCACAACGGACGTTATTCTTCTTCTGCGGTTCAATGTACGTAACCGGATGTGCCCGGACTAGTGCCCGGAGCAGGACGATCGGTTGTTCAGGAGAACCGGTGTTTACGTAACTATTACGGTTTTTTCAGTGATCTCGTTGAGCCCCGAGATTACAATAAAACACAACGTTCTCAGCAGTGGCTGAACTGTTTGTTTCGAACCGTCAGGCTTCATAAACAAGGTAATGACGCAGATACACACCAAAAAAAACAGCGATAATAGGAACTTCCGGTCTAGTTCCGCTTTAAATACAAAAACAACAATCAAATAGAACAAGCATGCAACATGTGCAAATAATAAATGCTAAGAATAACGAGATCACTGAAAATCCCGTAATAGTTACGTAAGCAGCGGTTCTCCTGAACAACCGATTGTCCTGCTCCGGGCACTAGTCCGGGCACATCCGGTTACGTACATTGAACCGCAGAAGAAGAATAACGTCCGTTGTGGAGGTGTTTCACGAGCGACAGTGTCTTCTGACTCTGGGTCTGACTCCGGTTTAAAGTCATAAAAGGGACTGCGGCGGGGAGTCGTGAAGAAGCTATTTTTAAACACTGTTAAAACAATGTTTTGATAATGAGGAGCAGTGCATCCGCCGTTCCAGAGGGGGGAGCTGCGCTTCTGAGAACGGATGTGCTGAATAGTACTGGCCAATCACAAGACTCTGTCTTCTGGGGGTGAAAGTTCACTCTGAAACATCGCGGCTGAAAAACACCGTCAGAAAAGAGGATTTCTATCAGCTAGTTTACAGCAACTAGGAGGTTTTTGACCATAAAAACAAGTTAATATATGTAAGTAGACCTCCATAACTAACATTTATGTGCAACAGGACCACTCTATGTGACCTTTAAAGACACGGGTGAAAGATCCGATTCAGTCAGGACTCACCCAGCTCTGATCGTCAGTGAAATGTATACAATTATACCAGCGCCTCCCAGTATTTTTTTTTTTAAACCCTGGTTGGCTTATAAATATGTCACTACATAGATTGTAAATTGACAACTGTATTTGAAATATCGTGTTGAAATTATGCAAAACTGTCAGTTTGTCTCGTTTTATAAGTTTAAATGGCTGCAAGGGAAGTGTGAGATAAGTAAAATGGGCTTAGCCGAGTAAACTTAATGATAATGGGGCTCTTTAAGTCGCTCGCTACCGCTAGAGATGCATTTTTCAAGTGAATTATGGACAACACCTGCCATCGGCATATGTTTAAGGTGTCCTAGATTAGTTGTGCGCTGCCACATACTTTATTTGCACCTTGCAACTCTGCAACTTATTTGATAAGGAGTTTCATCTCTGGAGAAGCACAGCTCCCGCTCCAGTCTGCTATCCATTGCAAAGCTGTCAGGGAGGGAGAGCAGAACTTTTAATAATTATTAAAAAAAAAAAAAGAGTAGATTTGATTGGACATGGCCTTTGCTTGTGTCCTGACAAACTCCAACAAAGTTTGTAACTGTCACAGATGTTCATGTCTTGTGAGGCCTCTAGTCCTCTACCAGAGGCCTGCGAGCATGAGGGTTCAGTTGTTCATCGGACTGCCCTTCTCTGGACAGAGATGTCACTTGTTCCTAGAATCTGTTGGAGCCACTCCCCCAGTTTTGTGGGTTACAGCCCCCGAATGTGTCTATCAACACTGCGGTCACAGTTAAGCCCAATTTATACTCCTGCGTAAAGTGCTCTGCGTAGGCTACGCAGAGTCCTCTGCGTCGACGCAGAACCTGTCTAAGAAGAGCCTCTGCGTCGTCTCCGGGTGCACGGAATATTTTTTAAGTGTCCGTCACTCCGTCAAGGGACAACGGAGACGGCAAGAGCTGCGATTGGTCCTCAGGAACAGGCCGAGCTAAGCTGCTCTGTGCCGGCTCACAGTGAGCACCGAGCGTCCACAGAGGCGGAGCTGATCACCGCCGACTTCGTCGCTGCCAAACTATAAATACGTCATATCTTAAACACACACAGCACATGTTTAGACTCTAAATGGCCAATTTCTCGCCTCAAATGATCTTAAAACTGCGTTCCGGGACACAGAAAAGTGACAAACGGCCGCTGTTTCAACAACAACAGTCTTTCTCCCTCGGACGCCATTGCTCACTGTAGCCAAAAGCACAACAACCTTGCGCAGCGACCCCTACTGATCGGGCGGGAAATTGCAGCGCCTATCCGTCACCACGACGCAGAAGTATAAAGGCTCGATTGGTCAACGTGGTGACGCAGACGGATAACGCATTACGCAGTCGGAGAAGTATAATGTGGCCTTTACTCCCTACAACTTCTCTACAAGTTCCTCTATCAGCCCTTGGTATTTCTCTAGCTTTTCGGATTCCTTCCAGTTTCAGTTCTGGTTCCCTCTGGTTCCTTGCCACATCTACTGCTCTTCTGCTGTTTATTGGTTGATTTGCCACCACTGGTTTGTCTGTCTGGATCTGGTAGTCCCATAGGTGTCTTCCATCTTGACCCTGGAACCCTCAGTACAGTATTTAAGACAGTATTGATGTTTACATGTGCAAATGTTCTTCTATCCAATTATAATGATTCCGATTGGAAACTCGTTCCCCGTTTACTGTGACATAAAGATAAGTAATCTGAATATGTCCAGAAATAGTAGTGGTAGAAGCCGCTCCCTTGCTTGTTCACAGCGAAAGGACAAGCACGCCCTATATTATTTTCTCGATGACAAAGCTATGGGCTCAGCAGTTCAATTATTTAAATTATTTAACATGTCTTACAGGTAAACTGTACTTGGCTCCAGACCAGTTTTTGTTGCTTCTGCTTCTGGCACGTTTCTATCAATTTCCAGCTACGTCAAAAGCAGAAATGCATCATATTTATGTTGGGCAGACAAATGGAACCTAAAGCAGGAAGTCATGATAGAAATACCGATTGGAATGATCACAGGTATAATCCACCCCCCTGGATTGGACAGAAATTTATTTTTTCAAAATGGTATTGGAATAGTTGGACCAAAGTATTCAGACTGATGTGTTTACATGATGCGTTTATTTCAGGCTTTTTTTCCAATTATATCCATATAGGGGTTGACCAATACTGTTTTTTGTTGTTTTTAAAGCGGACATATTGCAAGCAGTTGCCATTTTTTCTTATTTCCATCTGAAAATTTTTTATTTTTAATAATAAAAACAAATGATGCTCAACTTTAATTAACATTTATTGAACATCCATCCAGTCTGAATGTTTCACCTACTATGCAAGGCACTTGTAATGTATGAAGTAAAACAATGTAAAATAAGTTTCAGCAGGAACACAAATGTTTTGAGTAATAAAGTAATAATTGGCCAATTAAATTAAATATAATTGCCAGATTATATAACAAATATACAACAAATTATTAAAAAAAGAAAGAAAACGTTGCTCAAATTGATCAGATTACTTCTAGTAACAAATTTCCACATGAGTGTGTTAGTTCAGGTTGCAGATCCAATGCCAATTTACCACACAGCTAATTGTAAACCTACTCTACATTCCAGTTGTTTTAAATACACAACACTACATATGTTCTAACATGAGGATTTAGTTTGCACATTTAATCCTATATTCTTTTTCGGATCAGACTTGAGGAGCAAAATGAATCCTCGAATGGTGAAGACCTTACTGTGAAGTTGGGCAACATGAATACAAATTTCTGATTTCTCTTGTCAGTAGTTCTGCCAAGATGACTCATACGCAGAGGCAAGTAGGGAAGGAAGGGTGTAAGGATTAGGAGGAGGTTATATCGAAGGCTCAAGTAAGAGTGGCAGCTGCTGGAGCATCTGCTGAAGGTGTGTGTGTGTGTGCGTGTGTGCGTGTGTTCTTGTAGTTGCGGCATACCGAGGACCAGTGAGGGTTTTTAACCAACAAAGTGAGGTCATTTTTACGGAGTGAGGACATTTTGTCCGGTCCTCACTTTGTTTTCATTGAAATCACTTCCTCAGGTTGCAATAACATGCTATACTCAATTTGTAAAAAAAAAATCAAATTTTGGATGTTTTTGTCAAATGTTGGACCAACATTTTTTTCAAATTTTTTCCAATTTTTTTTCAAACATTTTTTTCAAATTTTTTGCCAAACATTTTTTTCAAATTTTTTATCAAACATTTTTTTACAAATTTTTTGTCAAACATTTTTTTCAAATTTTGGACCAAATTTTTTTTTTTAAATTTTTTGTCAAACATCTTTTTCCAAATTTTGTCAACCATTTTTTTCAAATTTTTTGTCAAACATTTTTTTCAAATTTTTTGTCAAACTTTTTTCAAATTTTTTGTCAAACATTTTTTTCAAATTTTGTAACAAAAATTTTGGGTACATTTTTTTTTAAAAAAATTTGTACGACAGTATCGTACAACGTTTTTGTCAAATTTTGGGTACATTTTTTTCTTTTCAAATTTTGGACGACCTAGTATAGTATGCCGTTTTTGTCAAATTTTGGACCAATAATAACAATAATAATAAAAGTTTTCCAGCCCTCTTTGCTCTTGGGCTCCACCTGCAGACATGTTATGGTACTGCAACCAGTAGTTCTTTGTAGATGTCATTCATGAAGTAGATATTTGTAATTGTGTTGATTTATAAAGTGGAAATGCTGGTCCTCACTTTGTCAGCACTTTTACCTGGTCCTCAGTATGCAGCAAGTACAAGAATGTGTGTGTGTGTGTGTGTATCAGGGGCATTTTATGCCAGCCCGCGTCGCCTACACCTGCATAAAGACTAAAAAACATGCACGCGATACACATGCATACAGACACGCTTATTGCGAGTACCCCAAATAATGAAGGGTGACGGGTGCTAAGTGTCATGCCAAGTGTGAACGCCTGTGGAAAAAAACGTGGCAGTATTGAGACAGACTTCTTAACCAGCTGTGGAAGAGTTGGAGCGATGAGTATTGATTTTAAGATCTGCTTATGCTTCAAATTCAACCACCTTGACTAACCCTTTTGAGGATTGATGACGTGGTATTCATTTACGATCATCTACTACCTCGGCAATGCTGGAAAACTGGACGAGTTCAGGGAATATTTTTCCGGACGAGACGGGAGAGTCAGCTCATGCGCTATTCAGCCGCCAAACCATTCTTTGACAATAAGACCCATACAGATTACTTTATATATCATAATAATTATATAACCTTTGAACTGATTATTAATTATTCTGCTAAAGAAAATTTCCATGTTCATCGGGCCGGACTCTTTGTTGTAACTCGTACATCTAAAAGGCCCGTTTTGAGGATCCAGCACCATGGACAGCACTACAGCACTCTACCTGCACCACAGCAGTGGACGGGGCTGGAACCCGAGTGCTGTAGTGCTGTCCATGGTGCTGGAAAGCGTCTGTGGAAGTAGCTGCGCTCGTACCTCCATGCGCTTGTAAAATGTGTTTTTTTTTCTCTCCTCTTTTTTTCCATATCTAACGAGATTCTCATGAAATCCTGGTTTCAAAAAAATTCAAAAATGAAATGGAACGGGGACAAACGGGGGAATCCTGAGTGACGTCATGTGCTCCCAGAAAATCCCTCCGCCCGACTGCCCCATCCACTCACATACCATTTTTGATGAAATTTTCAGAAAACAGATGAAAACAGATGAAAACAGCAGCTGATAGCAGCATTACTACTATAATAATGATGTAAATCCATAGTGGAGTTAACGAATGAGACCAATTATTAAAATAAATGCGTGTTGTCTTAAAGCAGATTTATGCACCTCCTCGCATGCAGTGAACAGCATCCATTTCTTCTGACCTTGAGACTTTCTTAACCTTAATTCTCTTCACTTTAATCGTCGTGGATTGTATCTCATGAATGCGCCTCATCTGTCAATTAATCACAATGATTATACATTTATTTACCTAATGGAATCCACTTAGCCCTGCCACTCCTCCTTAAAATGATGTATTGCCTTATTGATGACTGATTTCTGTAAAATGCTAGTGTTCTCCTAATTGGCCCGATTTATTTATTTTCAGTATCTCACCTCAAATGTCTTCTTTATTTAGTTATTTCATTTATTTTCGTGCGCATGTGTGTTCCCGCTCCTTAACGTTACATTATAACTATGTCAAAAAGTGACGAGTGATCCCTGTTTAGCTGATGACGAAATTGGACGCGTTCAGATTGTTCGCCGACACTTCCGACTCTCTCTGCATCAGTATAGCAGTGGTTGGATCTCATGTCACCCAGTGCTTGTGCTGCACAAAGGCCATGATTTGTTCTATATCAAGAGAGACAGCAACATCATTGTTTAAGATGGCTGAAAAATAGGTTGGACTATGATTGAAATACAAAGAAAGGGCCCACAAAAAGGTTCAGAAGTGGATAAAAACAGGTCATTCAGGCAGTTTGACAGAATGAATGCTTCTTGTCCATGCCTGGCCCTGTGCTGCCATTGTATACGCACAAAACAAAACATCCTCTTCGTCAGGTCTGATAGTCTTGCTCGACAGAGCCTGTTTTTCAAATGAAGGATGCAGCATACAAACTTTTACACGCTGTGCATGCTTTACAAACGTCATCCTGCAGCCCTATTATACTATAAAGTTTTAATGAAAACTAAGTTTTTACAATAATAATAATAATACACTGGGTGATATTTATCACTTTATCACAGGTAATGTATTAAATGCAACATTACATTATATGTGAGCTTTAACTGCAATTGTCTGCACGTTACAATCAATTTAATGTTTTGATTCTCTTCCATATATATATATATATGTATGCATATATATATAAATATAGTGAACTATATATCAAAACAAAATACTTTTAAATGATGCACAAAAACATCTTGGATATTTTCAATTTGCAACATCATGATGGATTATCAATATTTCATTTAAATTTCAAATTGCCCACCACTACTGAACGGTAGTTGATTTTTTCAAAGCTTTTGGACTTTCACTTCTTTCACTTCACTTGACACCTTGCTGACCAGACTAGAAGTTCACTCGCCACCAGATCATTTGAGTTTGAGGCCCCTAGCTTAAAGTCTAAAGCCCAATTTATACTCCTGCTCCTAAAGTGCTCTGCGTAGCCTACGCAGAGCCTGTTGTAGAGTCTCTGCGTCGTCTCCGGCTGCACGGAATATTTTTTAAGTGTCCGTCACTCCGTCAAGGGACAACGGAGACGGCAAGAGCTGCGATTGGTCCTCAGGACAGGCCGAGGGACGCTGCTCTGTGCCGGCTCACAGTGAGCACCGAGCGTCCACAGAGGCGGAGCTGATCCCCGCCGATAACGCCGCTGCCGAACTATAAATACGTCATATCTTAACACACACAGCACATGTTTAGACTCTAAATGGCCAATTTCTCGCCTCAAATTATCTTAAAACTGCGTTCCGGGACACAGAAAAGTGAGAAACGGCCACTGTTTCAACAACAACAGTCTTTCTCCCTCGGACGCCATTGCTCACTGTAGCCAAAAGCAGAACAACCTTGCGCAGCGACCCCTACTGATCGGGCGGGAAATTGCAGCGCCTATCCGTCACCACGACGCAGAAGTATGAAGGCTCGAGTGGTCTACGTGGTGACGCAGACGGATAACGCATTACGCAGTCGGAGAAGTATAATGTGGCCTTAAGCCTTGTTCAGACAAACAGCCAATCAGACCCAGAGTTTTACCATTCCAAACAGCACTGTACCAAACCAAACAAACCGTACCCTGCAGGGAAACACAGCATTTGCGTTAGCTCACGCAAGACAATGGTGGAGATACGCTCTAGCTGTATAAAGTGCAAGCCATGCTCCGTCTTGCTCAGCGATGCTGCCTCAGACTGCTGCCTCCACACCATCCTTCACCAACTAGATCAGAGTTTATATGTCGTGCCTGGGGTCGGTCTTATCGGGCCTTTCCTACATTGTGCTGTTCCTGCTTGGCCAATACAGGGAGCATCGAAAAAGCAGAGCCATCATCAACTATTGAAGTATAACTGCATTTCCATTTGTTGCAATGAATGGTTTGACTATAACAAGAGTTTTCTTGACTGAACAAAACAAAAACACACAATAGCCACGCACCGCAGCCTTCAGTGAGGCAGAAAAAGGATCCAGTGGAGTTGGATGCAAAAAAGTGAGTGTAACATGGCGTCTGACCTCTCCTTGTCCTCTGTGCAACTTCTGCAATAGTTAACATCGTAATGCTGCTATTTATGGCACCTGTTAAATAAGACAATATCTCAGGATCGATTTTGCTGCCGCTCCGCTCTCCCCCCTTTGGCACCGTCTTCCAACACACGTTGGATTTGATAACTCGAGCTCTATTGATTTCTCTATAAGCAAAAATAGTCTGCACGGAGGCATAAACAGTAAAAAAAAAAAAAAGATGTGTCCTCATGTTTTGTTGTTTAAAGTTGGAGATCTAAATGTTTCTTTGGTTTGTGCAAGGACATTGGAACTGTATTGTATGTGGTGTTCTAATGTGCAGATACCAGGAAAAATAAAAATAAATAAAGTCACTTCATAAGAATAATAATAATCAATACATTTTTACTGTGTGGTTATACATTTCCAAGGCAATGCATGGAATCTGGTAGCTGCCTTATGAATAAACATGCTGAAGGCATGATAGCAGAAAGAATGTCAGTCCTATAGCTGCAAGATTGTCTTGTATACTATGTGTCTTGTTGACATGGGCATGAGGAAAACAATTGTTTTTGGTGTGATGAATCTGATAGAACCGTGACATGATATTCATGGCGATTGCTACTGACAAAAATGGAAAATAGTGAGTATATGTATAACAAATGCAAGGGAGGTAGAGGTGAGGCAGTGTTTGAGAAGGTCCAGTGGTTGGAAATAAATACATATCTGCTCCATTGTTAAAATTAACACGATCATTTTACCTACAAGATTGTTCCATTTCTCTAAATTATCAACATTTTATTAGCTAAAACAAGAGCTGATGTGCTAATTACGTCACTTCCAGGTACCTGGCCAATCACAAGACAGTTGGGAAAGCTCTCGTTGGCTGGCCAATCACAACGTAGTTCTGTCATCTGGGGGTGAGATTTCGGTCTGAAAACACTGCGGCTGAAGAGAGCTTCAGCGAGGAGAGATTTCCATCGGCTCGTCTGCAGCAACTAGGAGGTTTTTGACCATAAAAACAAGTTAATGTATGTAAGTAGGAGGTCTACTTGCATACATTAACATACGGTCACTCTATGGGAGCTTTAAAGGAAAAAGTACACTGTAAAAAATGTCGGTAGATTTTACAGTTAAAAACTGTCAAACCGTGACAGAAAAAGACTGTAAACTTAAAAAAGACTATAATACGGTTTTTGTAACAGTGAAGTACCGTAAATATATGTATTTCCCAAAACAGTAATTTTTGCATAATTTTTTCCTTATATAACAGTATTATTCTACTGTTAAATAATCTTGCACTGTAGTAATTATGGAAATATCCCGTAATATTTTTAAGAGCCAAAACTGTATCTTTTGCAGGGTTTTTTTTGTTGTAAAAAATATATTTTATGACTGTTAAACTTATTAACCATTGTGTTAATTACGCAAAACCTTTACTTATACAGTACTTTTACGTTAAATATATGGCAAGGCATAGTTATTTATATGGTAGAATATGGAAAAATTCTCCAACCTTTACCGTGATAGAAGAAACAATTTAACCGTATTATGGTAAAATTCTGGCAACCATAGCTGCCAGTTTTTTTACCGTTAAAAATAAGTGGTTTTTTTTTTTGGTTTTTTTATGAATAAAGTGGTATTTTATGTTAATACAGGGTGTTTTTTTCACAGTAAAATACCGTCTTATTTCATGGAGAAATGCTTTACTTATACAATATTTTCGCGTTAAATAAATGGTGAAAAACACTGTTACTTTCAATGAAAAAAAAAAGTTATTTATATGGTAGAATATTGAAAAAATCAACAATCTTTACCGGAACATCACCAGTAGTTCTATCCTTTAACCGTAATGTAAGAAAAGGTTCTACTGTATTTATTACGGTAGAATTCTGGCAACCACAGCTGCCAGTTTTTTACCGTAAAAACAACAGTTTTTTTTTTTTACAGTGTACACGTTGTACGCTTCTGTACAAAATAGTATGTGTTCATTACACCTCCAGTGATATGGAGTGCAATTCAAGGAACATTGGTAACGCTTTCTTTTACAGTCCCCTAATTACCTGGTATTTAGCTGGTAAATTCATGGTAACACTAAAGTGTTGCTAGGTAATTACCAAGGGTAATAAGATAAGTAAATACAGTGAAACCGTTGCCAAAATACTGGGTAATGCACGGTAATGTACTCGGTAAGTAAAGTAAAACTGTACTGTAAAAGAAAGCCAAGCTTGTTTCCATGTAATTACACACATTTTTAGGGTTAGGTTTGTTAGATTACCCCTTGGGTAAATAGCTAGTAATTAGGGGACTGTAGGTACCTGCTTATTACCAGTTTATAACCCAATAATACACTTACATTTACCATAGTTTTGCCATAGTTTAGCTGTACATACCTTCTTATTAACAGCAGTAATAACACGCTATAATTAACTATATAGTTACCAGGTAAATGCCCAGTATTTTGGCAACAGTTTCACTGTATTTACTTTCTTATTACCATTGGTAATTACCTAGTAACACTTTGGTGTTACCATGAATTTACCAGGTAAATACCTGGTAATTAGGGGACTGTAAAAGAAAGCGTTACCGGAACATTTGTATATTTCTTAGCCTATTGAAGCATCTATAGGGCTGCTGTGGAGTAAACACAGGCTGCAGTGCATTAACACCCATTAATGCTCAGTACGTATGGTCCTTGGACTTTGCTGCCCTTTGCGCATTTTAATTTTAATCTTAATCAATGTTCCGTGCTCTAATGAGAACACTGGTTTTTAACACGCTTGTTGACCTGCCACATCAGGATGTACTAAACGCGATCAGAGTCTCATTAGTAAAATAGTGAAGGTAAGTACCAGCCCCGAGCACCGTAACAGCCCAGACTAATGCTGCCGATCCCTTTACCTTGTAGGCAAATAACACAACACGTATCACTGGATCTTTCTAAAGGGATAACACTCATCTCTGATGAACAGGAGATCAATCCAAACAGGCCACACAAACAACGAGCGGGCCTTCAGTGCAGCACCTGTGGAAATATGACTGTCGTCGATTCATTCCATACTGTCGTTACTACGTAAAAAACAGGTCCTGTGGGACTTTTTTACCGCAGAATAACGAGCCTCTGCATCGCAACAGCCATATGGCTCGTGTTTTCCCCGGGGAAGATGCTACTGCTGTACCACGTCGCATTTCCTGTCAGTTTCAGGCTAGCGTGAGCCTGGTATAGCTTATATGTTGTTCTGCCACGATGTATTAAGATGAGGTATTTTTCCTTCTTAATGTGAGAAAAAAAACCCACATTTACAGTATGGTAATTAATACCGTCCGTGACACTGTGAAAACCTCTTGTCATTACGCTGCATTACTTAAAGAGACAACAGATAACTTCCAGGCCCCCGAGTGACGGTGTTATTATTATTATTTGGTCACAGTCATCGAGACACAATTGTAGCACGATGCTGGTACGGGGTAAAGAGCCAGTGTTGTGCCATAATGAGCACCCCCTCTGTGAGCAGGCACCAAGTGAACACTATCCTCTTCATTGGTTTGGTTATGAAAGCAGTGCCTGTGTGTGGTAAATCAAGTGGTGATTTTTCAGCAACCTAGGTAGCCAAGAGAATAAAGGCCACATTATACTTCTCCGACTGCGTAATGCGTTATCCGTCTGCGTCACCACGTAGACCACTCGAGCCTTTATACTTCTGCGTCGTGGTGACGGATAGGCGCTGCAATTTCCCCCCCGATCAGTAGGGGTCGCTGCGCAAGGTTGTTGTGCTTTTGGCTACAGTGAGAAATGGCGTCCGAGGGAGAAAGACTGTTGTTGTTGTTGAAACAGTGGCCTTTTGTCACTTTTCTGGGTCCCAGAAGGCAGTTTTAAGATAATTTGAGGCGAGAAATTGGCCATTTAGAGTCTAAACATGTGTTGTGTGTGTTAAGATATGACGTATTTATAGTTCGGCAGCGGGCATTATCGGCGGGGATCAGCTCCGCCTCTGTGGACGCTCGGTGCTCACTGTGAGCCGGCACAGAGCAGCTTCGCTCGGCCTGTCCTGAGGACCAATCGCAGCTCTTGCCGCCTCCGTTGTCCCTTGACGGAGTGACGGACAGCCGGAGACGACGCAGAGGCTCTACAACAGGTTCTGCGTCGACGCAGAGCACTTTACGCAGGAGTATAAATTGGGCTTAACGTAGTAATAGACAGGCTTAAATGAGGTCCATTATGAGCACTGCTCCCTCCAAAATGTCATACAATAAATGGTCAATATATATATAATGTTGTGTTTACGTTTCATTACTAAAAGTGTGCTAAAAACGCATTCAGCTATATAAAATCAGCCGTTTATCATAAATACATCTTTTCATACATTAACCTAGCAGCACTGTACGCAATCAAACCAGTGGAAGCTCAGCTTCAATTAATCTTCATGAGACAACACAGAATTTTTTTTAAAAATGTTGCAAAATAAAATTGTCACTTCCGGGGAAGCTCGGCATCTCTGGGAGTCAACAGAGCAGTGGGTGGATGCAAGACGAGTGAAGGAACTGCCCTAACATTTTTTTGTTGGTGGGGTTTGTTTCTTGATGTTATGAATCAAGTTGGTGGTATAGGCTAATTTTCCCAACATTTTCAATTTTTTTTTATTTTTTATTTTTTCAACCATCAGAGTTGTGTCGGTCATGAACGATTCGTTCGAAAGAGAGTTCACTTTTGAGTGAACGAACTGACTGGGATCGCTTCATGAACTGATTTGTTCCTTCCTCAGTTCAGTCGAGCTCAGCAACGAGCGTGGCGGCCGGGAGTCTGAGTAAAACGTGAACGCGCAGGAGTTATCGGACTATGAATCACGTCAAGGTATGCTAGTCCGACATAGACTAGCTCGATTTTAGCTTACATGAAATTCAGAATACCAAAGTATTGTCTTAGTCTGACAAAAATTGGACTTTTAACTAGGGTTGTCAAAATGAACGCGTTAACGCAGGATGATTAATTTGTGGAATTAATGCGTTCATTTTTTTAAAACACATTAACGCACACTCTCACTTTTATCGCGCCACAGGTAGACGTGCAGTTTATGAACAGGCAAGGCAGGCAAACGCTTGGGGCCCCGAGCCGATAGGGGGGCACCCGACACTCGCTGGCGCGGATAATGATATAATCATAACATTAACAGTCGTTGTCTAACTAACGGGGACACAGACAGCAGCTAACGTTAGCATCAGAATGCTAGCTGACGCTAACGCTAACTAGTAGAAGCAGTGCTTCAAAGGTGCTGATGAGGAATTTCCTGCTGTGGGTTTAGTAAGAAAACTATTTAACTCTTATACTTTATATGTTGTTTATAATGTGAGCTATTTAGAGTGCAATGTATAGTTTTACGGTATTTTATTTTTTCTATTTATTTATATTGTCTTATAATGTGGGTTCTTTACAATGTAATGTTTATTTTTTACTAAGTTTGTATAAGTTTTTACAAGTTATTTACAGTATTTTATTGTTCCTACAACAATACAAAGAGAAAATTCGATTTTTTCTGGCATATTTACGAATGGTAATTATTTATCCACAGCTACCCTGCGATTAATTTGATTTAAAAAAAAATTTTTTTGACAGCTCTACTTTTAACATGTATGTAAATCAAGAGGATCTGTAATATTACGTCATGCTCCCATGTCCCTATGACCTACGAATGCAGATTTTCTCTATGGACTTTGGTGCAAACACTACTCTCGATACAAAGTGCAGGTGCAAATGATACAGCCTCCAGTCGACAATCAATACAGTACAGCTGCATTACATCTCAGACAACTTCTAGTGTCTGTATAGAAAAACCCGAAAGACTCAGACAGAATAATGAGACTTCACTTACGTACAGTTTTAAGTGCAGGCTGTTAACCAACTCTCCACGCACTTGACACTTGCAACAAGATTTAGGAATTAATTGCATAAATGAGGGTAGCTCGTTTGTTTATTTCTCCCGCTCTTGTTCGTTATTGAATTAAAACGACACAATCCAATTAGCAGTATGCATTACCCCGTTATTGCAGTTTGATTAAGCGAGTGAAATATTAAGGCTGATTCTTAGCCAAATTATGCTGCATTACAAATCATTTTTTTTTTTTTTATTCATGTGCAAAAAATTGTCTACAGGAACAGGGAAGCTCGCATCTGTCAGTGGAGTTGGAATAATGCTGCACCCATAATATGGGTTAGCCTACGTATGGATGTTGTGAATGTAAATAATCTGTAATGGCAAGCACACAATCATGTGCTTAGGTCTTTCATGGGATTATGTGACTGAAAGTGATTTTCTCTTGCTGTTTGACAATGGCCGCTAAGGCGGAATATCCCCACTGTCATTACAGATATTCATGAAATGTATTTTTTCCTTCTGTTGGATTGTCAGGACAACAATTTCGAGGGAACAATTTATTTGGTTGAAGAGCGTTGTTGTTTTAACGTCTTAAGGAACGGGAACGTGTCAGTCCTGCCGAGCTGATTGGCTAAAAGATGACGGCACTTTACATCCAGCTCCGTCTTCACCACACATGTGCAATCATTTTTGTCGTTGTAGTGGTTAGCACTCTTGCCTTTGCAGCAAGAAGACCCGGGTTCCTGGGTTCGAGCCCCCGTTTGGAACAACTTCGGAACAAGGGCCTTTCTGCAAGGAGTTTGCATGTTCTCCCCGTGTGTGCGTGGGTTTTCTCCGGGTTCTCCGGCTTCCTCCCACAGTCCAAAAACATGCGATATGGGGATTAAAGGTACAATATGTAGTATTTATGGGTTTATATAACCCAAAATCCACTTTTTCTATACATATTATGTGCTCCTGCATTGTCTAGTCGCTGTATAATAGTTTTTGTTTCATTTTCGTAGTGTTTCAAAAAGTCATGTAAAATAACATGGTCGCGGGCCGCGGTTGCATAGCCACTGTTAGCAGCGAGACGCCATGTTTCTACCGGAGCCTGTAAGGACAAACGCGAGAGAACAAATCAATCGTCTCTTTACTTGTAGCAGGAAGTCCCGCCTCCTCTCTCTCCGCTTCGTCTGCTACGGCCGCGGTAGCTCCGCCCTCTCCCTCGCCTCACGAACCTCATCTGCTGACACGGAGAAAGACGACGAGGACGACATTTGACCGGCTGCGGATACCGTAGCGCTCAGGGAAAGGGAGGGGGTGAGCAGAGCAGCAGGTCTTTGTTGTAAATTTCAGCCTCTCCTCTAGATGGCACTATAAACTACTTATTTCCCCTTTAAGTGAATTGGTCACTCTAAATTGACCGTAGGTGTGAGTGTGTGAATGAATGGTTGTTTGTGTCTCTAACTGTCCCTGCTGGATGGACTGGCGAACTGTCCAGGGTGTACCCCGCCTATCGCCCAAAGTCTGCTGAGATAGGCACAGCACCCCCCCCGTGACCCTCTGGTGGAGGATGAAGCGGTAGATAATGGATGGATGGATGGATGGATGTTACCACCTGACATGGACAGACCAGACCAATCAAATGACTACCTGACAACCTTTCACTGGGTCTTAACACATTACTGTGATGTTATGTCTGCCGAACAACAACTGGCGTTGGAATAGTCGGTCGTCGCTTACTGTTCCCTCGACAAAAGGTAGGTGGTCATTTATAATCCACTGACACACCGCAGCTGCCTCTATTGAGAGATTTCGTCAACCTAAAGAGAAAGAAATACTCTCCCCTGCCATCTACTCAGGTGTATAAACTGCCAGAAAACATAAAGTATGGCTTCCAATTTGTTGGGGTTTCTGACAGATATCCCTCCTTGCAGGCAGGTCAGAGTGATTGTGAGGGGGGGGGGGGGGGTTTACCTTCTCCTTTAACCAGTCTTTAGTGCAGTTTTGGGACGTTAACTTGGCAGAGCGTGGGGTCTGTAATCCGGGTGAATGGCCGTGTCATAAATCAAAACACTTGGCAAAAGGTCCTGGGTTCAAAACAGTTTGAAAAAAAACCTATAAAATGCTAGTGAGATGCCTGCTTACTACTTCCAGTGAGAAAATAAATCTCTGGGACACCTCCAAAGCATTGCTTGCTTGTTAGACTAGTACCCAGGCTCATGAATAACTCATTCCAGGACCTGCCATTATCATACATCAGACTAGCACATCTGCGCGTTTAGCAGCATCGTCTTAAACGTGAAGTGGCGCGGCGTACTTGACCACCAAAGGCAGACGCTTTGATCAATCGGTGCGCACGCTTTCCACTTAGCTAAATACGCAGAGCAAATATAAGCAGAAATCTAAATGGCAGAGATCAACCGGTGCTTTGTCAAAGTGACATAGGCGGGTAGAAAATGGAGCACTCATGAAACAATGGCAGAGAGGGAGTGGGAGAACATCTATTTGCAATAATAAAGTGCAAGCACAAGCAGCCGGTCCTTAATGGAACTCCTCACTGTATCACTCAATCCCCCCCCCCCCCCCCCACCCACCCCCAAGACTGAGCAAGAATGAATACACCATATGTTAATCTGGAGCTCCTCCACTCATAAGTGGCACTGACGGCATGGTTTTGGCTCTCTCCACTATTTCCTTCCCATAATGCATAAATCCAAAATCTCATTTAACTAGTCACTCGTCGTCTCCGAGACACTCCTAGGCAAACATGAAGCGGCTTCTTGAATTTTTGTTAGATCAATGCAAATCCATCCCTGCTTACAATACGCATCTGCCCAGAGGATCATTTGTTGTGAAGTATAAAACAAACAAGCTTCAATCATGGGATTTTACATAAATTGAACAATAGGTCGTCATATCCGTGGTCGTGCCACAGCACCTGCCGGGATCTCCCTACGATCTGGGAAAAAAATGAATGCAGATTTTGACGCACTATACTCGCCAGGCATTCACAGCCCAAGGATGAAGAGTATGGCGACACAATAAGATTCTGCAGGACATTTTGTTGGAGGCCCGAAGTCACTGGGACTCAGCTAGGGACGAGGAAAAAAATTCTAAATTATTGACAAATGTTGACATTCTGATTATTTAAATCCAGGTCAATGGCGCAGTCATCCTTATGACGCCTACCAGGATCAGGTATGGAGACGAGTGGAAGACGGCCTTTACCACAACCACATGCCTTTCAGCCTCACTAATGCCCCAGCAATGTTCTAAGCCCTGATAAATGATGTCCTCAGGGATATGTTGAACAAGTTCATATTCATCCACCTTGATGACTTCCTCATCTTCTCCAGGTCACCACAGGAATATGCCCAGTATGTATAACAACTCTGATGTACAATTCTGTATTTCCAGTGTGTTGAATTATTATTATTATTATTTTTTTCCCTTTGTGTGTCTCTATTTTATGGAAACCCATTCCCACTACATGGATAAAAAATAATGCATACCCAAGTCATAATTATGAGTTACTAAATCGCAAGATGTTAGGGGAGATGATCATTCATGACTTTTTGAGACGTTTTTAACAAAAATAGGTGAACTCAGTGTGTCATAATAATGACTCTGTATCTCATAATTACAACCAAGTAGATAATGATTCAGACTTGATAATACATCCTTTTCAAGTGGTGGAAATCACTTTTGTATTCATGTATTAATGTATCAGTAGAACTCTCTGTGGGGAAAGGTTGTACTGTTGAAACACTACGGAGCCCCCGGAGTGACATGAAACAAAAAAAAAAAGAAATCTCGACTTTCAAAAAAAAATAAAAAATTTGACTTTTTTAGTTGTTCATCATTTTTCTTCATATTTTTTTGGGAAAACTTTGAAACAATTTGTTTTTGTTTTTTATTTTCGTTTTTTTTCTCATGTCACTTCGTGGGCTCCGTAAAACACAGTACAACCTTTCCAAAAAAAAAAAAATAATAATAATTTTTTAGTTTTTCATCATTTTTCTTCATATTTTTTTGGGAAAACTTTGAAACAATTTTTTTTTTTTTTTTTTCGGTTTTTTTCTCATGTCACTTCGGGGGCTCCGTAAAACACAGTACAACCTTTCCAAAAGAAAAAAACATTAATAACTGGGAAATGGTCATCCTCACTTAAATGGCCACAAGGGGTTAAAACGGCATCATGTTGATATCTGCATACATTCAAATAAGAAAGATGATTTTGTTTCAGAAAAATATTTTCTTTGAGAAATCTAAGTGTTCAATCGTCCATGACTGCTGACCCTGCTCCACTCAGAGTGTGATTTTTGTAAAAATGCATATATCCCATCTAACCTTGTAATGATATTCTCTTGTCCTGCTTCAGCAGGCCTCTCCCCCCCCCCCCCCCCTTTCCCCCGGTTACCCTGCTGCTGCCATGCCGCCGTTTTTAGCCCCATAATTTCCTTGGTGGTGAGCTCCTGATGAGGTTGGTCAGGGATGAAGACTTCTATTAACTCAAATGTTGTACATGAAGGGAATTGCAGACCCATAAACCAAGGTCTTGTCAGGCTCCCAGGTGAGCTGTAGCATGAAGAGCACAGCCTCCCCTCTCTCCACCCACTAGCAGGTTTGCCTTTAAAGTTTCAGTCCCTGAGGGAGAAAGTAAAAAAACTTTGTTTTCACTTCGCCACCATGTATACTGTACTGTTTAGTAAAACTAATACTCACAAGAAAACAGCGTCAACATTCTAATGAACCAGTTGAAAGGGAGATGTATCATGATAACTCTGAACATAATTAATATCCCTTTTACATATAAAGCGTCCCATTTTTCCTGATTTCTAACTTGCATGTATGTTATTGTTTTATCTTTAAGGAGCCATTTGTCTCTTTATGCCACAAACGTTTTTTTACATTTGAAAGCATTTTCTTACAGCATAAATACTCTACATTTCATGCTGAAATGCTTATTTATTTAATAATTTACTCCACACTATGCAATACTTATATACTGTGCACTACTTATATTGTATATACAGATTTTTATCCTGCTTAAATTACATTCCAAACTGTGCAATATCTATATTTTTAATGGTACCCTGCTAAAATCACTTTCATACTGTGTAAATGTTTATATTTCTATTTTTATATACTGCAAAATTACATTTCATTCTGTGATATTTATATTCTATATGCTGCTAAAATCATATCTCACACTGTGATATTTATATTTCTATATTTCATATACTGTAAAAAAAAAAAAAAAAAAAAATTACATTTCATACTGTGGAAATAGTCTTATTTATTATTTTTTATACCCTGCTATGGGTCACGTCTCATAGAAATGCACTTTTTATATTTAAACCCTGCTACAGACCTGCTATTTCATATTGTGCAATAAGAATTTGATGGCTGTTTATCCTTTTAATGTAGTACGCTGCAACTGAAAACCCACCTCACGTTAACTAGGGTCACTTTTTCTTTTTAATGTCCTTGACCCATACTCTGGTTGTTGTTGTTGTTGTTGTTATTGTTCTTCGTTGTTAGCTGTATGCACTTTCAAGGTGAAGTCAAGTAAATCTCGTTGTACAACTTGTATAATGACAATAAAGGCATTCTATTCTATTCTAAACCATTGTTGATGCTGCTTTAAAATCCAGAGGAACTTTCTAATTAAACTGATCCCTATTTTTCTCTGTTAAAATCTCAAACTCTAGAACTCTGGGCAGAGACCATCAAGTGGAGACTAAGAACACAGAGAGTGAATAATGTAAAGGAGCCATTCATTTTTTTGTGGACATGTCTTTATTCTTGTTCCGATTAGCGAGTGTTTGCTGGTCATTGACTTTTTACTGCTTGCGTTATCATTTTTGGTTCCCGTCTGAGATGCTCCGGGACATGGAAGAAGGTACAGGCGCTTGTCTGTCCAAATGTCAGCAAGGAAAACTCATTTTTTGAAGGTAATGACACATGTCTGTCTAAATGTCAGCAAGGAAAACTTATTTTAAGTCCATTATCTTTTTTTTTTTCCTCTTCTTACTTGTAAGAATCGTGCCATGGAGTATAAACACCAAAAGTTACAGGTGTTACATAACATATTAGAAAGTGAACTATGTTATTTAAAGCGGAACTAGACCGGAAGTTCCTATTATCGCTGTTTTTTTGGTGTGTATCTGCGTCATTACCTTGTTTATGAAGCCCTGACGGTTCGAAACAAACAGTTCAGCCATTGCTGAGAACGTTGTGTTTTATTGTAGGGATCGTCCTGCTCCGGGCACTAGTCCGGGCACATCCGGTTACGTACATTGAACCGCAGAAGAAGAATAACGTCCGTTGTGGAGGTGTTTCACGAGCAACAGTGTCTTCTGACTCTGGGTCTGACTCCGGTTTAAAGTCATAAAAGGGACTGCGGCGGGGAGTCGTGACGAAGCTATTTTTAAACACGGTTAAAACAATGTTTTGATAATGAGGAGCAGTGCATCCGCCGTTCCAGAGGGGGGCGCTGCGCTTCTGAGAACGGATGTGCTGGATAGTATTGGCCAATCACAAGACTCTGTCTTCTGGGGGTGAAAGTTCACTCTGAAATCTCGCAGCAGAAAAACACTGTCAGAAAAGAGGATTTCTATCGGCTAGTTTACAGCAACAGCAGGAGGTTTTTGACCATAAAAACAAGTTAATATATGTAAGTAGACCTCCATAACTAACATGTATGTGCAACAGGACCACTCTATGTGACCTTTAAAGATGTTTGATATTTTCATGAATTTTCCTTGGATTACAGAGACCTGAAGTCATCCCGCAGGAGAAAAATCCATCCACCTGCAGCATCAAACGTGTGAGTATACAGTATATACAGTACATGAAAAAGCATTCTTGACGATTTCTACTTTAACCCTAACTCATACGAATGTAGAATTACCTGGATGTGAAGAAAAGGGCAAACGTACAGACGAGTGCTTTGACAGTGGGCAGCGTTCAACTGAACTTGAACATGAGCAGTCTTGGATTTTCAAGATATTCCACCCACATAAAGTACCAAAATGAAGTCTTGCAATTTGGTTGATAAAACTCCCCTCATGTCAGCTGGACAACATTCTCACAGAGATGCGATGCACTGTAAACAACAGAGATTATAGCGTGTTATCTGTCCCGCCCTTTGACACCAGTATATCTGAGGCCGAGTTGAGAAGACGCACGAGCCGCCGGGCGATAAATCTTTGTTATTTCCCAAGGTCTAAACCTTGTTTACATTTAGAGCATTCAGCACCAGCTTCAGTTTTATGTAGATGCACGTGTGTCAAAACTCAAGGCCCGGGGGCCAGATGTGGCCCGCCAAGTCATTTTATGTGGCCCTGTGAGTGATTAAGTGGTCTTAACAATTTGTGATAAAAATAGGTCTATGCTGCTTCAAGGTGTGCGTTGACCATAAACTACATTTCCCACAATGCATGGTGATTGCGTTACCTGCAAAGTGACGGCATCCTGCCACTACATCGCAGTGTATCGTTGTATATGCATCACGCAACAAGTGAAATTGGTCCATCACCATCGCGGACCGAGTTACATCTATAATGCATCATATTTGTAACTTGAATAAGTGCAGAAAGTTATTTAGCAATATGTTACGGAGTAGTTACCTTTATTTTACAGTATATTTAGTTACATTTATTCTGTATGACAGTTACATCTGGCCCTTTGAGGGTAACCATGATGCTGATGTGGCCCCTGAGTTTGAAAATGAGTTTGACAGCCCTGATGTAGAGTAATAGATCAGCCAGTCAAATCAGTGTTTGGGAATGTGTAAGTAATCCTCACATCTACATCTACATTTTATTTTAAATCCAGGTTTTCAGCTGCAGCTTGCACACTATGCTGCAAATATACAAGGTCATCATCTATACAAGCACCATTTTGATGGAAATGTACGGAGCCCCCGAAGTGACATGAGAAAAAAAAAATTCAAAGTCGAGATCTCGAGTTTCAAAGTCGAGATCTCGAGTTTCCCAAAGAAATATGAAAAAAAAAAATTGGAATTGAAATTTTTTTTTTTCATTTTTTTGGGAAAATCATTTTTTCTCGAGTTTCCCAAAAAAATGAAAACATTTTTTTTCAGATTTTTTTGGAAAAGTTGAGATCTCGAGTTTCAAAGTCGAGATCTCGAGTTTCCCAAAGAAATATGAAAAAAAAAAAAAAATGTATTTTATTTTTTTCATTTTTTTGGGAAATCATTTTTTCTCGAGTATCCCAAAAAATGAAAACAATTTATTTATTTTTTTTTTAGATTTTTTTGGGAAAGTCGAGATTTCGACTTTGAAACTCGAGATCTCGACTTTAAAATTTTTTTTTCTCATGTCACTTCGGGGGCTCCGTAGAAATGTAATGTAAATGCAAACGCAAACAAATATATTAAATTTGCAAGAATAAAGTATAAACAAGAAAATCAATATTCATAGGTTTGTGTAGTAAGCAAGAACAAATTTGCTTTTCAAATCCCACTGATTGATTTTAGAGTTGGAAATACTGCATCGAGTCCTCTTTATTATATACATGATAGACAAAAGAAAAAACATCTTCTTTCCAGAGATTTTAGCTGTGTTTTCCACTTTGAGTGCAGTTCAGCTCACATAGTATTAGGGCCGCAAGGTGAAGCTCGAAAAGTCCTTTAGAAAAGGAATCCCGCTCCACAGACGTGGAACTACATAATCTTAAATTCATAAAAAAAAGAACGAGTCATGCTTATCCACCAAGAAAAAAGTTATTCGCTAAATTTCCAGACGACTCTTCTAGCGTCGTTGTTTTTTTTGGCTGAACTAGTCCCTTCACGGCGTAATAAGATATTGGGCAAAAGTAGCGCCACGGTTTCGTCACGTGATCGTTCTACACCAATTGGGTGGCTGCATTTTGTCAACGGAACTGAAACATGGCGGCCGCTATGGTTACAGATATCGGACCAAATGGATTCTAAACAGTGCTGGATACAAACACAAATGGGACCAAACCAGTGTGGTCCAGGATCACTTGACCATAACACCATGACTCTATTGGCCATAACATGAATTTAAACACTGATCTTCAGTGTTGCTCCGTGGTGTAGCCAGTTGCACATCCACAGCAGTTGTGATGTCAGTCTCAAGCCTCAATTTATACTCCTGCGTAAAGTGCTCTGCGTAGGCTACGCAGAGTCCTCTGTGTCGACGCAGAACCTGTCGAAGAGCCTCTGCGTCGTCTCCGGGTGCACGAAATATTTTTTAAGTGTCCGTCACTCCGTCAAGGGACAACGGAGACGGCAAGAGCTGCGATTGGTCCTCAGGACAGGCCGAGCGAAGCTGCTCTGTGCCGGCTCACAGTGAGCAGCGAGCGCCCACAGAGGGCGGAGCTGAAGACCGCCGACTTCGTCGCTGCCGAACTATAAATACGTCATATCTTAACACACACAGCACATGTTTAGACTCTAAATGGCCAATTTCTCGCCTCAAATTATCTTAAAACTGTGTTCCGTGACACAGAAAAGTGAGAAACAGCCACTGTTTCAACAACAACAGTCTTTCTCCCTCGGACGCCATTGCTCACTGTAGCCAAAAGCACAACAACCTTGCGCAGTGACCCCTACTGATCGGTGCGGGAAATTGCAGCGCCTATCCGTCACCACGACGCAGAAGTATAAAGGCTGGAGTGGTCTACGTGGTGACGCAGACGGATAACGCATTACGCAGTCGGAGAAGTATAATGTGGCCTTCACATGATTTCAGACTGGACAGGGTAATAGTGTCCCCAGAGTCACGGGGCATGGTGCTCCAGAACCCACTTAGTAATTCGTTTCATGTCCCTGGATCCGGATGTCCGTTAGTTCTGGACCAGCAGTGTGAAGCAGCAGCAGGCATGGTGTCATTAAGTATTTTTCTTATCCTCTAGTATGTGGTAAAGTTGAGAGATTTTTTGAAAAGATTTTTTATAAGCTCTGGTTTTTCTGGCTGAGCTTGCCACAGCTGGTGCATTCAGCTGAGGTAGAAGAGGAGAGGCATCTTTTTTTTTCCCCAGGCGACTGACTCTGTGGCTGGCGTCTGAAACTTTTTTTTTTTTTTTTTATTTGCTGTGGGTGAACTTTCCTGTTTTTGCTGTTTTCATTAGTGCCAGTGAAAAAAATGAGATTATTTAGAGGCACTTGGAAAATTAGAAGCAAAATGTGAGGGAAAAACAAAGCGTATACTGACTGGAGACTGGAGGAAACCACAATAAAACTTGATTTAAAATAATATATATATACATGTATATAATTGACTATAAAAATAAATATTGTCCATGTTTGGCCTCTTAAGAATATCAACAGAGGGAAAAGCAAGTCTTCACTTGGATTGTCAAATTGTGTTATGCTTGCATAACCTGGTCCACACTAGAGGATAATTGGCCAGATTTCTGTCCCGATCTGGCCCTTCTGACAATCAATTTTAGGCCGATTTGACCAGATTATCGAGCCAAATTGTCCCACAAATGATCCTATTTCAAATCATGAAAGTATCAAACGTGCGTGATATTTACGACCGAACAGTGATTGAACCATAACTTGTCCAAGCCAAGTTGATTCCGTCATATCAGCTATTTGTCTTTTTTTCAGCGCAAAACATTGGTACTAACAGTCAAATGTTTCTTTAAAGGTCACATAGAGTGGTCCTGTTGCACATATATGTTAGTTATGGAGGTCTACATACGTATATTTACTTGTTTTTATGGTCAAAAACCTCCTAGTTGCTGTAACCTAGCCGATAGAAATCCTCTTTTCTGACAGTGTTTTTCTGCTGCGAGATTTCAGAGTGAACTTTCACCCCCAGAAGACAGAGTCTTGTGATTGGCCAGTACTATCCAGCACATCCGTTCTCAGAAGCGCAGCGCCCCCCTCTGGAACGGCGGATGCACTGCTCCTCATTATCAAAACATTGTTTTAACAGTGTTTAAAAATAGCTTCTTCACGACTCCCCGCCGCAGTCCCTTTTATGACTTTAAACCGGAGTCAGACCCAGAGTCAGAAGACACTGTTGCTCGTGAAACACCTCCACAACGGACGTTATTCTTCTTCTGCGGTTCAATGTACGCAACCGGATGTGCCCGGACTAGTGCCCGGAGCAGGACGATCGGTTGTTCAGGAGAACCGCTGCTTACGTAACTATTACGGGATTTTCAGTGATCTCGTTGAGCCCCGAGATTACAATAAAACACAACGTTCTCAGCAGTGGCTGAACCGTTTGTTTCGAACCGTCAGGGCTTCATAAACAAGGTAATGACGCAGATACACACTGAAAAAAACAGCGATAATCGGAACTTCCGGTCTAGTTCCGCTTTAAGATCCCAAATCCCTGGAATCTCCTCCCTGACATGGTTTGATTAAACGCCAAATGTGTGGTCCCTGTGACTTCACTGGATTTTAAAAACGCGCTTTCTCAGGATTAAAAATATTGAAAATATTGATTACAAAGTTCACTGTGTCTGTGATCTCCCACGTTTTTTACAATCAAGTCACATTTCTAAATGTTCTAGTGTGGAGCAGACTTTAGTAAGTCACAGTTCATGGACCAGTGTGGCACTAGCAAGCCGAAGGCACGTTAAAAAAATTAGACAAAAACAAGATGGCCTGTTGAGCTATGTCATAACAAAATAAAGGGTCCTGTGTGTGACATTTAGGAGGGTTTATGTCAGAAATGGAATATTTCTGTGTGCATCGGTGTATGATCCTTTCAAAATAAAAAATAGTTTGGTTTTCCTGGCCTTGGAATAAGCCTTTTATATATACTTTAGGCAAGGACATTGCTTTATAGAGGCTGCCATGCAGTCGAAATGATAGACCAGCCATGGAGCATGCATTTTGAAGTGGTATTATGATGCAAACAAAGCGGAACGACATCCGTTCCGGTATAGGAATAAAGATTATAGTTCCCTAATGCACATGGGAAAGGAAGCAGGAGTCTTCACCATTAGATGTCACCCATTCTCAACACCCTGACCATAAATCTTAAAGGTGCCATATGTAAGAATGTGGCCAAAAACGGTTACTACATTCAAATTCAAAACACCGAGGTCTTTTAGGTTTCGTTTTTCTGACGTAACTGGCAACCCCGTGGTTGCTCGGCAGCTGAGACTCTACTGACTGCAATGATTGGTAGACGGCGGTAGGTGGCGCCACATGATTTGCAGTCTGCAAAATATTTTTTTTTTATGCAAATATTTTGTCTGTACTATTGTTGTTGGTGAGTTCAGTTTGTTATATGAACATTATTCCTGAGTCTCTGTGACATATTAGGAGGATTTTACGGCTAAGTTGCTTCAGATTTATTACATAATGCACCTTTAATGACACGTAAATATACTAGTTATATCTGTTTTTGTAATTATTTGCTTTGAAATTGTGAATTTTTGAACAAAAAAACAAAAACAATTATTGGCCAGTTGCTGCACAGCCAAGTCATTAAATGGGACTAAAAAGCTAAATAGTTTTATCGCTGATATGTAATTTGTATTAATCGACAAATAATAATTAACATTTTATTATAAAAAGGATTTAATTTAAAGCTATACTACTCAAAATAATATAAACACCAGTATGGTGAAACCATGGCTTCTACTGATGAAGGTGTCTTCATGCACTTTAATTTAAGAGTGTAGGCGTAATGGGCTGTTTAATCTAAACTCAGTGTCGGGATGAATATGACATCGCCGCTTCCCGCACCTTGAGAAAGAGACGATTTTTACACGTGTTGTTGGTTGTCGCCTTTTCGTTAAACGGCTGTTTCATTACTGTCAGTGACAGATGGTGTGATCCTCCTCCCACCACGGGGCTGCTGCAAAAAAAGAAGCCTCCACGTAAAAAAAAACGTACTGTAAAAACACTGACAAGAGCAGAAAAGCATCCCTTCTGTGGTGTGTGTGTGTGTGTGTGTGTGTGTGTGTGCATTATTCTGTGAAGAACATCAATCCAAGCGATGTGTGTTTATACGGGGAGATATTGTACATCATCCGCAACAACAACAAGTGTCAACAACCCCCTCGTATTGCAGCTCAATTTGGTGTCACCAAAAATGCCCCCAACAAGAAAAGAGCCCATTTACTATGGGATCCCCAGCTGGATTGTTACATTTGCTGTAATTCATCATCTGTTCCAGGGGAGGGTAACTGCTGCTGCTGGCCATTAGGACCACTGAGGGTTTAACAGCAGACCCAGCAATGAGGTGTAGTCATGAACTACTAGAGCAGGGGTCTGCAACCTGCGGCTCTAGAGCCTCATGTGGCTCTTCAGCCTCTCTGTAGCGGCTCCATCTAGCTTTGAAGAAAAATATATTCATGTTTTTTTACACTTTTTGTCAAGATAAAGGCATAAATAAAAATGTTTTGACGTTTTATGTGTCATATCTAGTTGAAAAACCGACCTCAAAAGCTATTAAAGTACTACATGAAATCTTTTTATTTTATTTGAAAGTCGTTTTTCTACACTTTAGAGGTTGGGTATCAACTTGAAAATTGTAGTTCTTTAAATAGAGTATATATGTATTTATGTAACTTTACATTGTAGCTTCATTTTAAGGATCAAATAGGTTTTGTGGCTCCAGAATAATTTTATTTGGGTGGAGAGGGGACAAAAATGGCTCTTTTCATTCTAAAGGTTGCAGACCCCTGTACTAGAGTGTGATCTTGTGGATCCGTAGCTGTAGGTTGTGCTCTCTGTGATGCAGTGACCAAACTGCATCAAATCTCTGAGGTGGTATATATATGATACCAAATAAATAGATATCGTTCTGTCTCGCTCCAAATTTATAGCCACGACCTGAGAGGCTTTGATCTCGGCTTACGTACGACCGAGGCCAGTTGTGTTTGCCGAAAGGTAAACAGGACAATCTATAAAGAAACATAACCTCCGCGGATTTAACTTCAGCACTTGCGCCTTTGGAGCAGCTCAGTGTTACAGGAAGGGGGATTTGTGGAAGTACGACTTGCTGAAGCAGTTGAAGTTGGCCGACGCTATAGTTTGACTTCTGCCCTCGTTATTTTTTTTTTTTGAGTGAACATCGTTTTTCATTTGGTGTTGATTTCCCAGAAATGATTCTGCTAAAAGAGCACATTATGCTGACCCAAATTATTATTATTATTGTTTTAAATAAGCAAAAGTAGGCCCTAAATCCAAATGCATATAAATAACTATTAATTGTGTGACATGTTATACACAGTACTGTGTACAGATTTTTGGGCAGTTGTGTAAAAATGGTTTCACAAATATATATAAATTGTGTTTATTATCAATTTACAAAATACAAGAGTGAGCTCGCAGAATAAACATCCAAAATGTATATTTTACACAAGTAATCAGAATAATAGCAGATTGGAATAAAACTATGTCATGTATAAAATGCCATCACAACTTCCTGGTTTGGTGTCATCACGTGTCTGATCCGTGTAAATGTGACATATTTCCCAAAAAAGAATAATGAACAGACACATTTCCTTGTTATAGTTATTTGTTTGCAGAATGTATGCTAAAAAATGTACGTATACATGAAATTGTTGATAATAAATAACGTTACATATACTTGTAAAAAGTTAACTGTTAAGTCATTCGGCTTTATTTTCAAAATGATTTTCAACTACCTCTAAAGCCCAATTTATACACTCCTGCGTAAAGTGCTCTACGTAGGCTATGCAGAGTCCTCTGCGTCAACGCAGAACCTGTTGTAGAGTCTCCGCGTCGTCTCCGGCTGCACGGAATATTTTTTAAGTGTCCGTCACTCCGTCAAGGGACAACGGAGACGGCAAGAGCTGCGATTGGTCCTCAGGACAGGCCGAGCGAAGCTGCTCTGTGAAAGCTCACAGTGAGCACCGAGCGTCCACAGAGGGCGGAGCTGAACACCGCCGACTTCGTCGCTGCCGAACTATAAATACGTCATATCTTAACACACACAGCACATGTTTAGACTCTAAATGGCCAATTTCTCGCCTCAAATTATCTTAAAACTGCGTTCCGGGACACAGAAAAGTGACAAACGGCCGCTGTTTCAACAACAACAACAGTCTTTCTCCCTCGGACGCCATTGCTCACTGTAGCCAGAAGCACAACAACTTGCGCAGCGACCCCTACTGATCGGGCGGGAAATTGCAGCGCCTATCCGTCACCACGACGCAGAAGTATAAAGGCTCGAGTGGTCTACGTGGTGACGCAGACGGATAACGCATTACGCAGTCGGAGAAGTATAATGTGGCCTTTATTCGGATCTGTGTTTGTGCAAACAGTCGGATCCGATCACGACTTCCTGGTTTGGTGTCACCACGTGTCTGATCCGTGTAAATGTGACATTATTTCCCAAAAAAGAATAATGAACAGACACTTTTTCCTTGTTATAGTTATTTGTTTGCAGAATGTAGGTAAAAAATGTATGTATACATGAAATTGTTGATAAGTAAATAACGTTACATATACTTGTAAAAAGTTAACTGTAAAGTCGTTCGGCTTTATCTTCAAAAATGATTTTCAACTACCTCTTATTCCTGCCCTGATGGCAGTTTGAATTAGGGTGTTTGGCTATGCAGATTTGATGGAGGGGGGGGGGGGGGGGGGGGGGTTGTCGTAATCACCGGGGGCCAGGGAGGGGTTAGCCGAGTTGTAAGTGTAAACAAGACTCTGTTGTTCGGGAGACTGAACTCCCCTGTGAACGTTGACATATTGATGGAGGGGAGTCCGGATGGGACCTCGTCAGCAGGGCCGCGACGCCAACCGCAAAAAAGAGCAGTGCCACAGCGGATGAAGGTGCCACCGATCAGTCTGTTAAACACAGAAAAAAAAAAAAAAGTGGGGACTCCCTGTGTCTAGTCCCACATCAAGAGACGAGCGAAAAACACACAAGCCTGGCTTTTACAGGGATCTCGTTTCACAGAGTGAGCAGTGAATGGTGGCCCTGTCAATTTGCCAAGTAGCTTTGGGTGATTAACATTTGAACTGTGGCACATAAAGAGTCCCCCCCCCCCCCCCCCCCTGTGGATGAATGGTCATTATATCAGCCTCATTAGGGGGGAAACCTATTCAAGGATGCCAAGCACAAATTGCTCAGACCAAACTGTCAAGCATAGGTAGAGAATGACAACGGCAAACCCAAAGTAAACAGTCGGGGGTCGGCCGTCTCTTCGATTGCGAAAAAAAACCCCCACAGTAAACAATGTTCGGAGCCAAGATAAGCAATGAATGGGCTTCTTCATCAACTGATGGCGTGTCATCATTATAACCTGTGTATTGCACCATGGTAAATTGGTTCAATGTGGTCCCCTACTCATAGTAGATAATTATCTTGGGACTGGCAGCTGACTTCTGCGACATCAACACAAAGCAAACACTTTGTTTGTGACACTGAATCACTTAAACACACAGACATAAACTTTGCAACTTTAATTATAGCACAGATATGCTGATATTAATGGATTAGTACTTAGTAATTATGAGCAGCGGCTCCTCCATACATATATATCAGTGGGAGTATACATTTATATTTGTATTTTTTGTTGTAGATAGCAGGCTACTGCCATGGTTAAACATTTTAACGACCGCGCAAGCGACACGTGGCTTTCGACAGCACGTGTCGTCCGTTCAGTTACATTCATTGACAACTTCAACTTTTTTTGGGGGGATCGCAGACACCTTTTTAAAACAGACGGACTGTGCCTTAATAGGATCAGAATGCAATCGTTTACGTCAAACCTGTTTCATCTCCTGCATCACCCATCTGTGTTCCCTCCACCAGGGACACGAGCGTGATCAGGCAAAACATACAGACACGAAAAGAAAATATTCTGTAAGAGAGCCTCAACCCCACCCATGTCACCTTTCTCTACCCCAGCCCTTTCCCCCAGAACTGGTCACTGCTGGAACCAAATTCACACCCCGCCCTACCCCCAGGTACCATGCCTCAAATGCCCCACTGCCCCCTCTCCCACCACTGGCTCCCACTGAGTCCATTTCTGGCAAAAGCACCAAAGGCTCGACCTGCACCACCCCCCACCTCCCACCTACAGCAGAATCAGTCAAGAGTCTCCACAGCCTGATAACAGTATAGCACATTCAGTGCTACAGCGTATACAGCAAGCTTCAAATGGTCATGCTAAAAAACCACAAACCAAGCCAGAAACTTAGGCGTCGTCATGGACTCAGACCTGAACTTAAAACAGTGACAGTCACTTTTCTGATTTAATAAACGTCTCTTTGCTATGCTTTTTAATGTTTTATGTAAAGCACTTTGAATGACCTTGTTGTTGAAATGTGCTATACAAATATACTTGCCTTGCCATTGTAACAATGCATGCACGATACCAACTGAAAGATAGAATAGAATAACACTGTAAAAAAAATATACCCCCATTAATGTATTTTTAACTTCAATTATCATAAAAATGTTGACACTAAAAATAAACATGCCCATTGCCCTCATTAATTGTAACTCATGTCTGTGAATTTTGAGGTAAACTAAATGATTGCTATAATGCAGGGGTTCTCAAAGTTTTGATACCTGAGGGCCAATTTAGGAACCCAACATTGGACTGAGGGCCGCCAAAGAAAAAAAAACTGAAAGAAATCCCATTTGTTATAATTTTAATGACCAGATTGCAGTTCTACAATTTAGCGTTAAGTAATATAAGCATTAATATAATGACGCTTTATAATTTACTGGGTAATTACCCAGTATTTTGGCCATTGTTCTTTCCTTCTAATTACAGGTTAATACCAAGTAACACATTTCTGTTACCATATATTTACTGGGTAAATAGCTAGTAATTGGGGGCTGTAGCTACCTGCTTATTACCAGTTTATAACCCAATAATACACTAAAATTCACCATATAGAAACCAGGCAAATACCCAGTATTTTTGTTTACACTTATTGGTCTGTATCCAGTAATGTTCAATAAACATTTAACAAGCTTAGTAGCTCCTGGATTAAAACTATCAACTGTAATTCACTGCGGGGCCGCCATAAATGTTTCTGCGGGCCACCATTGGCCCCCGGGCCGCACTTTGAGAACCAATGCTATGATGTATAGCACGTTTAAGCTGGAAATGACCGTACGGTATAAACAACTTAACATTTGGGTTAACAGGAAACTTAACTTGCATTTTTATTTGTTTTCGAGTTTAACCACCATATATCACAGTGAAAAGCTCATAATTGTATTGACCCCACATTGGGGGATACATGTGTTAGCATAGCACAGTATTGTCAATCTATGACAATGATATATTACAAATACAAGATATGTATTGGGTTACAACCAAGTAATAACCAATATACAGGCTAAAATGTCAAAAATCATTTTGTGACTGTGGTTGGGAGACAGCAGGTCCTGCAAATTGATACGTAGACTACCACATTCATAAAGACACAGTACTGACTTCCCAGCACTATATTCCCTCTTCTGCCATCTGTGGACTTCCTCATTAACAATTCATGGACTTACTCACACAGGCACAAACAAACAGAGGCCAAAAAAACAACAAATATCTACTGTATATGAGAAGCCAGCATGAGGAAAGTTCCAGTTGCCAGGTCCAACTAAGACATATTCCATTTTAGAAGAAAAAAATAAAGTACTGTTACGAAGGAAGAAAACACTTGATGTTAATGCACTTTTCTCAAACTATGCTATACATATTCCTCCTTTACCGTTTGTTACTGCCAATAATTAACAGATAACATTCTCTTTCTGTACATCTCAAAACCCCATGTTTTTTATATGGGGCGCGCCATAAATGTTTTTTTTTACCTCACACATACACAATTTTACCTCTCACATACATTTTTTTTTTTACCTCTCACATACATTTTTTTTTACCTCACGTACAATTTTTTTTACCTCTCACATACATTTTTTTTTTTTACCTCTCACATTCATTTTTTTTTTTACCTCTCACATACATTTTTTTTTACCTCTCACATACATTTTTTTTTACCTCTCACATACATTTTTTTTACCTCTCACATACATTTTTTTTTTTACCTCTCACATACATTTTTTTTACCTCTCACATACATTTTTTTTTACTTTGCACATACAAAAAAACACACCTCTTCCATACATTGTGTGTGTGCGTGTGTGTGCGTTCCAGTTTCTGGCTTTTTCAGCCATTTTGCGAATGCCCATTCTGAATGAAAATATAGCTGCATAGTTGCTTGCGCTTGAAAATCTGTACAGGAATACACACTGACGACATAACGTATGACGTGTGATGGGTTCAAGCACAACTGGAAAATCGGAATTTGAATTTGCTCAACGGTTCATTTTGGTTTTAACCAAGTCAGTGGAATTTTCTCCGAGTTTTGGGTTGTTTTGAACACATCAGAGAACAATATTGTTGCGGATGGATTGCAACAATGACAATAATAAAATACAATTGTCCACTGCTTTCCTAAAAATAGTTTGATTATTTATAAATAATTTCCTTCCACATCAGGAAATCACAGGAAATTAGCATCCGCTGCGTGTACATAATCAAAATTGCAAACTTCATCCCAGACAAGATGATGCACTAACATGAATTTACTCAAATGAGAATTCAGGTTTCTCCCCCTTTTAGCAGTGATTTGCAGCGATTATGAGACACAGCACAGCGTCTCTCTTCCAAGTCCTGAATGGTACCACAGTCATTTTGGCACAGAAGATGTTCACTGTTCTCCCATATTCATTTATTGTTTTTGTCTTTTTGTTGTTGTCCCCTGTTCTCTGCTCTCTTCAGTTACAAATCAGCGTGATCTTGTTTGATAGACATGTTTACCCAAGCTCTGGATGGAATTCATTAGCCATAATTAAGCGTTTACTTGATCAGGAGGGGGGAAAAAGGGATTATGTGAACTCAGATTAAAGGGAGCCGAGTGAAACCGAGAGATTATCAAGCGCTGCCAGGCAAGAAGGCTGCCTTTGGAGTCGGGCCCTCTCTGATCACTATCTCGTTAGTGCTTTATTCTCAAAGTGCGAGCTAATGCCTCAAACGAGCTAGATTTTATTCACAGGCTTTTAACGGGAGTTCGAGCCTGGACACGTCTTAATGACCAATGGCAGAGTGGATGCACTACATACATACATACATATAGTATGTAAGTATATATATAGTAATCCCCCTTTTTTTCTTCACATTCGATTTTGAAATTTTAACAGTCACATCATTGCCGTTTCTGCAGTTTCTGAAATTTAAAGTTCCAGTATGAAACATTTAAGGGGTGTGTTTAGATACATAGATAGATAGATAGATAGATAGATAGATAGATAGATAGATAGATAGATAGATAGATAGATAGATAACTTTAAGCTAACAGATAGATAGATAGATAGATAGATAGATAGATAGATAGATAGATAGATAGATAGATAGATAGATAGATAGATAGATAGATAGATAGATAGATAGATAGATAGATAGATAGATAACTTTAAGCTAACAGATAGATAGATAGATAGATAGATAGATAGATAGATAGATAGATAGATAGATAGATAGATAGATAGATAGATAGATAGATAGATAGATAGATAGATAACTTTAAGCTAACAGATAGATAGATAGATAGATAGATAGATAGATAGATAGATAGATAGATAGATAGATAGATAGATAGATAGATAGATAGATAGATAGATAGATAACTTTAAGCTAACATATAGATAGATAGATAGATAGATAGATAGATAGATAGATAGATAGATAGATAGATAGATAGATAGATAGATAGATAGATAGATAGATAGATAGATAACTTTAAGCTAACATATAGATAGATAGATAGATAGATAGATAGATAGATAGATAGATAGATAGATAGATAGATAGATAGATAGATAGATAGATAGATAGATAGATAGATAACTTTAAGCTAACAGATAGATAGATAGATAGATAGATAGATAGATAGATAGATAGATAGATAGATAGATAGATAGATAGATAGATAGATAGATAGATAGATAGATAGATAGATAGATAGATAGATTTGCTTAGCACCACTGTGTTCACCAGAGAGTTGGTACATTTAAAAGATTGCTAAATAGATTACGTTACTCTCTACATTCACCCAGCCATCGTGGACAGTACAAGGAGTACACTGGCCCGGATAGATGGGGAGGTTGCATCAAATATGGAAGCCAAATCAAATATGCAGATCATCTGCTGTGGCGACCCCGAAAGAAGGACACAATCTGTTCAGCTTTAGGAAAATATGACAATATGAAAAGATGACCCAATGTAGTCTCTCCATCTCTGATATTGACATATTGTATTGCATGCGTTGCATTTAATGTCTGGTCCTGTTTAATACGCTGATCTTTTAGGTTTATTTGTAACTTAGGCAAGTTGTGCTGGATGCAATACGATGCATATCTCAATACACATCATTTCCCGACAAACGGCTGCTTTATAAACTTTAAAGATGAAGGGCAATGGACGCTTTTGAGAGCGACGCTAGCTTTTTAAGCACAGTGGCTTATATTTCAGCCAATTGGAGCCGCCTCTTTCTCTCTGAACTGCACTGTGATTGGTTTAAAGTATCTCGTCACCGGCCAGATTTCCTCAAGGCTGGAAACACAGCAGAAGTCGAGCTGTCTCCCAGATGACTTATTTTACATTATGGTGAATGGCAAATTAAATTCATAATGCCATAATGTTATCGATCCTTAACGTTTGCTGAACGTATTGATCCATGCGATTTGCTTCAGCTTGAAATAGTTTCAGTAAATAAAATAAACCCTCCACAACCAGAACGCTATCTGTTAAGCTGCAGGTTTTGCTGCACCTGCTGCCGGAAACCAAAATGTACATGCTGTTTTTATAAAAAAATCCATTTAAAGCTGCTTGCAAACACACGCTGCTGCACAACCTGCAGTGGCGAAGATGAGAGGAGCGTCTAGCTGCCTGCAAATAATACTGTATAGGAGTGAGTTTAGCGCCTTCGTGGGGTGGAGTTGCTGATGGGAGGGAAAATTGCACAACTATTACAAAGCTGTCAGTGCCTCAGTTCTCACAAACGGCGTTAATTTGACATGAATAGCTTCCTTTTTATAACTAGATTAAGCAAATGAATCAAAATGATCAAACTAACAGTTATCTTTTCTTAAAATGTTGGCTGCATAAAAAACAACAACTGAAAACTTGTGTCATATTGTAAAAAATGTGTTTTTAACTTGAAAATTGAGTGAACACTCCCTTGAAGTAGTATTATAATATCTCTTGTGATAAAGGCTTTTGTTATTTTTTTTTCCCTCTTTCTTGCTTAATGGGTAAGACACAGCTGTCAGCAGATGAGTAATTCCTTTCGCATCGCCTTTGCACATCCCGTCCTTCCAATTATTTTCTCGCCACTGATCCTCGGTCCAATGAATTTATACAGGAGATCAGTAATAGAAAGGGATACTGACATATCTTTTGCCGCACGCGCGAGTCTGCGTGCAGTGATTAATGTTCAAGTGTGATCGAGGCCTTAACGTTACTGACCGGCTGATTTGAGGTGCTGCAAAGTACAGCCTGTCAGAGCGTTTGCTGTAACGCTAGTAGGAACCTATAATGAGGGCTATTAGAGATGCCAAGTGGCTGCAGAACCAAAGCATACCTGCTGCTGTCAGAGGCACCTGCTGCAGTTAAAGATAACTGGCAGTTCAAAGGGACCGTGTGATGAATTTGAAGCTAATGGGATGCTAGATGTTTAAATCTTCTCACATCCGCGTCAGCAATACTGTTCAATCAGAAATTTTTTTACTTTGCAAACTCTGGTCTTAACTATAAATCTGTAGATTCAAACTCTTAAGTAAGCTCAACTCAATGCAGATTAAGGGTGAATTCCAATTCCTTGCTCAATCTCAACCCTCAATCTCAAAAATGCGCTCCCTCTAGTGCAAGTGCTGTCCCGATTCTCAGAAAAATTAAGTTGAGGGCCAAGTTCAAGGGCTGTATCGCCCTCAATATTGAGATTTTTTCCGAGACCACCCTTGGGAGCAAGGGCTACCCAGAATGCATTGCGTGTTTCCACATAACAAAGATGGCCCCGAAAGCAGCGAAACGAGTACGCTACAAATGAAGTATTTTCTTTGTTAATAGAGATATAAAAATGATGAAAACCATTGTATTATCTTAGTTTAGGCCCATATTATGGATTACTGACGTCATTGTTGCGTAACATTTATTTTTTATATTTTACGATCTTTTGTCAATAGTCGGCCGGTGCGGACAAGCGATGGTTTGCTATGGTTTACTTTTCAATAAGTCGTGGTGTGTGGTAACTGTCAGCTGAATATTTGTATGAGTATCATCTTATAACTAACTGACAACCTAATAACTTGACTGACAAACGGATCGTAATAAATAATCCTGACGTGAATGTGTTCTTCTTCTTCTTCTTCTATTTTGGAGTTGACAGACTGGACGCAGCTTTCGCGTTATTCTGCCCCCTACAGTCTGAAGACGTATCTGCATTTAAGGGGTGTCCCATTTCTAAGTGACAAAATAACCCTCAACACTTGGTTTTGAGGGCCAGTTAAGATTAAGGGTTGAGCTTGAGGGTTAAGATAGGAATTGGAATCGGCCCCAAGTCTGTCACCTCCACATTTTGACTCCACATTTCCACGTTTTCTTGTGGCAAAATTCCTGCACTGCACACCGAGTGATGCATTTTACATCACAGGGCAGAATGCGAGGTGGAAGAATTACAGAGTGCATCACGAGGCATCAAGACCGCGTTATGCAGCAGCACTACGGCTGAAAACATCAAGAAGCTCCCATGAACATTTTCAAAAGTGGGTTCTAGTGCTAAAAATAAACCTGGATTTTTCAGCGGGGACTTCACAATCGTATTTTGCGTTTGCATCGCACAGCTATAAGTTTTCCGGGGATGCAGTTTGGACAAGTAACGCAACAGTAAAAGAACGAGCGGGAACATAACTTAATGAAGTGCTGTGGGAAAAAAAAAACTTGAGATAGTTGCATTTCTGTCACTCTCTCTCTCTCTGTATGTGTGAGTGGGGAGAAATGATAGAAGTTCTGCACTGGAACTTTAAAGCTAAGAATATTCTCACTCACTCACCTAGTCTACAGCTTTATTTTCCACATGAGGGTCACAGGGTCACACCGTGGACATGAACTGCATGTTTTTGGACTGTGGGGAAACCGTCTTGTTGGCAACAACAGTAGCCTCTACTGAGCCAGGATGTTTTTGTACATCAATTAAACATTGTATGACATTATGGTATTTAATTAATTAGTAATTAGCTTAAAACCTGAGTCAACTTGGGGCCAATTCCATTTTCTACCTTAACCCTCAAGCTCAACCCTTAATCTTAACTGACCCTCAAAACCAAGTGTTGAGGGTTATATTGTCACTTTTGAAATTGAACAATTGGACACCCCTTAAATGCAGATACGTCTTCAGACTGTAGGGGGCAGAATAACGCAAAAGCTGCGTCCAGTCTGTCAACTCCAAAAAAGAAGAAGAAGAAGAAGAACAGATTTACGTCAGGATTATTTATTACGATCCGTTTGTCAGTCAAGTTATTAGGTTGTCAGTTAGTTATAAGATGATACTCATACAAATACCACAACCACGGACATATTCAGCTGACAGTTACCACACACCACGACTTATTGATGAGGAAACCATAGCAAACTATTGCTTGTCCGCACCGGCCGACTATTGACAAAAGATCGTAAGTTAATACGATGGTTTTCATCATTTTTTATATCTCTATTAACAAAGAAAATACTTCATTTGTAGCGTACTCGTTTCGCTGCTTTCGACGCCATCTTTGTTATGTGAAAACAGGCAAAGCATTCTGGGTAGCCCTTGCTCCCAAGGGTGGTCTCGGAAAAAATCTCAATATTGAGGGCGTTACAGCCCTTGAACTTGCCCCCCTCAACTTAATTTTTCTGAGAATCGGGACAGCACTTGCACTAGAGGGAGCGCGCATTTTTGAGATTGAGGGTTAAGCAAGGAATTGGAATTCACCCTTGGACTTAAAACATGAAAAGACTGCAACAGACCCAACAACACAAAGGCGATTACGAATGCTAATGCCACTAAGCTATCATACCTACAGCACAAGCAAGACAAAACATACTATTTGCATTCATTTACAGCTAAAGGCGACTATAAAGGACGAGCTGAGCTTTTTGAAAATGCGCGCTCGTCTCTTGAACCTACACAGCCCCGTTTGAATGCATCATACTTCTCTGCAGCTGAGGCTCGGTAACAGCACAACTGTGACATGACTCCATTTCAGACATAAACGAGGTAAGATTTGCCACCTGATATCTTGCGAGACAGACTATTTTTATATTGCGATGTTAATGAGAGAGACGAGAGAGTCGCGGAGAGCGAGTCTGTGCATAGAAGACGCAATCGACAATCTGGCAGGAAATGAAGGGATTGAGAAAAGGTGAGCAGGTGTTTGTACCAGGTCATTGAAGGAGGGTTTGACATGCCATGAGGTCGAAAAAGACACACATGGACACTTGGCCTTATTCCTTGAGGTAAGCTGTGAATCTGGACTTCATGCCATCTAATTTGCTCTAAAATAGAGATGAAAACATTTAAGCCCAATTTATACTCCTGCGTAAAGTGCTCTACGTAGGCTACGCAGAGTCCTCTGCGTCGTCTCCGGGTGCACGGAATATTTTTTAAGTGTCCGTCACTCCGTCAAGGGACAACGGAGACGGCAAGAGCTGCGATTGGTCCTCAGGACAGGCCGAGCTAACGCTGCTCTGTGCTGGCTCACAGTGAGCAGCGAGCGTCCACAGAGGCGGAGCTGATCACCGCCGACTTCGTCGAACTATAAATACGTCATATCTTAACACACACAAACACATGTTTAGACTCTAAATGGCCAATTTCTCGCCTCAAATTATCTTAAAACTGCGTTCCGGGACACAGAAAAGTGACAAACGGCCGCTGTTTCAACAACAACAGTCTTTCTCCCTCGGACGCCATTGTTCACTGTAGCCAAAAGCACAACAACCGTGCGCAGCGACCCCTACTGATCAGGCGGGAAATTGCAGCGCCTATCCGGCACCACGACGCAGAAGTATAAAGGCTCGAGTGGTCTACGTGGTGACGCAGACGGATAACGCATTACGCAGTCGGAGAAGTATAATGCGGCCTTTAGTTGTCTTTGCACTTGAACTTGGAACAACATCACAATCACGCGCATCGCATTCCATCCACTTCCTTCAGCTCTCGGGTAAGGGTTAGCTTCTGCAGACATCAGCACTCATTTGCAAAAATGTAGTCACTTTAGCGACAAACAAAAATGTCTGCACGCCTGCACAAACACTGCACGGACAACTCCCCCCGCCCCCCCCCCCCCCCCCCCCCCTCCACCCTAAGATAAGCAAACTACATGAGGCTATAACAACTTTCACTGTGCTGCAAGAAAAATAAATCAGCAAGTATTTGAATATCAGCACATCAGTGAAAAAGCCCTTTGGTTATTGTAATTACATACGTGCAATAAATCAAAAACAGTGACTGGATTGTGTTTTCCTGTGGCTTTTTTCTCTATCCAAGCTATATTTCGCTCAGAAGATACCACTGCTGATGCAGCTTTTAAAAAAAAAAAAAAAAAAAAAAGACAACAAGCTCTGGAGAATTGAGCATGTGTCAGCAAACATGAGGAATTGACATCAGAGGTAATGAAGTGACTGAAATAGGAGTGGAGGCTGCCATATGATGCAGTTAAAATGTATTTTGTCCTGGGGACCTGATTTTAGTGCAGTGATTATCACGCTTTTGATTACCTTATGGCAGAGGTTTTCAAACTGTAGATGCTCACCAGATGTTTTCACTGTGATGTACACCTTGGCCTCACATATTATGTACAGTGTTATTTGTCTTAAAACAGGCTGGGTGATTGGTCAGGGTGAAACAATTGTGTGGAAAAAGAAGATCGGATGAACGAATGCTGCGGGTCGAAGTACATCGACTTTATTATGGGTGAAATTACCAATAAATTTAACACACAAATAATTTTTACCAGCAGTGGAGGATTGATAGGTAAACTAGCCCTTGAAAAAATAAAAATAAAAAACAGCACTGGGCTTCTATATAAACCTGTATTTGTAATAACACTATTACGAGATTGACATCATATTCCATTGAACATTTAAGCCGTCACCGCCGGTTTCGCTCGCCACACAGAAAACGGAGCAGTTACACCTCACTAAAGGTAAATAAATAATGCGTCTCTTGCAGTTTTTACTGTGATTTTTCTCTCGGCTTGCACACTGCCACTGACAGTGCTACAAAAGGATTGGAAACTCAATTTTAACATTGTCGGGGGGGGGGGTTGGTAAAAGGTATTTATTCTTTGAGGAGGCACGCGTACCTCGATTCCAAACTGCATCTCAGCTCGGGGTGCAGTCGGCGAAGGCAGACTATCCCCCACTGTAATTCTGCATCGCTGTAGGGATACATGTCATATCGGGTTAAAGAAAAACGCGTGGCTCGAGGTTTCCAGGGCTTTGTTAGCGTTTCGTGTGTATTTGTGTATTTCGGGGGGGGGGGGGTTGCAGCAGACAGCAGTGGGGGGTAAAACTCAGGAGAGCACACTGCCCTTCCAACTACCCACGAGAGCTGCAGGCTGTCACTTTCACTCGGGAACAAAACTCAACTTCTCCACTTTGATTCGTGCATGCATGTCAGATACGCACCCCCAAGTTTTCCTCAGCCACCAGAATCCCACAATGTATTTATTGTCATGACCGCGTAATTGTGTTTGACCATAGGGGGGAGAATACTGTACGGATTAAAGGCAAGTGGGAACTAGTCATAATGTCATCTGAACAAGTTCCAACTGTCAATAGCACTGGTGTCCACTCAGTGCCACATTTTTATCTCCGTTTAAGCCCAATTCATACTCCTGCGTAAAGTGCTCTGCGTAGGTTACGCCTTAGCCGAGCTAAGCTGCTCCGTGCCGGCTCACAGTGCGCACCGAGCGTCCACAGAGGCGGAGCTGATCACCGCCGACAACGTCGCTGCCAAACCTTAACACACACACAGCGCATGTTTAGACTCTAAATGGCCAATTTCTCGCCTCAAATTATCTTAAAACTGCGTTCCGGGACACAGAAAAGTGACAAACGGCCACTGTTTCAACAACGACAACAATTCTTTCTCTCTCGGACGCCGTTGCTCACTGTAGCCAAAAGCACAACAACCTCGCGCATCGACCCCTGCTGATCGGGCGGGAAATTGCAGCGCGTATCCGTCCACGACGCAGAAGTACGAAGGCTCGAGGGGTCACCGTGGTTACGCAGTCGGATAACGCATTACGCAGTACGAGAAGTGTAATTTGGCCTTTACTTTAAACAGGAACATAATTTAAAGTAAAATTGTGTGCTACTGAAGAGGACCTGTGAACTAGCAATTGGGACCATGACAACCTCAGGACAACAATGTTTACAGACATTATAAATCAAGTGACAGAGTCGCCTCATAATTATTATTTTTTTTATGTTTAACACAGGGTCTAACATTAAAAGTTATAACATGATTATGGTCAAAGTGACCATAGTATGCCGTAAGAGATGGAAGATGAAACATTTTTAAAATGTAATGCTGGTTTAAATTAAAACAATGGTTCAGCCAGTGTTAACAAATTGCACTGTCATTTACATCATGCAAACTCTGTTTATATTGGGAATTAGAACAGTGCAGCACAGCCTGTAACTGTAGCTCCTTATTTCCATCTTTCAGAAAGATTTGGCAACCCGTATGAGCCTCACTTTCGGAGAGGAGGGGACAGGCTGTCCAGCATTTTCAATTTACATTACAGAACTTGTTTTTAATGCTAGTGTCCACATGTTTTATGTATAGCCCCTTTAATGGTGGCGGTTGTTACAGGTTAAGTTCCTTAAAGGTACAATATGTAGTATTTATGGGTTTATATGACCCAAAATCCACTTTTTTATACATATTATGTGCTCCTGCATTGTCTAGTCGCTGTATAATAGTTTTTGTTTCATTTTCGTAGTGTTTCAAAAAGTCATGTAAAATAACATGGTCGCGGGCCGCGGTTGCATAGCCACTGTTAGCAGCGAGACGCCATGTTTCTACCGGAGCCTGTAAGGACAAACGCGAGAGAACAAAACAAGCGTCTCTTTACTTGTAGCAGGAAGTCCCGCCTCCTCTCTCTCCGCTTCGTCTGCTACGGCCGCGGTAGCTCCGCCCTCTCCCTCGCCTCACGAACCTCATCTGCTGACGCGGAGAAAGACGACGAGGACGACATTTGACCAGCTGAGGATACCATAGCGCTCGGGGAAGGGAGGGGGGTGAGCAGAGGAGCAGGTCTTTGTTGTAAATTTCAGCCTCTCCTCTAGATGGCACTATAAACTACTTATTTCCCCTTTAAATGTTCAAAAACTGTCAAATTGCCTTTACTTTCTTTTAAGCTTTTCAACCCTTAGGTGTGTCTTTGGATGATAGATTCGCTCCCAAAAAAAAAAAAAAAAAAAAGATGTGGTGTGGTGTGTGCTCCTCATGATGAAAAATGTTCTGGTTTCCATGGCTACCGAGACATCCTATGCGGGCGAAGGAGGATTGTCAGTCTCAATTACAAAACGGCTGATTAGCATCAAGGTACTTGTGCATGGGGGAATTTTACGAGGAGGCTTTCAGATCCGCAGGCAGCTGTGTGACTGAGGGGGCAATCAAAGGGTGTGATTGCCGTCGTTTTGTAAGAACTCTGTTTGTCTGACAAATTAGGGGAAGATTACTAAGAGGGTCAGAGATGCTCTGATTTTTTGAGTGAGAAGTGAAACTCCTGTGCACCCTTTATCTTACACTTTAAAAGTTACCCTAACATAACATTTACCTACAGTTATTTATTTTGGTAATGTTTGGTAATGCACCACACAACCAAGGTGTGGGATCCTCCATTCATCTCTGTAGACTTGTAACGGGTCAGGGATGTAACGGCACATCAGGCTAATAACAAAATCAGCCTCGATCAAATTACTTCTGTCTTGCTGGTTAATGACACTGCAAAGTTTCGGAGCTAAGTTTGGAGCCCCCTGGAGCCAAGAATGCACATTACTGGATGTTCACTTCCCAAGGGTCAACACTTGGGGAACAATTCCAATTTCTATCTTAACCCTCAAGCTCAACCCTTATCTTAATTGGCCCTCAAAACCAAGTGTTGACGGTTATTTTGTCACTTAGAAATGGGACGCCCCTTAAATGCAGATACGTCTTCAGACTGTGGGGGGCAGAATAACGGTAAATACAGCTACAGCCAGTGGTTAAGGAAGCCGTTAGGGGCAATCAAAGTGTGCGATTGCCGTCATTTTGTAAGAACTCTGTTTGTCTGACAAATTAGGGGAAGATTACTAAGAGGGTCAGAAATGCTCTGATTTTTTGAGTGAGAAGTGAAACTCCTGTGCACCCTTTATCGTACACTTTAAAAGTTACCCTAACATATTTAATTCCTGACCTTAAAGACAAGAAATTGAGAATCTTGTGAAAAAAAAAAGATTAAAAAAAGATACATTTACCTACAGTTATTTATTTTGGTAATGTTTGGTAATGCACCACACAACCAAGGTGTGGGATCCTCCATTCATCTCTGTAGACTTGTAACGGGTCAGGGAGAGGACACATCAGGCTAATAACAAAATCAGCCTCGATCAAATTACTTCTGTCTTGCTGGTTAATGACACTGCAAAGTTTCGGAGCTAAGTTTGGAGCCCCCTGGAGCCAAGAATGCACATTACTGGATGTTCATTGTGCAGTTGAAGCAAAGCAAAGCTGAGAAATCGCGGACTACAAAATAATGCTTCCAGGCTTTTTACTCATTCAGGCTTCCTCGACAGTTTCCCTACTACCTTTCGCTGCAGCCGTTCTGCAGTGTCAGCATGAATGTCCTACCATTTTACTAACACTAAAAAACGAAAGGTAGATGGATAGACATTATCAAAGTCATGGTAACCAAACGTTCTGTATTTTTCTTCGAGCTCTGGAGGGCTACTATTTTATTTCCCTGCGTTACATCCTCGGTACCCAGGAATTGGTTCAACTCTCTGTCATGGTGTTGTTGTGGTGCCCAAGGCCACTGCAGCGCCCAGTCAGACTTCACAGCCCCCCAGAAGCTCTCACTTTCCCAATGGGAGTTCATGCCTAGTGTCAGGTGTCAGGTGGAGTTATCCGAGCCCAGAAGAGAGACGACTCCATTGTTTGCGAAAGCCCCAGTCACTGTCACACCACATCTCTTTTGCCACAAGGATAAATGGGACATGACAGGATGGTCTCATAAAGTGATCTCATTTCTCTGTTAGTGGAAATAAGTGTGGGGAGGAAAAAGTGTTTCATTTCTCTAAAGCTGTGTATTCAGGACTGCTTCATGGCCTGAATTAGTCAACAATTATTTTGATAATGAATATGTTCTGGTTTCTTTGCTTCCATTATTACATCAAATATATTGAGATCTCCCTCACCTGCACCCATACACAAATGTAACACAATATACAACATTGTGCATGACTATTTTTAAAAAAAATAGTTGTGCACGGCTGAACAATCTTTGCACGAATGCCTCCTCCACCACCTCACTCGGGTGAAGCTAATAGCTAAGCTAACAGGTGAGGCTGCAGATTTGTTGGTTACTATGGTTTTCTTCCACATACTGCTTTTAAGATTGTGCACGGCTGAACAATCTTTGCACGAATGCCTCCTCCACCACCTCACTCAGGTTGAAGCTAATAGCTAAGCTAACAGGTGAGGCTGCAGATTTGTTGGTTACTATGGTTTTCTTCCACATACTGCTTTTAAGATTGTGCACGGCTGAACAATCTTTGCACGAATGCCTCCTCCACCACCTCACTCAGGTTGAAGCTAATAGCTAAGCTAACAGGTGAGGCTGCAGATTTGTTGGTTACTATGGTTTTCTTCCACATACTGCTTTTAAGATTGTGCACGGCTGAACAATCTTTGCACGAATGCCTCCTCCACCACCTCGCTCAGGTTGAAGCTAATAGCTAAGCTAACAGGTGAGGCTGCAGATTTGTTGGTTACTATGGTTTTCTTCCACATACTGCTTTTAAGATTGTGCACGGCTGAACAATCTTTGCACGAATGCCTCCTCCACCACCTCACTCAGGTTGAAGCTAATAGCTAAGCTAACAGGTTAGGCTGCAGATTTGTTGGTTACTATGGTTTTCTTCCACATACTGCTTTTAAGATTGTGCACGGCTGAACAATCTTTGCACGAATTGCCTCCTCCACCACCTCACTCAGGTTGAAGCTAATAGCTAAGCTAACAGGTTAGGCTGCAGATTTGTTGGTTACTATGGTTTTCTTCCACATACTGCTTTTAAGATTGTGCACGGCTGAACAATCTTTACACGAATGCCTCCTCCACCACCTCACTCGGTTGAAGCTAATAGCTAAGCTAACAGGTGAGGCTGCAGATTTGTTGGTTACTATGGTTTTCTTCCACATACTGCTTTTAAGATTGTGCACGGCTGAACAATCTTTGCACGAATGCCTCCTCCACCACCTCACTCAGGTTGAAGCTAATAGCTAAGCTAACAGGTGAGGCTGCAGATTTGTTGGTTACTATGGTTTTCTTCCACATACTGCTTTAAAGATTGTGCACGGCTGAACAATCTTTGCACGAATGCCTCCTCCACCACCTCACTCAGGTTGAAGCTAATAGCTAAGCTAACAGGTTAGGCTGCAGATTTGTTGGTTACTATGGTTTTCCTCCACATACTGCTTTTAAGATTGTGCACGGCTGAACAATCTTTGCACGAATGCCTCCTCCACCACCTCACTCAGGTTGAAGCTAATAGCTAAGCTAACAGGTGAGGCTGCAGATTTGTTGGTTACTATGGTTTTCTTCCACATACTGCTTTTAAGATTGTGCACGGCTGAACAATCTTTGCACGAATGCCTCCTCCACCACCTCACTCAGGTTGAAGCTAATAGCTAAGCTAACAGGTGAGGCTGCAGATTTGTTGGTTACTATGGTTTTCTTCCACATACTGCTTTTAAGATTGTGCACGGCTGAACAATCTTTGCACGAATGCCTCCTCCACCACCTCACTCAGGTTGAAGCTAATAGCTAAGCTAACAGGTGAGGCTGCAGATTTGTTGGTTACTATGGTTTTCTTCCACATACTGCTTTTAAGATTGTGCACGGCTGAACAATCTTTGCACGAATGCCTCCTCCACCACCTCGCTCAGGTTGAAGCTAATAGCTAAGCTAACAGGTGAGGCTGCAGATTTGTTGGCTACTATGGTTTTCTTCCACATACTGCTTTTAAGATTGTGCACGGCTGAACAATCTTTGCACGAATGCCTCCTCCACCACCTCGCTCGGGTGAAGCTAATAGCTAAGCTAACAGGTAAGGCTGCAGATTTGTTGGTTACTATGGCTTTCCTCCACATACTGCTTTTAAGATGCGTTGGTTGTTGCCGATCAATGATTCCGAAAAGTGTGGGACACCAATGTTCAGTGTTGTAATTCAGTTTTAAATTACTGTAAAATGTGTTTGTATATGGACTAAAACAAAGCATGTAATAATAATAATAACACCTTAAAAACAACAGTTTACAAAGTGCTTTTACATTACAAAAATAAAAAAAATAGTACTGCAATATTATAACATTTTATGTAGTATTCAGTGTCAGCAGGTGTAGCATACAGGCCTTTTCAGTATCTGCGCTCAATGTCAATTGGTTAATTTTACCATTGTGATTTACATTGATGGATAATTACACATGGAAGCTAAAGCTAAAACCTACAGATATGACATGTAGCCCAGTCGTAATAACCGGCCGTTGTAGACAGTGTGATAATAACCGTGTACTTCGTACCTGCTATCGAGCTCCATAGAGTTTATTGGGGTCACCTATTTCCCAAGTCTCCATTACTTTGTATATGCCTGTATTTTTTATCCCTGTATGTGGATAAACTGGAACTGAAACTGGTGTCACGATTGTCCACTCAACGGGAGGGTTTTTGCTCTTGTCCTTCAAAACAACATCACATCACCGGGGGGGGGCCTTCAAAATGGATATCAGTCCAAGTTGCACGCAGAGCACCCTCTGCTGGATCATGTATTATTTACGTTAGATGATCTGGGGGCATGTCTCAGGCTGTATATTTTAAAATGGAACAGATTTTTGAGGTACACATTTGTAGTCCTGCCATGCGTCGATGGAAAGTGACAGCTGTGTTCAGAATGCAGGGGAATCAGATTTGTTTTTATCAAATCAGATCTTCTCAGACAGAATGTCGTCTGGATGAAAGTGAGGTTTGGCAAACACACATTAAAACAACATATTGTTTGCATTTTATGGACAAAACTTGTTCTCGATTAACAGAGAAAATAATCAAGAGAATATTTAGTTATTATAGTACTAGTTGGTAGCCTCGCATAAGAAAAAATAATAATCCATTCAGTTGAAAATGTGGATTAAAAGTTGACACTATGATACTATGTCGTATATCACAGGAACCAACTTCCCAAGGGTCAACACTTGGGGCCAATTCCAATTTCTATCTTAACCCTCAAGCTCGACCCTTATCTAAACTGGCCCTCAAAACCAAGTGTTGACGGTTATTTTGTCACTTAGAAATGGGACACCCCTTAAATGCAGATTCGTCTTCAGACTGTAGGGGGCAGAATAACGGTAAATACAGCTACAGCCAGTGGTTAAGGAAGCCGTTCGTGGCCGCTGTTATCGACGCCAATGCCGGCGGATCCTGTATCTGCGCTCGATTGTTCTTCCTTCATCCTCGAACTACCCGGATATCTGTCACAGTAATTTGAATCTGAATTTGAATTGTGAGAACTGAATGGGAAGATAATTTATTTGGAGTGTTGAATTTGAAAAATTCAATTTCAAATTATACTATTCAGATTCCAGTTTTTCAATGCAATAACTCAAATTAAAGAATACAAATTCAAATTATGTGATTCGAATTCAGTTTTTTTTTAATGCAATTATTTAAGTTTAGCAATTCAAATTCAAATATAAATGATTCAAATTCAGTTTCTGGTGACACCTATTTCAGCCCATAGTTGCAGCCCTAATTGCACAGCGACAGAAAGGCAGGGACTTAATAGAAAGGCAGCCCATATGTAGAAACCTTACCTCCAATAAGTAATATTTATTTGGGTTTAGATTAGAGTTGGAACGTGCTGCACATAAAAGGTGAAGCAAAGAACCTACTTTTGGAGAGAGTGAGTATGATTTCCCTTCTCAGAGGACATTCACTTATTGTGCTGGAAGTCACTCCAGCAGAGCGAGGTTACAGTGACTCGACTGCGCAAAAAGTGTTTGACTCTCATACGACCCTGTAGCGGAAAGTCTCCAGAGCGACCCTGCAAATCTGTCTAATGAAAAAAAAAACCAAACTAAATATGCATATTTTTACTGAGAGAATGAAAAGCAGAAAATGAGAACATTCATACACTGAATGTTGATAAGAATGTGTTTACAAGGGTCACCTTGTTTAGGAAGGCAACTGCGACAGGAAATCAGATGCTCTTATCAAATTGTCAACTTGGGGAAATTCGGTACAAGAGATCCCCATCTGCACTTGAACCTCTGGGAGCGTTTAACAGCTCACGTACCACTATACTCCTTATGTAGCTTATAGCCTTTCTCTGCTACTTTTGAGGTATTGCTCGACCCAGTCTGCATACTTTTCCCCCTCCGGATTGACCTTCTCACTTCAAGAAAGTATCACAGATTGTGTATCATCTCAAACCCGCTGAATGAAAACAATCCTCCTCCACTCTGCAATTACTCTCAGGAACCGACCATTCCTTTAAAGGTACAATATGTAGTATTTATGGGTTTATATAACCCAAAATCCACTTTTTTATACATATTATGTGCTCCTGCATTGTCTAGTCGCTGTATAATAGTTTTTGTTTCATTTTCGTAGTGTTTCAAAAAGTCATGTAAAATAACATGACCGCGGACCGCGGTCGCATAGCCACTGTTAGCAGCGAGACGCCATGTTTCTACGGGAGCCTGTAAGGACAAACGCGAGAGAACATTCTCTAGATGTCACTATAAACTACCTACTTCACCTTTAAAGGTACAATGTGTAGTATTTATGGGTTTATATGACCCAAAATCCACTTTTTTATACATATTATGTGCTCCTGCATTGTCTAGTCGCTGTATAATAGTTTTTGTTTCATTTTCGTAGTGTTTCAAAAAGTCATGTAAAATAACATGACCGCGGACCGCGGTCGCATAGCCACTGTTAGCAGCGAGACGCCATGTTTCTATGGGAGCCTGTAAGGACAAACCCGAGAGAACATTCTCTAGATGTCACTATAAACTACCTACTTCACCTTTAAAGGTACAATGTGTAGTATTTATGGGTTTATATGACCCAAAATCCACTTTTTTTATACACATTATGTGCTCCTGCATTGTCTAGTCGCTGTATAATAGTTTTTGTTTCATTTTCGTAGTGTTTCAAAAAGTCATGTAAAATAACATGGTCGCGGACCGCGGTCGCATAGCCACTGTTAGCAGCGAGACGCCATGTTTCTACCGGAGCCTGTAAGGACAAACGCGAGAGAAAAAAACAAGCGTCTCTTTACTTGTAGCAGGAAGTCCCGCCTCCTCTCTCTCCGCTTCGTCTGCTACGGCCGCGGTAGCTCCGCCCTCTCCCTCGCCTCACGAACCTCATCTGCTGACACGGAGAAAGACGACGAGGACGACATTTTGACCAGCTGAGGATACCGTAGCGCTCAGGGAAGGGAGGGGGTGAGCAGAGGAGCAGGTCTTTGTTCTTTGTAAAATTCAGCCTCTCCTCTAGATGGCACTATAAACTACTTATTTCCCCTTTAAAGTGTTGCACTGCTTAATGTGAGTCAGATCTGGGTGGAAAAGGATCAGGGAACCTGCTTTTGAATGGTTGCATTTCCCTAATTATTTGGATCCATTATCTTGTGATTTTATGTGACAATATGTTCTGATAAATTTTTACCTATAATTTAAAAATAAAGACTATGACACACATTTATACAGACTTATACTACTGATACTACGTACATGATTTATCTACAGTACAAAGATCTACAAATCAGAATCGGCTTTAATGGCCGAATACATGTGCACATACAAGGAAGATTACACTAGTTTTCATTACTCTTGTTGCTTAAACAACAACAAGAACTGGTACACGGGCTCTAGGGTGAATTCCAATTCCTTGCTTAACCCTCAATCCCTTGGGAGCAAGGGCTACCCAGAATGCATTGCGCCGAAAGCAGCGAAACGAGTGCGCTCCAAATGAAGTATTTTCTTTGTTAATAGAGATATAAAAATTTATGAAAACCATTGTATTATCTTAGTTTAGGCCCATATTATGGATTACTTAAATCATTGTTGAGTAACATTTATTTCTACTTTACGATCTTTTGTCAATAGTAACTGTCAGCTGAATATGTCCGTGGTTGTGGTATTTGTATGAGTATCGTCTTATAACTAACTGACGACCTAATAACTTGACTGACAAACGGATCGTAATAAATAATCCTGACGTAAATGCGTTCTTCTTCTTCTTCTTCTTTTTTGGAGTTGACAGACTGGACGCAGCTTTCGCGTTATTCTGCCCCCTACAGTCTGAAGATGTATCTGCATTTAAGGGGGTGTCCCATTTCTAAGTGACAAAATAACCGTCAACACTTGGTTTTGAGGGCCAGTTAAGATTAAGGGTTGAGCTTGAGGGTTAAGATAGGAATTGGAATTGGCCCCAAGTCTGTTTTCAGAATCTCAGTCTGCATTCACAACAGTAGAGTGTTCCACTGCCCTACGGAGCAGAGGTAAATAGGGCAGTGGCAACATGGTATAGATCAGTGTTTCCCAATCCTGGTCCTCAGGGACTTCCGTCCTGCATGTTTATAGATGTTTCCCTGCACCCGCTCACCTGATTGAAATAGTCAGCTCATCATCAAGCTCTACAAAAGCCTGACAACAACCCAACTCATTAGAATCCCGTGTATTGGAGCAGAGAAACACCCGAAACATGCAGGACACGGAGGGTCCCCCGAGGATCAGGATTTGGGTAACGTTATTATAGATCACATTACGGTCCTGCACGCTTCCATACCATTGCCCAGGGACCACTGTGTGGTTCTTAGACTCAGTATCGTGTCCTTCCTTCTTCTTATCTAGAGTTTACATCGACACACATGCCGATGATGTAACGGCATGCAAGGAGAAACCGAGTTTTTTTTTTTTCCTTTTTGGTTCCTGCTGGGAACCAACTCTAAAAGCCTCTGAACCAATTTATTTTTTGGTGTGACAGCACCGATCAGTTAAAAAACTTAGTTTGGGAACGGTGCCAAGGCAACGACGGTATGAATGCCCCATCTGTTTTACTTTTATATAAAAAAGACACCGAACTAAACAACAAAGGAAAGTATAGGTTCTGAACCATTTTGGAGCCATGACCCACCAAACCAATCATGACCATGTGACCCTGGTATATGTGGTGATATTTCTATCGTATCATCGTATATATATCGCTATACGATTTATTTGCACTCAATTCTGACTATGAAATAACATTTTGTTGCTTTAAGTCTGAAGGAAAGTTGCATTATGTTACCTTTTCTCTTTCTTTCTCCCTGCACTGCCGGTGTGTCAGAATGCGTGATCTACGAGGACAAAAAGGCTATTTTTGACACAAAAGTACATTTTGAGCCTGGTGCTGATTTATAGTAATTCTTTAAACACAACAGTGCATCTTATATTGACTGATTTGTGTGGTAAAAAAATTGGGTAACGCTTTCTTTTACAGTCCCCTAATTACCAGGTATTTACCTGGTAAATTCATGGTAACACTAAAGTGTTACTAGGTAATTACCAATGGTAATAAGAAAGTAAATACAGTGAAACTGTTGCCAAAATACTGGGCATTTACCTGGTAACTATATAGTTAATTATAGCGTGTTATTACTGCTGTTAATAAGAAGGTATGTACAGCTAAACTATGGCAAAACTATGGTAAATGTAAGTGTATTATTGGGTTATAAACTGGTAATAAGCAGGTACCTACAGTCCCCTAATTACTAGCTATTTACCCAAGGGGTAATCTAACAAACCTAACCCTAAAAATGTGTGTAATTACATGGAAACAAGCTTGGCTTTCTTTTACAGTACAGTTTTACTTTACTTACCGAGTACATTACCGTGCATTACCCAGTATTTTGGCAACGGTTTCACTGTATTTACTTATCTTATTACCCTTGGTAATTACCTAGCAACACTTTAGTGTTACCATGAATTTACCAGCTAAATACCAGGTAATTAGGGGACTGTAAAAGAAAGCGTTACCAAAAATTGTTTTCTGAGCCGATTGTGCTACTGTCACATTGTCAGGAAGAGATCCACCTTGAGAAAGCCATCCCCCTTTTTCTTGGCACAGGGTCAAAGTTTGTGTTTTTTTTTCTCCGTCGCAATTATCTGGAGATATGGGGGTTGTGCCCGCGAAGCCGTAAGAGAAGCGACGAGGTTAGAGGTTAAGGACGAAAAGACCATTTTTAATGTACTTCTTACCCTTCAGTCCTGGTAAAAAGAAATACAAGGGTATTTTGTATTTTATTCAGATATTGCAACGTGGCGATATGTAGAGCTGCAACTAACGATTATTTTGGTAATCGATTAATCTGTCGATTGTTTTCTCGATTAATCGTTTAGTTCATAAAATGTCATAAAATGTTAAAAAAACGTCAATCAGCGTTTGTCAAAGCTGGAAATGATGATGTTCTCGAAAGTCTTGTTTTTGTCCACAAACCAAAAGTATTCAGTTTTAATGATTTCTTTGTTTTTGTGGAGCAAAGAAACAAAGAAATTATTCACATTTAAGAAGCTAAAACAATCAGAAATCTTGTTTCAATCATGAAAAAAGCTTCAAACCGATTATCGATTATCAAAATAGTTGCCGATTAATTTAATAATCGATTAATAATTGATTCATCGATTAATCGTTTCAGCTCTAGCGATATGCATTTGCTGTTTTCATAAATCAAGACAATCTAATGGCGCTTTTCCATTATACGGTTCTAGCACTACTCTGCACGACTTGACTAGTTTTTTTGTTTTTTTTTTGCTTTTCTGTTAGGGATGGTACCTGGCACTTTTTTTGGTACCTGGTTTGGGGAGGTTCCAAGGGGGCTGAGCTGATACTAAACCGTGACATCGACAGACTGCCGGTCCTATGATGGGTCTGAGAGTGTCGTCACTGGAAGTGGTGTCATGAGTGCGGCGTTCCAACACAAAAATCAAACTGAACAATGCTGAACTGTAGATCAGTTAAAAAGACTTAAAGGTCACATAGAGTGGTCCTGTTGCACATATATGTTAGTTATGGAGGTCTACTTACATATATTAACTTGTTTTTATGGTCAAAAACCTCCTAGTTGCTGTAAACTAGCCGATAGAAATCCTCTTTTCTGACAGTGTTTTTCAGCCGCGATGTTTCAGAGTGAACTTTCACCCCCAGAAGACAGAGTCTTGTGATTGGCCAGTACTATCCAGCACATCCGTTCTCAGAAGCGCAGCGCCCCCCTCTGGAACGGTGGATGCACTGCTCCTCATTATCAAAACATTGTTTTAACAGTGTTTAAAGATAGCTTCGTCACGACTCCCCGCCGCAGTCCCTTTTATGACTCTAAACCGGAGTCAGACCCAGAGTCAGAAGACACTGTCGCTCGTGAAACACCTCCACAACGGACGTTATTCTTCTTCTGCGGTTCAATGTACGCAACCGGATGTGCCCGGACTAGTGCCCGGAGCAGGACGATCGGTTGTTCAGGAGAACCGCTGCTTACGTAACTATTACGGGATTTTCAGAGATCTCGTTGAGCCCCGAGATTACAATAAAACACAACGTTCTCAGCAGTGGCTGAACTGTTTGTTTAGAACCGTCAGGCTTCATAAACAAGGTAATGACGCAGATACACACCAAAAAAAACAGCGATAATAGGAACTTCCGGTCTAGTTCCGCTTTAAAAATCCTGAAAACATGCACTGCTGAAAGCCCATCGCTAGTTTGCGCGTCTGTGTCACGTATAAAACGCTACTGCGGTTTCACGCAGCCGTGCTATGACGACCAGCCCACGTTGAGGAGGTAATTGTGATGAGAAATGACTTGTCTTATAGCAACCCGAGTAGAGCCAAGCGTAAGTTTGTTCTGAGGAGTTTTGCACCATGTTCTTACTGAGAGAACCCTAGACAGCTTTTTTAAATAGCGTGCATTGAAAATGAAATGATACTTTACCCTTGCACAACACAGGAGAAGGTTGATCTTGCACTTCTGGTGTTTACAGCAGGAAAAGGGATGATGGTCAATATTTTCAAGGTAATCAAGAAATGTTTTTGGATGCATTACTTTCATAGAACCCTGCAGCTCGGCCGCTCACGAGGACGCCGCTTAATAGAGCTAAAATGAATGGACTGTGACTTGGACCGAGCAGGTGGACCCATCGCTGCCCCCCACCCAGAGCCCTGCTGATTCAAGCTTACACTTGCATATGAACACATAGGTGCAGACACACTCACACACACACACACACAGGCCAGTGTTCTGTCCACATCGTCCCCCAAAAGGAGAGAGTGCACAGCTGGAAGGTGAAACACTGCAAAGAAGACACCAATTATCCTCCAGACAGATGACTCGGGTTATAGGAGGCCCCGATCGTTTCTCCTGCTTGTTGTTTGGAAACCCTGCTGCCGACAACCAGTCGCCTGCTCCTACTGCAACAAACTCTCCGTTTACGCCGCCGTCCACTTTAAAGGAACACTTGCCACCGCACACTGTGAATGTCAGGGCTGTGATATTGCGCCGCGTGCTCTCGTGAGACGATTGTAAAAAAGTGACAGTGTGACGCTGCAACCCGAGTTTCCAAAAACAATTCGAAAGAAAATAAAAAAATATGAATACTAGCGTCCACCAGGTCAGCTCAGTTTTATCGGATATCATCAAATATCCAATCCAATCAAACTTTATTTGTAAAGCACTGTAAAACAACCACAGTGGACCACAGTGCTGCACAGAATAATAAATATAATGCACAATAAATAAGACATAAAAGCTCACACAAGGCAATAAAATACATCTACGAAACAACTAAAATAAGTTTAAAGATATAAAACATGGGTAAAAGTAACAGCCGTACAATAAAACGCAATGAAAATGTAAATAAAAACAACTTAGTGTCTCAAACTGTTTCACAAACAAAGTAAACTAGAGCACAATCCTCCACCAAGGTTGGCTTTTGTATGTGTGTTGTGGCGTTTGTATTTGTGTTGTGGCGTTTGTATTTGTGTTGTGGCGTTTGTGTTTGTGTTGTGGCGTTTGTGTTTGTGTTGTGGCGTTTGTATTTGTGTTGTGGCGTTTGTGTTTGTGTTGTGGCGTTTGTGTTTGTGTTGTGGCGTTTGTGTTTGGGTTGTGGCGTTTGTATTTGTGTTGCGGCGTTTGTGTTGCGGCGTTTGTATTTGTGTTGCGGCGTTTGTATTTGTGTTGTGGCTTTTGTATTTGTGTTGTGGCGTTTGTATTTGTGTTGTGGCGTTTGTATTTGTGTTGTGGCTTTTGTATTTGGGTTGTGGCGTTTGTGTTTGTGTTGTGGCGTTTGTGTTTGTGTTGTGGCGTTTGTGTTTGTGTTGTGGCGTTTGTATTTGTGTTGTGTTGTGGCTTTTGTATTTGTGTTGTGGCGTTTGTATTTGTGTTGTGGCGTTTGTGTTTGTGTTGTGGCGTTTGTGTTTGTGTTGTGGCGTTTGTGTTTGTGTTGTGGCGTTTGTGTTTGTGTTGTGGCGTTTGTGTTTGTGTTGTGGCGTTTGTGTTTGTGTTGTGGCGTTTGTGTTTGTGTTGTGGCGTTTGTATTTGTGTTGTGGCGTTTGTGTTTGTGTTGTAGCGTTTGTGTTTGTGTTGTGGCGTTTGTATTTGTGTTGTGGCGTTTGTGTTTGTGTTGTAGCGTTTGTATTTGTGTTGTGGCGTTTGTATTTGGCCTGACACCTCTGGGCCACCGTACATGTATAAGCAAAAATATGGCTGGTTGTTAATATTCAAATGTCACAATATCAAATGTGATACCAATACCCAAGATAATACTTGAAACCATTTATTTAAAAAAATTAAAAAATTAAATAATAAAAATAATAAAAAATACTGTATCATTTGACTGTAAGTGTGTATTTTCTTTGCTGATCAAACAGTTCATAAGGTATAGGCTATAAAATACAAGAATACAAATATATTGAGGTTTGATCCAAACTTTGTTTCATAAACTTTACGTTCGTCACGCAACTACGGAATAGATTTCCAACCGAATATAATTGAATTTAGTAGTGTTAAGAAATACATACAGATTTGTGTATAATCATTTCACAAACAAGCATTTTAAACACACACACAGTGCTTGGAATAGCGAGTGGGCCTGAACAGTGCTTCAGGATCTATGCAGCTCTAGCAGAAGATTAAAAGACTGATCTTCCCACCATGATCTCTGCCAGATGGTGGAGAGATCAAACAAACCGAAGAGTACATTCATCAGTACAGGTACGAAAAAAATCAGCAGCTTGACGATGATGAGACGAAATTGTACACGCTGGTTATATTTCATTGTTGATTATGCGTACGCCGCCTTCTGTTTCTGCGTTTAGGTCTATACATTACAGCTAAATATGGTTTTCACTCAGGGGGGAAAAGAAAAAACCCCGTTATGCTCATATGCCGCGTGGTTTAGACACAAGGAGGCTATAAAAACAGATGAAGTCATCACAATTAATTGTGGATTTTTGTTGATTTGTGTTTATAACTCGGGATAACCGTTATATATATATACAGAAAACAGGGTGATGTCATTTTTTCTGCATCTACTAATGTTGCATTTCATTTTACACCAGAACTTGGAAGTTAAAGGTCACATAGAGTGGTCCTGTTGCACATATATGTTAGTTATGGAGGTCTACTTACATATATTAACTTGTTTTTATGGTCAAAAACCTCCTAGTTGCTGTAAACGAGCCGATAGAAATCCTATTTTCTGACGGTGTTTTTCTGCTGCAAGATTTCAGAGTGAACTTTCACCCCCAGAAGACAGAGTCTTGTGATTGGCCAGTACTATCCAGCACATCCGTTCTCAGAAGCGCAGCGCCCCCCTCTGGAACGGCGGATGCACTGCTCCTCATTATCAAAACATTGTTTTAACAGTGTTTAAAAATAGCTTCTTCACGACTCCCCGCCGCAGTCCCTTTTATGACTTTGACCCGGAGTCAGACCCAGAGTCTGAAGACACTGTTGCTCGTGAAACACCTCCACAACGGACGTTATTCTTCTTCTGCGGTTCAATGTACGTAACCGGATGTGCCCGGACTACCGCCCGGAGTAGGACGGTCGGTTGTTCAGGAGAACCGCTGCTTACGTAACTATTACGGGATTTTCAGTGATCTCGTTGAGCCCCGAGATTACAATAAAACACAACGTTCTCAACAATGGATGAACTGTTTTTTTCGAACCGTCAGGCTTCATAAACAAGGTAATGAAGCAATACACACCAAAAGAACAGCGATAATAGGAACTTCCGGTCTAGTTCCGCTTTAAAGTTGGTAGTGAACGCCAAGTTCACCGCGTTTCAGAAAGAAGTCAGAATAAAACATGTACACAAACATCTCCTGGACTAACCTTTGTGCAATATCTGTCAACAACAGCAGTGTAGCTACGTGTCTACAGTTCAGAATTTAAAAGTACTTTGTACGACTGATTTACTGTGCGACAACCTCACATTGCTCACAAGTTTTCACGAGTAAGAAATAATGGGTTCAATGACCACGAAAATTCCACGTTCTGACAACTAATATAAAGCAACTATAATGGGCTGAAACAAATCTAAAATAAACTACAGATATCTCACAGACCTGAAATAGTAAGTGGGATTAAAATAAATAGTTTAAACCTGCAGAAGAAGAAGGGTTGCCTTAAATTTAATTGTGTACAGTACGGTTATGATTCATGGCCACCGCTGTAATAATTCAAGTTCCACTTCCACACACTGACCATTTCAGCAACTAAATGTTGCTGAAATGTAATAAAGATAACACAGTCAGGATGTCCGAGAGAAAACACTGTACCAAATACAAGTACATTTTCCCCTTAATAGCACAATGGAGAAAAAACACTGGTCAGCAATTTTGCACAGTAGATACAATTGTATCTGTCACTTACTGTGTTTTGTTTCATTTTACTGTGATAAATAATTAAAATATATAAAGAAATAACTTTTTTTCCTTTTGAATAGGCAATAATAATGCTTGCAACACCAAATATCTGCAAGAAATGCGTCACAAAAAGTTGATCAGAATTTTGCTGTGAATATAATAATATATATTTGTAATATTAATAAATAACAATTGTGACTAAGTGGTATATTCATGCTTAGGTTTAGTTATTGCTGATCTTCTGAAGCCCTTTCCTCCTCCAGGGTGCACTGGTCATTGACTTAATGTCCTCCCTCTCACTCGGTTCTCAGATATTTCTAGATTTCCTTCAGTTGAATGATGATTGCTTTTGGTTTTCTTAGGGTCGCGGGGGGCAGCAGTCTGAGAAGGGACGCCCAGACATCTCTCTCTCGCAGGACACTTCCTCCAGCTCTTCCGGGGGGGACCCCAAGGCGTTCCCAGGCACAGCCGGGTTGACGTAATCACTCCAGCGTGTCCTGGGTCTTCCTCTGGGTCTCCTCCTGGTGGGACATGCCCGGGACACCTCCCGAGGGAGGCGTCCAGGGCTGCATCTGATACAAATGCCCGAGCTACCTCAGCTGGCTCTTTTTGAAGTGGAGGAGCAGCCGTTCTATACTCCGAGCTCCTCCCGGGTGACAGAGCTCCTCACCCTATCTCTAAGGGAGCGCTCCGACCACCCTGCGGAGAAAACTAATTTCAGCCGCTTGTAACCGGGATCTTGTTATTTCGGTCATAACCCGAAGTTCATGACCAAAATGACTCCATTTTCTTTTTAGAATTTGTAAGTGGATGAGAGCCTTGCTTGTTGATGTCCACAGGTCCACCTTCATTACTGGTTATTCTCCTGATGCAGGTGTTAAAGCGGAACTAGACCGGAAGTTCCTATTGTCGCTGTTTTTTTTGGTGTGTATCTGCGTCATTACCTTGTTTATGAAGCCTGACGGTTCGAAACAAACAGTTCAGCCACTGCTGAGAACGTTGTGTTTTATTGTAATCTCGGGGCTCAACGAGATCCCTGAAAATCCCGTAATAGTTACGTAAGCAGCGGTTCTCCTGAACAACCGATCGTCCTGCTCCGGGCACTAGTCCGGGCACATCCGGTTACGTACATTGAACCGCAGAAGAAGAATAACGTCCGTTGTGGAGGTGTTTCACGAGCGACAGTGTCTTCTGACTCTGGGTCTGACTCCGGTTTAAAGTCATAAATGGGACTGCGGTGGGGAGTCGTGAAGAAGCTATTTTTAAACACTGTTAAAACAATGTTTTGATAATGAGGAGCAGTGCATCCGCCGTTCCAGAGGGGGGCGCTGCGCTTCTGAGAACGGATGTGCTGGATAGTACTGGCCAATCACAAGACTCTGTCTTCTGGGGGTGAAAGTTCACTCTGAAATCTCGCAGCAGAAAAACCCTGTCAGAAAAGAGGATTTCTATCGGCTAGTTTACAGCAACTAGGAGGTTTTTGACCATAAAAACAAGTTAATGTATGTAAGTAGACCTCCATAACTAACGTTTATGTGCAACAGGACCACTCTATGTGACCTTTAATGAATGTTTGCCTGTTTGTTTGTCTGGTTGTTCGCCATGTTTCTGATCCAAAACAACACCTGTGTGATGTAGATGCGTAGTATTAGTATTAGTAGTTAGTATTGATTGAAATGGGTTTTTTTGTTCCAGATTTTCTTGAATAGGTTAAGCACCATATGGTCACGAACTTCGGCTTATGACCGAAATAACAAGATCCCGGATACAAGAGGCTGAAATTAGTTTTCTCTTTCTTTCCATTGCACCTCACAAAGAAACCGTACTTTTACATAATAACTGAAGGTCTGTAACTATTTAAAACCAAGGAATTACGTATGCATTGTTATTGAATTGCAGCCAATAAAGCTAATAAAACACACTGGACCATTATATATCAAATCATTAAATGTGTAGCTGCGGTTAATACTTTCCACCAATATATACATATATAAACAGTATATATATGTTTGTGTCCTTCAGGGGTGAGAAGCAAAAAGAGTGAAAAAGAAAAAGAAAACCGCGCATATTTCTAGAGCTTCGTACAAGACTGTTCGATAGAGCAAGGGGTGATTTTGCGATGGCGCGAACGGGCTCCGTTATTAAACATGTGTAAACAACATTAACATAATGCAAAAACAATACGAGACTGTGATACAATGTGACCCGGGGAGCTAATCTACACAATATCACGACAAGTTGCTTAGTCAATGAGAGATTTCAGAATAAATTAGCATACGAATTTCCCCCGAGGACTATTCTAATCAGAGTATACTACCGTTTTGTGTTCCTGCTTAATGAATCATATGAATTATAGTCATATTATAAATGGCAAGTCTCTTTGCAGGGCTATTAGTTTGTTTCTTTAGGGGTCTGATAGAAGACATGCTTCATTTAGGGGCCCTGTAGTGTCCCCGCAGCAACACAAAATGAATTGCATTATTTCCAACGGCTGCCATTTTCCAATGATCTTATCAGAAGTGCGCTAACACAATGTGGCAGAGGAAGTTATTATTCCGGACCAGCCGTCTCACTCACACTCCATAATAGCATTCATCCGTCTGGGCAGGTCTTTTTACTCGCAGCAACTCCGTCCCTCCTCGCACATTTTCCCCACACATTCTTCCTTATAATTACAAAAGATGGATTCCGTCAGTAGATACGTTTCCTGGCACGGGATTTATATTCAGTAGGAGTTTGCCTTTAACTTTAATGTTAGTGCAAATTCCGGTAACGCTTTCTTTTACAGTCCCCTAATTACCAGGTATTTACCTGGTAAATTCATGGTAACACCAAAGTGTTACTAGGTAATTACCAATGGTAATAAGAAAGTAAATACAGTGAAACTGTTGCCAAAATACTGGGCATTTACCTGGTAACTAAATAGTTAATTATAGCGTGTTATTACTGCTGTTAATAAGAAGGTATGTACAGCTAAACTATGGCAAAACTATGGTAAATGTAAGTGTATTATTGGGTTATAAACTGGTAATAAGCAGGTACCTACAGTCCCCTAATTACTAGCTATTTACCCAAGGGGTAATCTAACAAACCTAACCCTAAAAATGTGTGTAATTACATGGAAACAAGCTTGGCTTTCTTTTACAGTACAGTTTTACTTTACTTACCGAGTACATTACCGTGCATTACCCAGTATTTTGGCAACGGTTTCACTGTATTTACTTATCTTATTACCCTTGGTAATTACCTAGCAACACTTTAGTGTTACCATGAATTTACCAGCTAAATACCAGGTAATTAGGGGACTGTAAAAGAAAGCGTTACCCAAATTCCTTATGCTTTATTAGCTTCCCAGTGTGTAAACCGTGTGTTTGGTTGGAATGACCGGTGCCCGAATGCAATAACACCTCATTCAACGCGTTGATTCGATTGTGCTGCATCGTGGGGATTTCACTGGGTAGGACAATATTCTTTTATCCTATTACTGGCTCCAGACTTACTTTTCCTCATTGGACTAGCCGTCTTTTTTTTTTTTTTATGTGTACACGCCGACTGCTTGACGGAGGACGAGAGAAGCTCTTGCCAAGTGCACCTTTTTTCTCGGCATCATGTCGGGCCTAATCATGCAGCACTTATCACCTCCTTTGCCCTTCACACTTGTTTGTCATCGCGGAGCGGTCGGACAGTTTTATGTCTCCATCTCCCAGGCCATTAAAGTCACACTCGGCATCCTATTGACATACTGAATCATTTATTATCGTCATTATTTTTTACTCTGAACATCAATAGAAGAAGGGACATTACAGGTGCTTTGCTACAACTTGTTTATACAGAAAGAAATGTGCATCAGATAGTTGTGATGGTGATGGAAGTTTAAATGTTATTTTCAGGGAAATTCCATGATATATACTGTACCATACTATATATATATATATATTTAAGTGTGAGTAAACTGTTTTAAATGACAAGGCATGATCCCTGGAAAGAATAGTTTTAAGTTTATAAATATATATACACCACTGATCTCTTGTTACCAGTGCTCTTGCTCTTAACTGCACTCTGATTGGCCACAGCCTCCCTTAGATTCAATCATGAGGGTGTAAATGGAGCCAAATAGGAGGCGAGAGGAGCACTTTGACAGTGAGCGGACTTTAGTCTCAAAAACAAAAAGTATCTCGGAATGACTTGAAAATTACCATCATATTAGTTGACATCGCCCTGAACATGGATCTGTTAAAAAATATTTGCAAAGCTCTTAAGGAACAATTTTAATGAATTTTTGAAATTCGGGAAATTATCAACTTGCCCTGATGCACTTTGACAGTGAACTGACTTTAGTCTCAAAAACAAAAAGTATCTCGGAATGACTTGAAATTTACCATCATAATAGTCGGCATCGCCCTGAACATGGATCTGTTAAAAATATTTGCAAAGCTCTTAAGGAACAATTTTAATGAATTTTTGAAATTCGGGAAATTATCAACTTGCCCTGATACACTTTGACAGTGAGCTGACTTTCTTCTCAAAAACAAAAAGTATCTCAGAATGCCTTGAAATTTATCATCATAATAGTCGGCATCGCCCTGAACATGGATCTGTTAAAAATATTTGCAAACCTCTTAAGGAACAATTTTAATGAATTTTTGAAATTCGGGAAATTATCAACTTGCCCTGATGCACTTTGACAGTGAGCTGACTTTCTTCTCAAAAACAAAAAGTATCTCAGAATGCCTTGAAATTTATCATCATAATAGTCGGCATCGCCCTGAACATGGTTCTGTTAAAAATATTTGCAAACCTCTTAAGGAACAATTTTAATGAATTTTTGAAATTCGGGAAATTATCAACTTGCCCTGATGCACTTTGACAGTGAACTGACTTTCTTCTCAAAAACAAAAAGTATCATAGAATGACTTGAAATTTCCCATCATAATATTTGTGCATATGTTCATAATGTGGCCAGGTTCAAAGAGAGATTTTGCGAAACCTAACGCCAATGATATGCAACATGTTTTTCTTGACAAAAGTGCCTTTAACTGTGTGCAATCATAGTTTTAATAGATTATTGAAATGTACAAATAACACACGCTAAATGGTGATTTAATTGTAAAATACAGTGAAAGTAATTTTAAATATCAGTTTATACTGTATTTTTCATTTACTTTGTAAATGTGCTTGTAGCCACAGCTTAGTTAACTTCTAACTACGTGATACAGCATTGCACAGCTGCTAAAAAAAATACTCTTGTTCTGCAAACGAAGGAGGTCAGTGTGGAAAATGCAGGGTGCAGGGTGCATGTTAATACAGGCGTGAACATGTACTTTGCTTTTTACCACAGCCATTTGTCAAAATCAGACTCTTTTTTCAAACCATTCACTAAAAATTAATTTCTTAATCATCACTTTTAAGTTTCTTTCCAAATGCCTTTGTATCGTCCTGCGCCGCTTCTGAAATTTTGTCGTGGCGCCTGTTCCGTAAAGCACCTTGAATTAGTGCTGAACTCGCCATCGAAAATGTGCCACACACGTAAATTTGCCTCGCCACGAAGAGGTACCGTACTGTCCTTGGAAGAGGAAAAAAACAAACTCCACTCCTCCCTCCCCTTGTTTGTGGATCAGCGCAGCTTACTAGTGACATGAATGTGAGGACACGGTGGTTTGATTACTTCAATAATGAACGAGGAAACCTAATGAACATATTCCAGAAAGTGGCAAGTCACCCGTCTGCGCACACCGCTGAGTGCTGATTAAAGTTTGGCCCGTTTGGCATTTTGGGTAACAAACAAACAAACACTGAAGAAATGGAAGCCGTTAACCTTTCCATCAAATCCTTTCTCGAAGCAATTGTGTGTCAGGACATTTTCAATCCCACTTCGCATTTTTCCAATACGTGTTTATACCCCCTTCAGACTTATTGTACATGATCACCTAAAACAGATTATTTTTTTAATGTAAATTCCATTCTGCTCTAGGAAGAACTCCGAATAACTTCAATCTAAAAAACAATGTAAATGAGAAGTTAAAGTTAGGTTTTATTTCTTAAACTAATTGCAAATGAGTTCCTCATCATTAAAATGGTAACTGGATGATACTAAATTAACACATTTGAACATCCTGAAGTGATCATATATGTTTTCTTTGTTTCCGATTTTAAGAAAATGAGACTTCATCATTCAATAAATTAATATCAGTCATTTTATTCAGGAAAACAAGGTAAAACATAACAAACTATTAGATTTTACTCTGAATTTCATCATCCAGCCTAAATACAGTTTAAGTTGTGTTATGTTGTAATGTTTGAACACAATAATACAATATTGAATTCATGCTTACAGTTGGTGATAACGTCATTATTTAATTTCTGTGAATATTATTGTGGAACTGTGGATTTATGTTATGTAAGGATGATTTTTCTGCGTGTTAAAGGGACACTGTAGTATTTATGGGTTTATATAACCCAAAATCCACTCTTTTATACATATTATGTGCTCCTGCATTGTCTAGTCGCTGTATAATAGTTTTTGTTTCATTTTCGTAGTGTTTCAAAAAGTCATGAAAAATAACATGGTCGCGGGCCGCGGTTGCATAGCCACTGTTAGCAGCGAGACGCCGTGTTTCTACGGGAGCCTGTAAGGACAAACCCGAGAGAACAAATCAAGCGTCCCGCCTCCACTCTCTCCGCTTCGTCTGCTACGGCCGCGGTAGCTCCGCCCTCTCCCTCGCCTCACGAACCTCATCTGCTGACACGGAGAAAGACGACGAGGTCGACATTCGACCGGCTGCGGATACCGTAGCGCTCAGGGAAGGGAGGGGGTGAGCAGAGGAGCAGGTCTTTGTTGTAAATTTCAGCCTCTCCTCTAGATGTCACTATAAACTACTTACTTCACCTTTAAGTAAACATTTAAGTTATTGGAAAATAGCCAACGATTTCCCAAGATTTCAAGTTTCCAAAATATTGTGAAAAAAATAAAAAATAAATGAAAAAATGAAAAAAAAAAAATTCACAATTTTTTGGGAAACTCGAGAGCTCGAGTTTCCCAAAAAAAATGAAAAAAAAAAAAATTCAAATTTTTTTTTTTTCATATTTCTTTGGGAAACTCGAGATCTTGACTTTGAATTTTTTTTTTTTCATGTCACTTCGGGGGCTCCGTAAACAACAACACAAACACAAATATACATTAAAAAAAAACTAATCACAATAATTACAATTAATAACAAACTGCTGGAAGTAAAAACACATGAACTGAGCTTCTGCATCAAAACTACAAGGATAAAGAGTAAACTTTACGTTGGTGCTGTGTGGAGTTTTCAGGCAGTAACATCAGACTTTTCCGACTTTGCAGGTGAGCCTGAAACGTCTCTTTGAAAGGACAACTCTAGGTCCATCTGCCAACCGCTCAGCGCTACCTCACCATCTCACTGTACATTGCACTACTTTTATGTTTCTGTCTTCCCCCCCAATCCATCAGCTGTGACATATAATGCATCACTCAGAGAGTTGCAGCGTGGGAATGTCACAAAATCGAAAAAAACACTATTATACTAAGAAACATAGTAGGTTTTGTGGAGCTGGAGCAACAGTTTTAAACTCAAGCAGTTCTTTTGTATATGAATAGGAACAGACGGAAGGATTCTGGAAAAAAAAAAGGATTCTCGCCTCCATCACTACTTGACAGTGGCAGAGTTTGAATGGATCATGGGCTGCAAAGTAAACAAAAAGGTGGCTGATTTGGTGTTGTCATTCGTAATTACATAGTGCCACATAGTGAACGCGTTACCTCACAAAGGTAACAAATCTGTTCTTTGATATGTCTGTAATTTTTTGTCATCTTCAAAAATAAACATTGCATTGCAGGTGGAATTGTGACAGCATTTTGACACATTTTAAACTTCAACTGACGGTTCTAGAAGTAACTACTATACTGCCAAGAAAATTGTTGTGAAACAAACTGCATTTGTTTGCGAGCTTCCGTCGACTCTATATTTACGGTTTACAGAAGCTGCAAATCTGTGACTTAAGGCCACATTATACTTCTCCGACTGCGTGATGCGTTATCCGTCTGCGTCACCACGTAAACCACTCGAGCCTTCATACTTCTGCGTCGTGGTGACGGATAGGCGCTGCAATTTCCCGCCCGATCAGTAGGGGTCGCTGCGCAAGGTTGTTGTGCTTTTGGCTACAGTGAGCAATGGCGTTCGATAGAGAGAAAGACTGTTGTTGTTGAAACAGCGGCCGTTTGTCACTTTTCTGTGTCCCGGAACGCAGTTTTAGGATAATTTGAGGCGAGAAATTGGCCATTTAGAGTCTAAACATGTGTTTGTGTGTGTTAAGATATGACGTATTTATAGTTCGGCAGCGACGAAGTCGGCGGTGTTCAGCCCCGCCCTCTGTGGACGCTCGGTGCTCACTGTGAGCCGGCACAGAGCAGCTTCGCTCGGCCTGTTCCTGAGGACCAATCGCAGCTCTTGCCGTCTCTGTTGTCCCTTGACGGAGTGACGGACACTTAAAAAATATTCCGTGCACCCGGAGACGACGCAGAGGCTCTTCGACAGGTTCTGCGTCGACGCAGAGGACTCTGCGTAGCCTACGCAGAGCACTTTTACGCAGGAGTATAAATTGGGCTTTACACTCGACTTCTTAAAATGTCCTTCACGGGAGAGAAGTGACGATTAGGGGTGTCTGCCCATCCCGCTGTGACCTCCAAACGTCTGTTTTTCTTTTGAGGCCGCTCTTTGCGTTTCCCTGGCAAAGCTTCAGCATCCACCATACGTCCGAAACTGGAGACAATTAGGCTTTTCTCCAGGAAGTGAAGTGTACAGCTATGTTAACTGTACATTACTTTAGCCGACTCTTCCATCTACACTTGTGAGGAAAAGCTAAACTTTTCTAACTAACAATTATTCTACTCAAAGCCAGAGAGAACTTCTTTAAATCACTAAAAGTTGCACGCTTTTTTCCTCTATAAAAGGCAGCTCGTGCAATTGTTTGCAAAAAATACTTCAAAACATGACAGATGATAGGAGAAGAGAGCACAGATGCACCCACAGCTCCGTTTGATCCGATGCATCTTTTTTTGAACTGTACATATGTAGAGTCGAGCATTGGCAGACAGTAGCTGCATAAAAGCATCTGTGAGAGTTAGGATGTGTCTCAACTATTCACAGAAGAACATCAGTATTTATTAACTCGGAGTGCTTTTACTGGAGATAAACAGGACGATAAAGTCTACTTTAATCTTGACCCACCAGCAATGTACAATACGCAGGCTATTAAAGGGATACTCCAGGATTTTTTGAAGTGTGGTTGTACAGCGACACACTGTGACTCAGTGCTTGGAACCAGCTCCAGACACACACACACTCTCACTTACTGAAATCATGTAAACGTTTTTTTTTTTGCTACTTTAAAAGGCTCACCTAATATTTCTGCCAGCTTAAATCTGCAGTATCTTCAGAATATGTGCACAGCTTTAGTTCACGATTAGTAATTCACGACTATTTAATAGTCATATTTAGTATTTTAGGAAATTGTGTCACTTTGCAAAGTTAACCAACTACTAACTCCTGGCACCAAAGTCCAATTAGCAAATCCTTCATTTAATTTTACTAAAAGAGTAGACCAGCAGCTACCGTGTCTGTACAAGACAAGTAATAAAGAACATTTTCTTTAAGGTGCAGGAGAGTGCACAGTAGAGCTGAAACGATTAATCGATGAAACGATTATTAATCGATTACTAAATTAATCGCCAACTATTTTGATAATCGATTTGAAACCTTTTTATGATTAAAACAAGATTCTTGATTGTTTTAGCTTCTTAAATGTCAATATTTTCTTGGTTTGAACTGAATCATTTTGGTATGTGAACAAAACAAGACTTTCGAGAACATAGTCATTTCCAGCTTTGACAAACGTTTTTTTAACATTTTCTGACAAAACGACAAAAATAATCGCCAGATTAATCGATTTCCGAAAATAATCGTTATTTGCAGCTCTAGTGCTTTGCAGAGTTTGTATATTTCTCCTCGTGTGTGCGTGGGGTTCACTTTGCCCACAGTCCAAAAACATGAATGAATGAATGAATGAATGAATAAATGTAGACAAAAACAATTGAAGATTTTATGAGCCCTATTTACATTCCTGCGTAAAGTTTTCTACGTAGGTTACGCAGAGTCCTCTGCGTCGTCTCCGACTGCACAAAATATTTTTTAAGTGTCCGTCACTCCGTCAAGGGACAACGGAGACGGCAAGAGCTGCGATTGGTCCTCAGGACAGGCCGAGCTAAGCTGCTCTGTGCCGGCTCACAGTGAGCAGCGAGCGTCCACAGAGGCGGAGCCGATCACCGCCGACAACATCGCTGCCAAACTATAAATACGTTATATCTCAATACACACACCACACGTTTAGAATCTAAATGGCTAAAACGGCCACTGTTTCAATGTTATTCAGCTGCAACAACAACAACAACAACAGTCTTTCTCTCTCGGACGCCTTTGCTCACTGTAGCCAGAAGCACAACAACCTTTGCGTGGCGACCCCTACTGATCGGGGCGGGAAATTGCAGCGCGTATCCGTCACCACGACGTAGAAGTATGAAGGCTAGAGTGGTCTCCGTGGTTACGCAGTCGGAGAAGTATAATGTGGCCTTTAGTGTCGAATGAGTGAATACCATATAAAAAAAAAAGTTAATTGTGAACTCCAACTTAACTCGCACAAAATGATGACTTTACACCGTCTAAATGCAGACAAAGAGTGTGTGAAGCTGACAACACAAACACAAAAACTGTCAGGTTTCGTGCTAACGTGCAGCATATGGTTACACAAAATGCGACAATCGACAAAAAAAAGGTGCAGAACTCTCTGAACTACTGCATCGGTGTTATCATGTTTCCTAGAATCTACTCAAACAGAAGTATGTTATTAAAACGAACACGGACAAACGCAACGATTGCACGCAGTCGACTAATTTATCTAAGCGCCCGTTTGTCTCATATTGTGAAAAAAGACTTTAAAAATCAGAAAATCATTTGGGAAAAGGACGGTCAGAAAAGGTTCCGTTTGAACAACAACCGTCTTATTACTCCTTTCAAAATCGTATGCGTTCTTTTGTCAAAGCTCGACAAAAAGGAGCGTAAATCAATGAGAGGCAGAGAAGTTGAAGTTTGAGTGAGCTTGATTTCTTTTGTCAGACGGGTTATTTTAAAATAATTGGGATGTCCTCTCTGTATTGAGGTTCCCATTATGTAGTTTCAGAGTGTTAAAGCGGTCGGTGCTTCAGCTCAGCCTGTGGGTTCTTGTTGCTTAGACAGGCAGGCGGGCAGCGTGCAACCAGCTCTCAGACCCATAATGACTTCAGAGGCAAACACTCCTTTTAACAATGTGTTGAACTTCTGCAATTTCTTTGCTACGTTCCATTGAAAGTCTGTAGGGAAGTCTTGAAAAGAAAAATAAAGCAAAAAAGCAAAAAAAAAAAACAAGCCTCTGTTGTCTAAGTATAAAAACCTCAGGTTTTGAAGTATTCAACTGTTCTATTAAACATTAAGGATCCACAACTTGTTTTTAACAACAGTGTGTTGACTTTAGAAAAAAAACTTTGGACGCACACGCACTGAAAGTTAAAGCAAAAACTAAATATGATCATGATACAAGGTGTGTAGGCTTTTATTTTTAATTGAAAACACAAAGATGTATAACGCAAGGCTGTCACGACCTGTCAGCTTCCCTGGATTCATGTTTATTAATATTCAAGCTTTCTATACGTTTCCTGTTTTATTTTAGTAACTCTTGTCTTGTTTTCTTGTCACTTCCTGTCAAGTTTCCCGCTTCTGTGTTTGTTTCATGTCGGATGTATTATAAAATCGATAAAATAGAGCACTGCCCCCCCCCCCCCTCTGCCTTGAAGACAATTTTGTCATGGTGGCCACACTGGGTACTGCAACAAAAAAAGAAAATACTCAAGTGGCCCAAAAAGCAATTTTCCCATTGACCACAATAGTAAAAGATGCCTGTAAGAGTGTCCACAGGACACCTCGAGACATGGACATGGGCTTTTTATAGGCTAGACTACATAATGTAGCCTAGCCTATATAATGTAGGCTAATGTAGCCTACATAATGGCTACTACAAAATGTAGGCTACACAATGTAGACTACATAATGTAGCCTAGCCGTAATACACAACTAAGCTGTGCGATGATGTCGTTTTCCGAAGAGAAAAGCTGCAATTTAAAGCAGCCAGAATTATAACAACGTTAATAACGTTTGTAAGAAACCAAACCGTTTGTAAATCCGTCCATACAAAACATTGATTTAACATTAAATTAACTGGAAAAAAAGATAAATTAAAATCGCAAAAAACAAACTATACTTTCCCCTCAAGATCATTTTATCCACCTGATTCTGTCACAAACTCACTCTTCCTCAACACTATACCTATTATTCTGGCATTTGTGCCCATGTCCTCTGCATTTCGGGTCCAACTCTCTCTAATAGTTCTGATTAACCAGAACGTAACAGATTCACCTGAATAAATATTAAATATTGATCATCCCAAAGAAATTTCAAGTTTACAAGAAGTGTCAATAAAGTGCAATGAGGACAGTGCAATTGAAGAATTGTGTAGATACTTTGATACATGGATCAAATACATATGTACATCTGCTATGTCCAACTCTGGGAAATGTTTTTTTTTTGATCCATCCTGGAGGAAGAAGAATGAATCCATCTCAAAAACGTGCAAACCAGGCTTCCCAACTTTTATCCAAACAATCTACGTCTTATGTGCTAACCTGCTTGTGGATTTCCACCAGGCATGCCTTGTTTGAGGAGATATGACTTTTGACTATTGGCATTTACATACACCACTTTCTAAAAGGTCAAGCGCTGCTTCACACTCTCAGCTGAACACATGACTCACTCAGTTTGCAGACAAGTGCTCAGATTCCAGCTCCTCTCTGAAAAAGCAACTACCACCATGGATAAAGCCATGAAGTGTTGTTGTCGACAAATTTGATCCTCATGACGCAGATTACCAGCTACGATCGCATAATAGTAAAATAGTGGACCCGATCTCGACCTTGATGCCGTCTTATTTGGACAAGGAACTAATATCCAAACAGCTTTTATGGTGGTACAAGCCACATGACGACACTGAGCCAATTGAGCTCACAGAGTGGTCCTGTTGCACATATATGTTAGTTATGGAGGTCTACTTACATACATTAACTTGTTTTTATGCTCAAAAACCTCCTAGTTGCTGTAAACGAGCCGATAGAAATCTCTCTTTTCTGACGGTGTTCCCCAGCCAACTCTCACCCCCAGAAGACAGAATCTTGTGATTGGCCAGTACCCGGAAGTGACATATTCAGCACACCCGCTCTCAGAAGCGCAGCGCCCCCCTCTGGAACGGTGGATGAACTGCTACTCACTATCAAAACATTGTTTTAACAGTGTTTAAAAATAGTTTCTTCACGACTCCCCGCCGCAACCCTTTTATGACTTTGACCCGGAGTCAGAAGACACTGCCGCTCGTGAAACACCTCCACAACGGACGTTATTCTTCTTCTGCGGTTCAATGTACGCAAACCGGATGTGCCCGGACTAGTGCCCGGAGTAGGAGGATCTGCTGTTCAGGAGAACCGGTGTTTACGTAACCGGACCGGGGTTTTTTTTCAGAGATCTCGCACACAGCGTTCTCAGCAGTGGCTGAAATGTTTATTTAGAACCTTCAGGGCTTCTTAAACAAGGTAATGACGCAGATACACACTCAAAAAAAGCATGAAAGACAACAACAGAGGGGATTCCACCAGGCATCGCTGCCTGCACCACACACCTTGCTCCACTGCAAATCCAACAGTGATGGCAACATGGAAGGCAGCATAACTGTTTCTTCTATGCAGCCAGAAGACCATGTGGAAGTCCGGACTAGACAATGTCAATATGGACACACACAGATCGGATCTGATCACTTGCAATATATAATGTGAACAGTTGGTTATGCTTACAAACACGGCTGCTGTCTTAACAAGACCAATGAACACGTCGGCAAATCTCTTTTCCACAGTTGACACGTTGTTCAAGGACTCGTCGGCTAAGCAATTATACATTATACGTTTCTTTGTGGATATAACACAAGGTTTAAAGAATCAGAAACAACCGGCATTGTATCGTAATTTGGGAAAACAGGTCACAAGGACGAGATTACTTTCAGTGGAAATTTGTTCTCTCAGGAACAAACTGATTTGAGGTCTGCGTTACCCCACGGATGTGTTCATAGGCCTTTGGCAAAGTCTGATAACATTCCTATTGTTTGATAGCATTGGAACACACACAATAATGCACACGTTCACAATCACACACCCACACACGATTGCTGTAGGAGGAGGACAAGTGTCAGCTGGAGGCAAAGAAAGATAGTCCGTCCTCACTACACAGTTAATCTTAATGAAAAACGAGTCTGCCTCCAGAGCCGGTACTTTGGCTGACACCCATTGATGGTCTTTCCTCTGTAATAAAACATTCTAATAAAATAATGATATAAAACAGCCATATACATATTTTATAAAAGTCAAAGTCACGGCCAAAGTGAAGTCGTACACTGTAAACTGTTCCAATGATATTGAATAAAACAGTATAATCAGCATAAAAGTGCTATATTTTCCTTTTTGCAACATAATCTACGTCGTTTTGTTAATTGAAATAATGTCTATTGTTTCGGGGACGCTACAGTATATGCTTTATTGTGAATAATAATAGCACAGAACAGCATTTGTTGAAGATAAAAAAACAAAAAAAAACAACATCTGGTACTTTCTATTTGAATATAAGTCATCGTTTAATTGTGATGTGTGAAGTTTTTGAGGATTTAATTACGACCGAAAAATAATTTGGTGCACGGTTTTCTGCAGCTTTGTTTAAAAGCAGCTGTCATTATTCGATAAGGGACATATTGAATGGAGAACAATATTTTGTATTACCAGGCAAAATTTTGGGAAAAAATTTGAAGTGACAACTCCTAAGAGACTGAACTTTTACTGCTCACTTGTTGCCCAGTAACAAGTATTAGGATCAGTTGCAGCATACATAACCAATTCATACCAACTCCCAATGAAATCCAAGTAATGTTTTTTTTTTTCTGAAAACATGGGCCTACAGGATGATGAATATAGCTGGAAAAAACTTAAATGACCACTGTTTGCTGTTGACATACAGTTATAATTCTAATTCATTAAACCATAGACTGAAAATAACGTAAAAATGGATAGGGGCAACGGCATGAAAATTAGTCTTAAAGCTCACATAGAGTGGTCCTGTTGCACATATATGTTAGTTATGGAGGTCTACTTACATACATTAACTTGTTTTTATGGTCAAAAACCTCCTAGTTGCTGTAAACGAGCCGATAGAAATCCTCTTTTCTGACCGTGTTTCCCAGCCGCGATATTTCAGACTCAACTCTCTCACCCAGAAGACAGAGTCTTGTGATTGGCCAGTACCCGGAAGTGACATATTCAGCACACCCGCTCTCAGAAGCGCAGCTCCCCCCTCTGGAACGGTGGATGCACTGCTTCTCATTATCAAAACATTGTTTTAACAGTGTTTAAAAATAGCTTCTTCACGACTCCCCGCCGCAGTCCCTTTGACGACCTTTGACCCAGAGTCAGACCCAGAGTCAGAAGACACTGTCGCTCGTGAAACACCTCCACAATGGACGTTATTCTTCTTCTGCGGTTCAATGTACGCAACCGGATGTGCCCGGACTAGTGCCCGGAGCAGGACGAAAATGCTGTTCAGGAGAACCGCTGTTTACGTAACCAGACCGGGTTTTTTCAGAGATCTCGCTGAGCCCGAGATTACAATAAAACACAGCGTTCTCAGCAGTGGCTGAACTGTTTGTTTAGAACCTTCAGGGCTTCTTAAACAAGGTAATGACGCAGATACACACTAAAAAAACAGCGTTAATTAGAACTTCCGGTCTAGGTCCACTTAAATGATACATAAGCCAACAAGCTTGTGAAAATAAAACTACAGTGACAAAGTGTAAATAAATATTTGTCAGAAGATCAACAGTTCCACATCAGTAGTTCTCAAACTTTTTAATACCAAGTACGACCTGAGCTTGAGCTCTAAAAGTACCACCATTATCATCAACGTTACAACTTCCAGTTGACTGGGAGTTTCACAGCAATTCATAGGGACGATAACTGCCGCAAATCCCACTTTTCACGCAGCGAAAGTATCTGAAAAGAGGCATGGAGAAGTATTTCGGCTGTTTTATATCTTTGCTGTGACTTCATATGCAATCACATCACGCACAAACTTGCACCGGGTTCAGTGTGAATGCACCATGAATTTGTATTTGATGTGATGAAAAAAAAAAACTATACTCAAAAAAGCCTTTCAGAATACACAGATGCACTATACATCTAAAAACAGATTACACAATGGTAAGCTCATTTATAAATTAAAGGTGCATTATGTAATAAATCTGGCCATAAAATCCTCCTAATATGTCACAGAGACTCAGGAATAATGTTCATATAACAAACTGAACTCACCAACAACAACAGTACGGCCAAAATATTTGCATTAAAAAAAACATTTTGCAGACTGCAAATCATGTTTATGTTTTGAAATCATGTTTTGGCATGTGGCGCCACCTACCGCCGTCTACCAATCATTGCAGTCAGTAGCGTCTCAGCTGCCGAGCAACCGCGGGTTGCCAGTTACGTCTGAAAACGAAACCTACGAGACCTTGGTGTTTTCAATTTGAATGTAGTAACTGTTTTTGGCCACATTCTTGCATATGGCACCTTTAATTATAAGCGCCATATCCATTACAGAGAGTGGCTGCATGATTATTTATCTAATTTACATTTGATAGGTTTCATTGCAGTGGTATCTAATGTACTTGATTAACAAAATGAAACGTGCAATGCTTTAACTGCAGAAAAAATATTTCACATACTAATCCACTGTAATCTGCTTTCGTTAAACAAAGGTAAAAAAAAACAACTGCAGAACTAGAAGCCATTTACCGATAAGAGTAGAGAGCAACACAGGCTGAATTGGTTTGCACTATTCCTATAAACAAGGCGACTTGAGTCAGGCCCTGACCTCCTGCCCCTGTCAGATCTTGAACTTGCCGCTGTGACTTTCAATTTGCTCATCTCGTTGCAGCGCGAGGGCGCAGGGGGGCACGCCTCGTCACGACGTGTTTGCAGACACACAGTCTTGTCCCCGCAGGAAGCTCCTCTGGTCTCAGGGTCTCTTTTCGGGGGTTGGGGGTGTGTGTGTGTGTGGGGGACGGACTCTCTTGGCATGACATTGTGAATTAAGCAACCAGAGTGCACGAGTGAATAAGGGGGTCGGACACTCAACCCCTCCGTCGCCAAGGGCTTGGACACTTAATTAAGTTTTCACAGTTGTCTTCACTATTCATTAATGTAATGCATCACTGAGTCCAGACAAAGACGAGCTTTGTAAGACGTGCTCCTCTGAAACAATGCAAGACGATCTGTACGATCATATAACACAACACAAATGGAGCTTTTGGAGAATTCGAATTGTAATAGGTCTATTTTCAGTTAATGTATTTGACAAACTAATAGTGTTTTACTGTAATTAGCTCTTTACAGTGCCAATTAATCCGGATTCATCAAGTGAAAGGGGCCACATGTTAAGACTATTCATGCATCGATATTTTTCAATTGCCCGTATGCGGACTATAATTTGAAGTTGGGTTAGATTTTCCAGCCCTTGATCCACTCCGGGATTTGAACCAGCGACTCTCCAGTTACATGCCCAATTCCTCTCCTCTTGGCCGGGTATCGGTAGACGTCAAAGATTGTGATATCAGTATCGGACCCCCAAAAAAAGTAGCATCAAACCACCCCTATATCTGAAGTATGAAAATCGACCACAGTTAATTCAGTGTTTCTTTTCAGCATTATTTTCCATTTCTTATTTTTTACAGTGTTTCAGTGTTCAGGACATGAAGCAAAGTGAACACAAACTGTACCCAGGCATGGCAGGAAATGGATGGTTTAACGCTGCAGTATGCAAGATCACTGCGGGGGAATTGTTTAATGTTGATTTCCATCTTCAAACAGACAAAAAATAAAATAAAATATATATATATATATTGTTATATATATATATATACATACTCTCTTAGATCACTTAAATTTGTATTAAGTTGAATGTCATTATAGAATGCATATCAATGATGCTAAAAACTCAACAGCAATAATCCCGATTATTACAAGCAGGTTTTAGTCTCACACTTCTGATGGTTTTTTTTACGAATTTGTTTGCATTACCAATAAATACATTATTAACATAATTGTGTTATTAGCAAATGAATGTCGAAATACAGATACCGAGGGGGCGTCAAATTAGTTAAAGGTAAAGGCTTTGTTATGGTAAATGTCATATCAAAACACTCTCCCTCATGCACGTCGTTTCTCATACAATCTATTTTTGTTGTAGAGTAACATGCCAGATAAGATAAGATAATACTGTCAAATGAATCACATTATTCGTATAGAAATTAACTCCTCAGAAAGAAAAACAATGTGGGTTTTTTTTTTTTACCATCTGCTCTTCGTCATAGATCATTAAGCAACACTTTAACCTGGACCTGGAAAGATTAAAGCGGAACTAGACCGGAAGTTCCTATTATCGCTGTTTTTTTTGGTGTGTATCTGCATCATTACCTTGTTTATGAAGCCCTGAAGGTTCTAAACAAACAGTTCAGCCACTGCTGAGAACGCTGTGTTTTATTGTAATCTCGGGGCTCAACGAGATCACTGAAAATCCCGTAATAGTTACGTAAGCAGCGGTTCTCCTGAAAGCAGATTGTCCTGCTCCGGGCACTAGTCCGGGCACATCCGGTTGCGTACATTGAACCGCAGAAGAAGAATAACGTCCGTTGTGGAGGTGTTTCACGAGCGACAGTGTCTTCTGACTCTGGGTCTGACTCTGGGTCAAAGGTCGTCAAAAGGGACTGCGGCGGGGAGTCGTGACGAAGCTATTTTTAAACACTGTTAAAACAATGTTTTGATAATGAGGAGCAGTGCATCCGCCGTTCCAGAGGGGGGCGCTGCGCTTCTGAGAACGGATGTGCTGGATAGTACTGGCCAATCACAAGACTCTGTCTTCTGGGGGTGAAAGTTCACTCTGAAACATCGCGGCTGAAAAACACTGTCAGAAAAGAGGATTTCTATCGGCTATTTTACAGCAACTAGGAGGTTTTTGACCATAAAAACAAGTTAATATATGTAAGTAGACCTCCATAACTAACATATATGTGCAACAGGACCACTCTATGTGAGCTTTAAAGCACTTGAAACAATACAAAAATAAAAAAGGAGTTATTACAACATTATTACTCTGAGGAATAATGGTGTTCATGGAACAAGAGGTGGAAACAGGATTCTTTTCGCGACTATTGGAATGCTGAGACAAAAAATGATGGATGTGAATTGAGTCTGCTGCCTGAAAGGAAACTAATACAATACAATATTTAGTTGCAAGTGTCAAGCCTACGTTACTGATTCACTTAACTACTGGGTCTCCTGACGACTTCAAAAAAAGCAATGCCAATTCCTCATCTGCATGTTGATTAGGCATCTGCTGTTTTATGTTGTGTCAGCATATAAGTAGAGAGAAAAATTATCCATGGTATGAAGCCCCACCACCATCGCCACCATGTTGAGTCAGTAGATCTTGATAATTGGATGCTACCTGATTACAATCCTTGGTTTTTTTTTTTTTTTTAAGGGCATAGAGTGGTCCTGTTGCACATATATGTTAGTTATGGAGGTCTACTTACATACATTAACTTGTTTTTATGGTCAAAAACCTCCTAGTTGCTGTGAACTAGCCGATAGAAATCCTCTTTTCTGACAGTGTTTTTCTGCTGCGAGATTTCAGAGTGAACTTTCAGCCCCAGAAGACAGAGTCTTGTGATTGGCCAGTACTATCCAGCACATCCGTTCTCAGAAGTGCAGCGCCCCCCTCTGGCATGGCGGATGCACTGCTCCTCATTATCAAAACATTGTTTTAACAGTGTTTAAAAATAGCTTCTTCACGACTCCCCGCCGCAGTCCCTTTTATGACTTTAAACCGGAGTCAGACCCAGAGTCAGAAGACACTGTCGCTCGTGAAACACCTCCACAACGGACTTTATTCTTCTTCTGCGGTTCAATGTACGTAACCGGATGTGCCCGGACTAGTGCCCGGAGCAGGACGATCGGTTGTTCAGGAGAACAGCTGTTTATGTAACTATTACGGGATTTTCAGTGATCTCGTTGAGCCCCGAGATTACAATAAAACACAGCGTTCTCAGCAGTGGCTGAACTGTTTGTTTCGAACCGTCAGGGCTTCATAAACAAGGTAATGACGCAGATACACACCAAAAAAACAGCAATAATAGGAACTTCCGGTCTAGTTCCGCTTTAATGGGAAGTGGTCATATGAGGCTTTCATTGCAAGATATTTGAAAAAAGAGATCCCATCAACACACACCTCACGGACTCCCATCACTTCATCAGAAAAGCTGTGAAGTACTCCACCTTGCAAGTCTTCACACATCCTCGTATGGGCACGATATGTGTGCATACACGTGTGGTGAAAGTTCCGTGTCCACAGCGATTTCGCGCTACGCGTAAGCCTTTTGTTACACTATGACAGATTTCTCAAATCTATGGCCACAAAATGACTCATCACTTTTACTTATTCCGGCTCCTTAGCCTACAAGTAAAGCATACAGAGACCTTTGAAATAAGCTGTATTCCTTATCTTAATAAATCAAACCACCATCTGCACACACGTCCACGTAGAATCACTGAATTCTCAATTTATGCGGCACTTTTCTCAAATAGCAGCTGATCAAAAATCCCGAGGCAAAACCAGCCCCATAATAATAAGCCTTGTTGTTAGGTGAACTAAATTGAAAGGTTCCATTAAATAGAGGGCGCCTCATCAGGTCTGAATAACAATGACATCGGTGCCCATCTCATAATAAGTCTTTGCTTTATGTGGGAGACAGCTCGAGAAGCCCGGGCTGAAATTGAATTTGGTTCATTTACCTTGGCTGTTTAATTCTTTTTGTGCACTTCTCTTCTGCTCGTTACTCAAGATAGCGGGAGTAGCGAGGCCGACCTCCAACCTCACTCGATATGACTCAAATAAATGCATCGATGACTGCACAAAAGTATCACGGGAACAAAAAGACATACAGGAAAGTAGTTATCCGAGATTTAATCTTATCCCATCAGCTCCAAATATTTTCGGAAGTGATATATGCTTTTTCACCACATTTTCTGGACGTTCTTCCAAATTGCTAAATTGCAACTTAGACCGTTTTCATGATCAGACTAAAGTGTTTTTTTCACGAAATTATTCACGGAAGATCGCGCGATAATCTCGAACAGACGCGAGTTCGCGAGATCCAGCGATATACTGTGTGTATAAAGGAAACAACAACTTCTTTTCATTCTCCGACGTGGACGAACTGTTGATCTGGTGTCATAAATGATTTTATGTTTCTCCACTTCAACAACCAGTCTCTCGTCGTACATCACGACTCTCCGAGACGCTCTGGTTGATTGACTGTTGGACCTGGCAGCACCGGTCAGGACGTAATGTTGATGTGAAAGTTGTGATAGGCTATATGACTTGCGTATTGTGTTTTATTTTGAAAGGTGGGGCGGATATGTTTTACTTTGATTCTGTGTCGTTTTTTCCTGTCTGGTGCGATCTGCTCTGTTGGACTCTATACAAGGTTCAGCAGCGGCAACGGCAAAAATAGACCTGCTACCTATCGATATCGCCGCTTCTGGGACGCTGCTGAGGAAATGGTGGAAATGCTCTCATTGATTAGAATGGAAGCAATTTGTAACGGCGACCGCACCGCTGCCGTTCCGCGTCCAGTGGAAATCCAGGGTAAGGCTGTTAGTTATTATCCAAAGTTTGGATATTTCAATTTAGGGTAACCGTCTGAAGTAGGGGGAGGATCCATAGTGTTTTCCCCATCTCAGGAATAAGTATTCCTGTTGCTTGTCCCATTTTTGCTCTCCCCAGGTACTGGCGATCCAGATGTGGTGACAGGAGACAGGGGATTGGCATAAAGGTGCCAATCCCCTTGAGACCGTGACCAAACTAAGCTAAACCTGGAAGAGATAATTGTATTCAGTGTAGTATATAGTGCAAATATTGATGTAAATTGCGCTTGCCCGATTAGTCGCGGTTCGGTAAGGGTTGAATCGCACACTTTTTGTTTGAGCACCGCTTTTCTCCTGTTTACCTGGGAGGTTGGGATTAGTGTGCGTCTTTGCTTTCTGTTTTGTTTCGATAGGGTTTAGTCAGTTTCCGGTTGGTGGAAAGTTGGGATTTTTGTTTTGTTATTTTGGCCTGAATTCATCTTAAAGTCTTGTTTTTTTCTTTGTAAAAAAAAAATATTGTCATGAGCACTGTCACTTTTCACTGTAAATTATAATAAATTGTTCACCATTGTCACACAATTTTCACTCTCCATTCATGTTTTTTTTATGTTACGCTCTGGCATCTCCGAGGCTAGGTGTAACAAAAGGAACGGCATGTCACATACTAATCACTCAAAGTTGATTTTTGAAAAAAGTTACAGCCCTGACTGTCATATTGGGAAGTCAATGTGACTTTTTCCTGATATTTATATGCTGAAAGTTGTCCTCCACCTACATCGGCAGTACAACAAAGCCTAACTATGGAGGCGAATGTACATATTCAAGCAATTTCAATTGGACAATTGCATTCACATAAAAAGTCAGGTGCAAGACTTATTTATAAAGATTTATACATTTAACAATGTGGGTGGTAACATGAACAGCTGTGTTTTTCTGGATTCTGGCTCAGTCCATGAAGGGATTGCCTGCAGACATCACGGACCTGAACATCAACAAGCACACAGAGTAACAAGACCAAACTAATTGAAGGGTGAATGTTCGCCAACACATCAACAGTACTTTTCAATTAAGGTGGAGCTCCAGGCACCATTTTCCACTCCATGTTGGCTGCTGCCGTTTGTCAGTGGGTATGTGGTGAAGCAAAAATGGTGTGGGAATAGGACACGGTTGTTGTCATCGTTGTCATTTTGGATCCAAAAAAGTACGTATTTTAGCTAATTAGCGAAATGTTGGGTCGGGTTCCGGCTCCCACCATCAGTCATGGCATTTTTTGTCCAAGCTCTGGGGCTCTTTGTGTGCCAGTAATCCTCTTCTCTTTTTTTTTTTTTCCCAGACAGCTGCTCCGGCATTTGCCCTCAGATTAGCACTAATGTCAATAGTGATCACACAGTGCAGAAAAACATCCAAGACAGTCTTGCCAAGTCTTTAGCATCACTTTGTTTAACATGTCTCTGAGGATGGAGAAAATCCATAGTTGGAGAGGCCAGGACTTGGGGCCTACTACACAAGTGGAAATGCAATAAATAGTATGCAAACTGCAGCATTATCTAGTAACACTGACGCCACGGAACAAAGATGCAGCACTTCCCCGATCTCAAAGTAATGATGATACATTTTTATTTGAACCCCCGGAGTCTAAAAATAAGTGCATCAGTAACGGCTAATATAAAAGGTGTGTGTTTTAGATTTGGTTTGAAAGCATGGGTGAAGTGGATCGGGCTAAATGGGACGCAATGGTCAAGATGGTGTGTAGGGTGGAGATGGTTTGAGGAGGAAGAACTTTGAAGTAAATGCAGTATTTAAGAGGGAGGCCAGGGAAGCCGATGAAGGCTAGAGGTTGTGTGATCACAGGAATGTTTGTGGGAGAGAAGTCTGGCGGCCAAGTTTTTGAACATATTTAAGTGTGTTTAATTGGTGCGAGGATGCACCGAGGAGAAGGGAATTGCAATAGTTCAGACAGGATGTGATGAAAGCATGTATTAAGGTTTCAGCAACTGAGTGGGAGAGCGCGAGAGAGGGGGGGGGGGTTGGGGCGGAGTCTGACAATGTTTTTTTTCCAGCTGGAAGAAAGCTGCTTTGGTTATCGGTTTTTGAAGTGGACAACTTTTTACTGAAGATGGGAGATAAGCACTAAAAGGGATAGTTCAGGATATTCGAAATGCATTCAAAACGGTACTTACTACTTACGCATAACATTCAGAGCCGACTCCACTGTGCGAGTGCAACTTCACAAAAGCACCTCACCTAAAAACAAGCTCAAGTGTAAAATATAGTATGTTATGTGTGCAGCTTTATCTTGCTATTAGACAGCCTTTACAAGAGGTTTTTTTTTTTTTTTGTAAACCACTCATTCACACACACCACAGTCCATAGAGAAAAATCAGCATTTCTATCTTCGTTTGTATCTTGGTTGACTGTAGAGATGGTTCAGTTTTTCCTGGTATGCCAGTAAGATAAGAGTTGAGCGTAACTCATGGAGACCCCAGCTTTAAATTGGTCATTATCACATACAACCATATAAACAACCAAATTTCATTGATGTCTATTAGCCACAAGTTATATGATCAGTCAACAGTGACACAAAACTAAGAGGCTGGCTACCTAAATAATACATTTGTAAGAAGCCCCTGAAAAAAAAAATTTGCGAAATATTTTTTTTCTCAATTTTTGAGAAAAAAAATTGAGAATTTTACAAAAAAATTTTTTTTTTTTTTTCATAATTTTTCTGGAGTTTCAAAAGTGGAGATCTTGAGTTTCAAAGTCAATTTTTTTTTTTTTCAATTTCTTTTGGAAACTCGAGATCTCGACTTTGAACCTCAAGATCTCCGAGTTTCCAAAAAATTGAAAAAAAATTTAGGGAAAAAAAGTAAAAAAAAGTAATTTTTTTGAAACTCGAGATTTCTTTTTTTTTCATCAGTTTTATTTACGTCATGTTTTTTCTCGTCACTTTGGGGCTCCGTACATTTGCGACTAAAAAAAAAAAAAAAAACAGCGCCATGATCAATAACATCAGTTACAATTGGGTGAAATGATTCTCAATATTCTAGTAACACTGTATTAACCCAGTTGTCAGAAGTCAACACTAATTCTGTGTCATGATACTTCACTCACTTAAGAAGCACATAGACCCTCCAATTACTAAAACATTACAAAACCTTAAATACATTCTATTTTAAAATACTTCACAGCTGTGCTGACATGTATGTTAAAAAAAGCTCCCACCACTGCCTTTATTTAAAACCCTCGTCGCTTATCGATGTTGTAGAGGGGTGAAAGGAAAAGGCAGCAAATTCTCACATTAATTGGGTCATACCTGTGCGCTGAAGGAATTTGTAGTGAAATCCCATACTCCTGAGAGTGTGTGCTAAGTTCAGATAAGCCTCCAACCACATGGATTCTCCATCTTATCTTGAGCTAGCAATAGGGAATGAGATTGAATAATCTGGGGGAAGGTTGGGGAGCAACAGTTCAGACATCCATAGACTCTACGAAGCAATGCGACAATGCTTCCACACTCTAATAAGTGTGGCAAGTCCCCCTACTGTCAGTGGAGGATGCCAAAAAAAAAACAGGGAGGTTCCTACTTCACATCCCCACTTACTTTGACTAATAACTACACGGTGAGTTGCGCGCGAATTCTGACGTCAAAGTCAAAGTCATGTGGAGTGAAGGTCCTTTAACTTGTATACTGACATTTATCGCATGAACAGCCAGTCCGTCACTCCCCGAAGGACTCATTTATGTACACTTTCCAAAATGCGTGACTATTTACCCAACTGGTGGATGGTTCAGTCTGTCTGTGAGCAACTGATTTACTTAATAAATCTGTAGAATATGTATTGACAGACGTTCAATGTTTAGCTAACCTTGCATCACATAGGCGAAGCTATCATGATTGGTTTTCATTTTGATTTAATCCACATAATTTGATGAACCAATCATTTCTCATTCAGTCATTTCATCTTGAATTTTGACTAAGTCCTGTCAATAAAACAGTTTTTGCTCTATATCCGACTGCAATTTTAAGAATTTTATTCCACCTTTACTTTACAAGGAAGGTACTGTGTTTTCAGTATGTTTCACAGGTGAGAATCAGCCAATAATCATACAATCATGTGCAACTGAGCAAACATGGCAAAGTACAGACCAAGAACAAAGTACAAGGCAGCAATTATTCTTTTATTTTTTTAGTAAAATAAGCTGCACCTGGACCACATGGCTAGTGGCAAGCCCTTTCTTGCCTCACAGCAAGAAGATCACCGGTTTGAAAGTGTGGCGTTTGCATGTTTGTACCGGTTTTCTCTGTGTAGTCCAGTTTCTTTCAAAGTCCAATATCATGGTTATCGAGGTTAGGTTACACGTATCTGTCTGTGTGTGAATGTGAGACTGAATTGGACGTTCATGTTTGCTCTGCAATGGACTGGTGACCTGTCCGTGGTGTACTCCCACATTTCAGGCTACGGGTCACAGCTGGGATCGGCTCCAGCCTCCGTGGCCCTTATGTGGAGGATAAAGGGATAGAGAATGGATGGATGGATGGACCTTCCATGGCTCCATCTGCAGTACTCGCATAGTCACAGCACAATAGGGCCCCTCACGTTGCATGGGAGTCACTGTGGTCGGGAATGAGTGAATGAGAAACTGCAGTTCAGAGGCACGACTCGATTTATTTTATGTTTTAAATCGTTTAAGGATTTTGAGTTTGGACTCATTCCAGGACCAGGAGCCATTGGAGAAAAGGGTTTACTTCACCCTTCCCTGTTCTGACAGAGAAAACTGTTAAACTAAAGCCGATTGAGCGACCCAAGATTAAGATTTTGCCGTGTAAGAAATGAGAACTTCAGATTTAAGTAAGTGACGGGAAAGTATCTGGGATACCTTTAAATTCAAATGGACCAGTATCGCAGCCTTTAGACGGCCATTCCACCAAGCTGCCCAAAAATACTAGCGACGGACTCCAGATGAACCACAGACAAAAGTTATGAAATATTGTATGTAAGAGTTGGGAAAAACATGGCATATCTTTACATAAATACATGTGAATAAGTGCAATGGAAAAATATTCAATGAATACAGAATCATGGGACAGATACGGCACTTTGGGTTTCACCAGGGCTGTTGCGATAAAGGAATTCTCACCACGGTATGTTCAATAAATAGCATATGAGAGGTTTTTATGGATTGATGAGGAAATCACAAATATTAGTGCTGGGCTTCTGCTTTTTGATCTTGCTTCTTCTTCTTCTTTTGGCTTCTCCCTTTAAAAGGTGACATAAAGTCGTCCTATCTCACGTATGCGATTTATGGAGGTCTACTTACAAACATTAACTTGTAAGTAGACCTCCTAGTTGCTGCATACGAGCCGATCTAAATCTTTCCTCACAGACGCTCTAGTGAGCCACGCTGTTTCCGACTGAGTTTGTTGCCGAGTCCTTGAGAAGATGTTTAGCAGCTTATGAAGTGTCTAGTGCTGGTTTCTTCCGCAGCAACGGAATGAGCAGTTGACGCAGCTCTGGAGCAGGGGGAGGAGCTGCTGCTGAGACCTGCTAGTGACATCACCAGCAAGCACTTTTCAGATCCGCTTCAGAGAGCTCGGGAAAACAATACAACCCTGCAACCTCAGCAGTTTCTGAACTGTTTGTGAGGAAACTTTAGGGCTTTGTAAATGAGGTAATGATACACACACACAAGCAGCGTTAATTGAAGCTTCTGGTCTATGTCCCCTTTAAAGGTCACATAAAGTGGTCCTGTTGCACATATATGTTAGTTAAGGAGGTCTACTTACATATATTAACTTGTTTTTATGGTCAAAAAACCCCTAGTTGCTGGAAACGAGCCATACATGTGTTGTGTGACATACTGTGTTGTGATTGGCCAGTACCCCGGAAGTGACATTCCACACACCCGCTCTCAGAAGCGCAGCTCCCCCCTCTGGAACGGTGGATGCACTGCTACTCATTATCAAAACATTGTTTTAACAATGTTTAAAAATAGCTTCTCCCCGCCGCAGTCCCTTTTATGACTTTGACCCAGAGTCAGAAGACACTGTCGCTCGTGAAACACCTCCACAACGGTCGTTATTCTTCTTCTGCGGTTCAATGTACGCAACCGGATGTGCCCGGACTAGTGCCCGGAGTAGCACGATCTGCTGTTCAGGAGAACCGGTGTTTACGTGTAACCAGACCGGGTTTTTTCAGAGATCTCGCTGAGCCCGAGATTTACAATAAAACACAGCGTTCTCAGCAGTGGCTGAACTGTTTGTTTAGAACCTTCAGGGCTTCATAAACAAGGTAATGACGCAGATACACACTAAAAAACAGCGTTAATTTGAACTTCCGGTCTAGGTCCACTTTAAGATCTTGTGTCCTTTAATCATATCATTAACTTGTGTCTTTTTTATCTTTCATTTGCAACAGATCTACTGTTTATCTTGGCGAACTACAATCCCAATATTTGCTTGATAGCAGTGGATGGAAACACACATTATATTGCTGTTTTTGTTTTTCCGATTTTTTGAAAATTAATTTTGAATTTGCTAAATATTTTCATGGACACCGAACAAGAATATTCCAAGAATTAATCCAATGAAATGAACTAAATCAAGACACAATCTATATCTACAATACATTGGCATTTGTGTATACTCCATATTATGGAGGAAAAAGTTAAATATTATGTGGAAATAAGAACGTCTGTAACTTTCCTCTCGAGGTGCACTCAAGTAAACAACCTTCCAGCACAGAGGGGCAAAAAAACAGTGTCCGTTTTTTTAAAATAGAAAGATTAGAGATCGTTGCGGGTAAGAGGCTATGAAGTGTGAGCGAAGGAGCGGAAATTGAACCGCACCGCCATAGCATCAGTCAATCAGATATTAAATGGTATAATCGAGTTTTGGCCCCTCACATACATAATTCATCTTACATTTAGCTTTTTTTTTTTCTTTTCTTCCACCTTTCACTGTGACTTTGCTGCTTAGGACAAAATTGTTGTGGATTTAAAAACATGATGGGAATTAATTTTCTTTCTGTCAACCACATTACAGGTTTTAGCCCGTGGGGGGATATCACAGCAGCAGCCGCATGAAAGCCGAGTGCAGCGAGGCGGATTTCTGTGTACAGATCACTCCATCCTCACTTTGAACTTGGATTGCGTCGATACTTCACGTGGCAATATGGATTATTTCTGACACGTTCAAGGTCATAAATGTATTACTCTGACAAGTAATCTTTGGCAACACGCTCAAGAAAAATACATCTGAAATGCAATCAGCATTATTCTTCTGAGTCTTTAAAAAAAAAAAATATATATATATATACGTATGTATATATATATATACACACACATATACATACGTATACATACATATATATATACACATACATATATATACATACGTATACATACATATATATATACACATACATATATATACATACGTATACATACATATATATATACACATACATATATATACATACGTATACATACATATATATATACACATACATATATACATACGTATACATACATATATATATACACATACATATATACATACATATATATACATATACATACATACATACATATATATATATGTATGTATATATATGTATGTATATATATGTATATATATGTATGTATATATACATACATATGTATACATATGTATGCATATATATATGCATACATATATATACATATATATATGCATACATATATATACATATATATATGCATACATATATATACATATATATATGCATACATATATATACATATATATATGCATACATATATATACATATATATATGCATACATATATATACATATATATATGCATACATATATATACATATATATATGCATACATATATATACATATATATATATGCATACATATATATACATATATATATGCATACATATATATACATACATATATACATACATACATATATACATACATACATATACACATACATACATATACACATACATATATACATACATACATACATATATATACATGCATATATATATACATACATATTTACATACATACATACATACATATATATACATGCATATATATATACATACATATATATACATACATACATACATATATATACATGCATATATATATACATACATATATATACATACATACATATACATATATATATACATATATATACACATACATATATATATATATATATATACACATACATATATATATATATATATATACACATATATATATATACATACATATATATATATATACATACATATATACATACATACATACATACATACATATATGTACATACATATATACATATATGTACATACATATATATACACATATATATGTATATACACACATATATACATATATATGTGTATATATACATATATATATGTATACACACATATATATATACACATATATATACATATATATATGCATACATATACACATACATACATACATATACGTACATACATACATACATATATGTACATACATATATGTGTATATACATATATATATATATATATACACATAAAAAAATCCAATTATTTCAGCATTATTCCATGTGGTTATGGTATTTTCTTTGTTCTGCCTTTGTATTGTGCATCTCTGTTAATGAACAATTATTTTCAAAGCCGTTACAATGGTGATGAATGACACAACCAGCAGCCAGATACCACTGATATATTGACCCAGTGGGAGGTACAGCAGAGTCATCTGGGTGGAGAAAAAATATAGTGTTTTCTTCTAGCTCCACAGTCCTTGGCAGGTGTAGAGGCAACTCACTCACAACTCCGCGGACCACCTGCTGCCAAATCTGATTTAGTGCAGGGAAATATTTTCTCTCCGAGACCGTGCCTTCGGTTTAGAAGGCCAGGCCACATGTTGTGAAACGAAGTATGCCGCCAAACTAAACGGGTTGTCATTTGCCCACACTGTGTAGCTATTGATTTACTGCTCCTTACTGCTGGTTTGCTGGAGGGGACTGCAAGGCTCTTTAAAAGCAGAAATAAAGAAAAAAAGGAAAAGCAGTTCTCCATCAAAAGAAAGGTTCCCCTGGCCAGACCCCGTACTTTCTGGCACCCCTGTTCATTATCACAGTTGGAGTAATGACTTTGTTCATTTAAGATAAGCAGGTTTTTTCACTTGCAATTCACTGCATTTGTTGTTATTAGAAGGTTCAACAAAAATGTCAAACCCACAGAGATGGGCAGCACTTTCTACTCAAGCATTATCTTTGAAGAAACCCTGATTAACTTATTTTTTTTTTAATATTTTTTTTTTTTAAACAAATCAAAGAGCTTATTTTAAACAATGCAATTTACGTTATCATTTATTTTTTGCAGTCTTTATTTACATTATGGATTTTCTCTCCCGCCAAAAATTGCATCCGTCCTCATATATTCACATATATATTGCACTGACCTCATGTGTTTATATATACATATACACACACATATATATATATATATATATATATACATATACACACATATATACATATACGCACAAATATACATATATATATATACGCACATATATATGTATATACATATACACACACATATACACGTATATACATATACACACACATATACACGTATATACATATACACACACATATACACGTATATACATATACACACACATATACACATATATACATACATATACACGTATATACATATACACACACATATACCCGTATATACATATACACACACATATACCCGTATATACATATACACACACATATACCCGTATATACATATACACACACATATACACATATATACATACACACACAAACACACGTATATACACACACACACACGTATATACATACACACACACGTATATGTGTATGTATATACGTGAAAATTACCTATCAATTCATATACATGTATATACATATACACACGCAAATATGTATATACATATACACACATATATGTATATACATATACACACACATATCAATCAATCAATCAATCTTTATTTATATAGCCCACAGTTTACAAAACATATATATACACATATACACACACACACACGTGTATATATATATATATATATATATACATATATATTAGGTTTAGGGGAATGATACAGAAAGCTATCTCAGAGTTATAATTTACTCAGTATTCAATTAAATCAATTAATATTTAAGTAGGACGTCAACACGCTCCTCCAGGTTAAATGTAGGCTGTTTTATAGGAAAGGATCAACTTAAACGTGTGAGGATTGTATGTGTTTGCTTTTTATGAGTCACTGTGGGGGAAATTTGTCCTCTGTATTTGACCTGTCCTGACTGTTTAAGAGCAGTGTGGACTCACTTGCAGTGCTTAGGGACCAACTCCCTTCTCTGAGTGCAGCATTATATCCCCCCACACCTATAACACACACGTGTCAGGCTGTTGCAGGAGCCTGCACATGCACATGGCACCTCTCAGACTCCACTGCAGCAGAAACGTTTTTTTCTTGTTTGGCGACAGTGTCTGCAAAATAACTACCCATCGTCATTCAGCCCCGTGAAGATCTGATCTAATCTGAGCAGTATGAAGGTAAACGTTATGATAATTAACTGACAATTTTGCATGGATGCACACGGGGGGTAACTGGCTGGAGCATTTGTTTTATTTTAACTTTTAAAGGGGAAATAAGTAGTTTATAGTGCCATCTAGAGGAGAGGCTGAAATTTACAACAAAGAACTGCTCCTCTGCTCACCCCCCTCCCTTCCCCGAGCGCTACGGTATCCGCAGCCGGTCAAATGTCGTCCTCGTCGTCTTTCTCCGTGTCAGCAGATGAGGTTTCGTGAGGCGAGGGAGAGGGCGGAGCTACCGCGGCCGTAGCAGACGAAGCGGAGAGAGTGGAGGCGGGACTTCCTGCTACAAGTAAAGAGACGCTTGTTTTGTTCTCTCGCGTTTGTCCTTACAGGCTCCGGTAGAAACGTGGCGTCTCGCTGCTAACAGTGGCTATGCAACCGCGGTCCGCGGTCATGTTGTTTTACATGACTTTTTGAAACACTACGAAAATGAAACAAAAACTATTATACAGCGACTAGACAATGCAGGAGCACATAATATGTATAAAAAAGTGGATTTTGGGTCATATAAACCCATAAATACTACATATTGTACCTTTAAAAGGTTTTCTTTTTTAATACGTGCTTATTAAGAGCAAACGCTTCAAATAAGAGATCTCGTGAGAGATCTATTTTCTTCTTTTCCTTCCAATCTACTCCCACCTGTTCATTTAAGCCAGTAGTAAAAATTTTATACGAGCCCTGCAACCGCACCGGTGTCATCTCAACGCATTTGGCTCTCATTATAAAAAAAAAAAAAAGAGAGAATTTACGAAACAAACACATCTCTTTGAATCTCGGCAACTCCGCAGCTTCATTGCCGAGAAATCGAGACACCGACGCACCTCAAATTATTTCCAAAACAGGATCGTAATGCAATGTTAATGCAATCTCTCACGGCTGCACGTTGCATACGATCAGCCCCATTTACATGCTGCCACGGCCGGTTATGAAAATAGACTTATAATAGTGATCCCTGACGTCGGTGCCCACCGAGACAGAGTGGGGGGGGGGGGGGGGGAATCACATTCATTCATTTACCAGGCTTCCAATTAGTCCCGAGAACCGCATCATCATCATCAATTCGTATACTAATTGTCTCGCGCGGCTCACGTAGTATATACCACCATCTGTGCCGATCCTCCGACTCCTAAGCAGGTTGTTATTTTTGGGGTTACTGGAGAAAAGTGGTTCTGGTTTGTGAGACACGAGCAGCTGTACATATATATTTGCTCCGTGTGAACGAAGAGGTTACGGCGGTAGAAACGATTAATCCCTCAGGCCAATTATTCATAACTAAGTGGCCCCTAAATATAATTACTCGTTTATGTAATATATTTAATTTCCTCATATGCTAAATGGTTCGCGTTTACACAGCTTATAGTTTTAAAGGGACTCGATGACCACGTAAAAAACTGCTTCACTGGACAGTTTTCATCGCGCATTCTATCACTGGACCTGGAATTGAACCCACAACCTTCAAGCTGAAATCCACATTATACATTATCAGCCAGCAGCTGCCCTGATTGGCCATAGAAAAACCCACATTGGTAAACTATTTAATTTAACTTGACAGTATATACACAGGCATTTCATTATAATTGGCAGGCTAGCTGGCCTTTCTGTGCCCTTTTCATTGTTTAGTGTCGTACATTGTCCTTGTGAATAAGTAATTAAAGTAATACGTTGAGATGTTGTCAGCACGGCTACGACCGCGACATTTATTCAGCGTTAACTATCAGGAAAATGCATAAATATAATACAATTAAAGACGGACGAGACACAAGTTCATCTTTCGTTCTCCGAGGGTTGTTGAAAGAATTTCTGGGAAACACACCACACACAGTCACAAACAAGAAAAATACCAAAAGCTGGCACTTCTATTCATCTATTCCTTATAATAAAATGTGAAACAATATCCAACAGCGCAACATGTTGACATGAGATTGTTGGTTTATATGCTGTACTCTCTATGACATGCAGTGTTCTCACTCATATTAAATCGCTAGATATTTTGCTCATGTCTTAAAGCGGAACTAGACCGGAAGTTCCTATAATCGCTGTTTTTTTTGGTGTGTATCTGCGTCATTACCTTGTTTACGAAGCCCTGAAGGTTCTAAACAAACAGTTCAGCCACTGCTGAGAACGTTGTGTTTTATTGTAATCTCGGGGCTCAACGAGATCCCTGAAAAAACCCGGTCCGGTTACGTAAACATCGGTTCTCTAGAACAGCAGATCGTCCTGCTCCGGGCACTAGTCCGGGCACATCCGGTTGCGTACATTGAACCGCAGAAGAAGAATAACGTCCGTTGTGGAGGTGTTTCACGAGCGACAGTGTCTTCTGACTCTGGTTTCTGACTCTGGGAGTCGTGACGAAGCTATTTTTAAACACTGTTAAAACAATGTTTTGATAATGAGGAGCAGTGCATCCGCCGTTCCAGAGGGGGGCGCTGCGCTTCTGAGAACGGATGTGCTGGATAGTACTGGCCAATCACAAGACTCTGTCTTCTGGGGGTGAAAGTTCACTCTGAAACATCGCGGCTGAAAAACACTGTCAGAAAAGAGGATTTCTATCGGCTAGTTTACAGCAACTAGGAGGTTTTTGACCATAAAAACAAGTTAATATATGTAAGTAGACCTCCATAACTAACATATATGTGCAACAGGACCACTCTATGTGAGCTTTAAAGGAATAAATGTAATATTCTCGGTACAAATGGATACACAGTACTACATTGGATTGCAAGCAACGAAATGTGGGGGGGCCAGGAAAAAAATGGACCTGGGGGCCCTGCATCAAACCAGAATCCACTGGATTGGACACCAGATTTGTTTCAATGTAACATTTTGATACAATTCAGAAACCATAAATATCATGTAAATGTTCACTAAAGGCCCTGGTATAATGGTATGCAAGTAGAAAAAAACATTTTGACAACAAGAAGAAGTAGTCGCCAAGGATAAGTGAGGATATCTGAGCTTTCTTTCTCTTTTTTTTCTGAAATGAATCTATAATCAAATGAGGATTGGACTTTGACAGCGTGTCGTATCAGAGCATAATTTGAGGTCCGATTTTAAAAGAGGCAGCGTTTTTCCTGCAGCTCCGTCTGTAAATAAAGTGTTTCTTGAACAGTTACACTGTGGCTCGGGCCCACGTGTCACAGAGACGTCTAGTCAACCGAGTTTCAGATAAAACATTTCAACCCAGGCATCGAGTCAGATCACGCACCCCCCCCCCGTCCAATCCCTTGCCAGGCTACAAAGTAAAATGATTCAATACGTCCAATAAGCTTTTCTCTTTCTTTTCATTTCTTTTTTCATTCGAAGCTAGTTGTGTACGGCCATCCCGGGTCAGTCAACCCCAATTTCGAGTGGCTCTCTTTCAATCTATACACCACAGATTTCCTCCACGGTTTGTCCTTTTCAAAAAAGTGGCAAACCTCAGCGCCGCCGCCACACTTTCACTAAAACACAAAAGGAGAATAAAATCCTGCACCTACGATAGCGGTTCATCGTGTCAAAAAGAGGATCGTTTACAATAACGCGGCCGCCCGTTTGTTAGATCGAGATCGTTGTTTCAAGATATTGCCTTTCGTGTCACCGCGCGGGATGAATCGACTCTCTCGCAGGATGCTCCCCGTAAGCCCCGATTCAATTATCGCTTCATTCACATCGGGGGTTGCATGGGGCGCGACGCACGTAGGGAATCCGTCGCGTTCCTTGTTCGCGAGTTCGAACGGTGAACGTTACCGAGAAGAGACGGACAATGAAATCGGACGTTTAATAATGCCATCCCTCCACTGTGGCTCCACTTAGACCAATAAGCACAAACGTCTGAAGGATAATGGTCACATTAGGGCTTCATTCATTCACTGTTTCCTATTCATGTGAAATAAAGTGAATATTAGTGTGCATTACATCTCGCTTGAATGGAATCTTTTCCTTATGTAGCAAACAAAAAAGCTTATAGGGGAAAAAAAAAAGGGGTAACGCTTTCTTTTACAGTCCCCTAATTACCAGGTATTTACCTGGTAAATTCATGGTAACACCAAAGTGTTACTAGGTAATTACCAATGGTAATAAGAAAGTAAATACAGTGAAACTGTTGCCAAAATACTGGGCATTTACCTGGTAACTATATAGTTAATTATAGCGTGTTATTACTGCTGTTAATAAGAAGGTATGTACAGCTAAACTATGGCAAAACTATGGTAAATGTAAGTGTATTATTGGGTTATAAACTGGTAATAAGCAGGTACCTACAGTCCCCTAATTACTAGCTATTTACCCAAGGGGTAATCTAACAAACCTAACCCTAAAAATGTGTGTAATTACATGGAAACAAGCTTGGCTTTCTTTTACAGTACAGTTTTACTTTACTTACCGAGTACATTACCGTGCATTACCCAGTATTTTGGCAACGGTTTCACTGTATTTACTTATCTTATTACCCTTGGTAATTACCTAGCAACACTTTAGTGTTACCATGAATTTACCAGCTAAATACCAGGTAATTAGGGGACTGTAAAAGAAAGCGTTACCAAAAAGGGATTATCTTCCATTCAGAATCGCAGGGATTAGTCCACTCGTATGAATGGCAAATACCGACCTTGCCGTATCGCTGTATGAGTTCCAGGATGTTCGGCTTCACAAATAATACGTTTCTGGTGTCCAACGCAACAATGGAAATGCAATGTAGCATGTGGCAAGGGTGAGCTCGCTTATATATTGATTTCTATCTCCTGCTCGGGCGAAAAAAGAAAAAAAACGTGGGCTGAAGACATTTGCGGTTGCCTGTGATGTTCATCACTGTTCAAAGACAATTATGGAGTGAGAATTTAAGGGTAGCAGAGGGTAATCCTTTTACCAGGCTCCCTTAGGGCTTTCCAGTGGGTTGCTTAATTCGGGATATTGACTTCAACTACTCTCGTCTGGCCCCAAAATTACCTATCGATTTACCCTTTTGACAGTTGTTAGTAGGAAAACTTAATCACCGCGACCTACGTTGTCATATAAAGTACATCGTAGTTCCACGCTAGCAACTGGTTCTGTGTCAGTGCTGTAAGGATTTGGGGGGGGGGGGGGGGGGGGGCGGTCGCAAACACACGGGAAATCAATACATGTGGTGAAACATCTCAGTTGTGCTCACAGATGCTAAGGCTGCATGGAAATATACTGTAAATGACCTTTAATATCCCCACGCTATTGCAACATATTAATGAACGGTGTAAGTGTCTTGGGACCATTTTTTATCCCACTAATTGATTGATGATAGCGTAATTGTGGCTCCACGTCAGTGAAAAGCTGAGGCATTATTATATACTGAAGTCAAAAAGTCACATTTGATATTAGTGTTGCAGCAACGCAGTGCAGAGTGAGCGAGAGATTAGAAAAAGAATGACTGACCTGCGATTCTAAATCCCTGCCAGCTGCTGCTGAGCTGACCAGTGGGGCATATCAATGAGGAGAATTCAGGTCTTGGGTTTAAATCATATGTTCCAAGTCCATATAAGAAATTCTCGATATAGCAAACAATTGGATTTAGGTCAAACAATCAGTGCTGATTCAAACGTGAATTCTTTTATTAAAGCGGACCTAGACCGGAAGTTCCAATTAACGCTGTTTTTTTTAGCGTGCATCTGCGTCATTACCTCGTTTACGAAGCCCTGAAGGTTCTAAACAAACAGTTCAGCCACTGCTGAGAACGCTGTGTTTTATTGTAAATCTCGGGCTCAGCGAGATCACTGAAAAAACCCGGTCCGGTTACGTATAACCGGTTCTCCGGAACAACAACGATTGTCCTGCTCCGGGCACTAGTCCGGGCACATCCGGTTGCGTACATTGAACCGCAGAAGAAGAATAACGTCCGTTGTGGAGGTGTTTCACGAGCGACAGTGTCTTCTGACTCTGGGTCTGACTCCGGGTCAAAGGTCGTCAAATGGACTGCGGCGGGGAGTCGTGAAGAAGCTATTTTTAAACACTGTTAAAACAATGTTTTGATAATGAGTAGCAGTGCATCCACCGTTCCAGAGGGGGGAGCTGCGCTTCTGAGAGCGGGTGTGCTGAATATGTCACTTCCGGGTACTGGCCAATCACAAGACTCTGTCTTCTGGGTGTGAGATTTCAGTCTGAAACAGCGTGACTGAGGACAGCGTCAGTAAGGAGAGATTTCTATCGGCTCGTTTACAGTAACTAGGAGGTTTTTGACCATAAAAACAAGTTAATGTATGTAAGTAGACCTCCATAACTAACATATATGTGCAACAGGACCACTCTATGTGAGCTTTAATAACCAACGTACAACTCTCTAATGTCAATATAATTGTTGCATTTCCAGACTGTCCAATGTGGTGAGAAGGGCAATAATTGAGGAAAATAATGCCACCATGTGGGCGATTACACCCCAGTAATACTCTGAATGGACAATATGATATATTGTCCACTGACCGGACAGTAAGCAATTAAAAATGTATTATCTAAAATAATAATGCATATCTGGGCTGGGAATTAGAAATTACCAGACCAAGTAAACTTACTTCTTTCTTAATTTCCAGAACATAATTTGATACATTCATCAAATTTCAATTATTCTTATTATTTTTTGGATATGCACATAACCCTTGATTTCTGCCCCATTGACCCATCTGTGGGTCTGGACCCAAGGTTTGGGAAACACCGACATATATCATTGAATATTTGATGGTGTATATCATGTAAAATATAATATGATATGATTCATCAATTAATTGATTATCGATTGATTTACTCAATTGTCAACTATTTTGATTTTCGATTGATTGGTTTGAGTGTTTTTTTAGTGATTAAAACAAACGTTCTGAAATTCTTAAATTCCTCTTCTTTAATGCAAATATGTTCTGGTTTCTTTGCTTCATATAGCAAATCGATAATTGAAAATCAATGTTACTGAAGAGAAGACGTTTGAGGACATCATTATTTCCAAATTTCATGAACACACCGATCAACATTTTGTCCCATTTTCTGATCATTTAAGTACCCATTTAATCAAGAAAAGAGTCAACATTATAATCGATTAGGAGCATAACGTAATAATTACTATGACGCTCCACCCTGAGAACCTACAACATTTACTGGCTTGATAAAAAAAAAAAGAAAAAAAGGCCTCATATCACAAAGAAATTAAACTGACTGTTTAATATTGGATTTTCTATAAAACAGCAATAAAAACCTGCAGTAAAACACAGACATGTATTTTACAGACAGGGGAGATAATAGGGGCAATTTCCACTGGCATGAAAATATGTCTGGGACCTGCCTAAAATTGGTAACATCAGCCTTGTCTGTTTTGCATAAATGGGGCAATTTATTTGTATAATGAGACATAGATGCAGTGCCAAAGCATTTTTAAGCAGTGCCTAAAATGGGGGGAAAAAAAAAAGACTGACTTACGTACTGCTCTGGATACTTTTTGTTTCTCAGTGTTTCCCAAACTTTTCATATTGGGACCTACTTTAAAAAAAAAAAAAAAAATGACAAACCACGACCCAATTCACAATATACATTGTGACATGAGCAACGGTTTGTGCAGAATGTTTCTTGAATAGGCAAAGCTAACGAAGTGTCTTAGATGAACACATTAAAGCGGAACTAGACCGGAAGTTCCTATTATCGCTGCTTTTTTTAGTGTGTATCTGCGTCATTACCTTGTTTATGAAGCCCTGACGGTTCGAAACAAACAGTTCAGCCACTGCAGAGAACGTTGTGTTTTATTGTAATCTCGGGGCTCAACGAGATCACTGAAAATCCCGTAATAGTTACGTAAGCAGCGGTTCTCCTGAACAACCGATCGTCCTGCTCCGGGCACTAGTCCGGGCACATCCGGTTACGTACATTGAACCGCAGAAGAAGAATAACGTCCGCTGTGGAGGTGTTTCACGAGCAACAGTGTCTTCTGACTCTGGGTCTGACTCCGGTTTAAAGTCATAAAAGGGACTGCGGCGGGGAGTCGTGAAGAAGCTATTTTTAAACACTGTTAAAACAATGTTTTGATAATGAGGAGCAGTGCATCCGCCGTTCCAGAGGGGGGCGCTGCGCTTCTGAGAACGGATGTGCTGGATAGTACTGGCCAATCACAAGACTCCGTCTTCTGGGGGTGAAAGTTCACTCTGAAATCTCGCAGCAGAAAAACACTGTCAGAAAAGAGGATTTCTATCGGCTAGTTTACAGCAACTAGGAGGTTTTTGATCATAAAAACAAGTTAATGTATGCAAGTAAACCTACATAACTAACATATATGTGCAACAGGACCACTCTATGTGACCTTTAATGAGAACAAATGCATGTTAAAGGTTCAGTGTGTAACATTAAGGACCATTTATTGGCAGAATTTGAAGATACTCCCCAGGCTGTGTTAACATGTTTTTGCTGCCACAGGGGAAATAAATTCAGTAAACGAGGGAGAACGACTTTTTTCCCCACATCTCCCAATGTCTGTACTGAAGAAAAAAAGAAATAAGCCAGAGAGAGAAAAAAAAAAAAAAACCTGTCACATGTCCAAGAATCACATCTGTCACAAATGAAAGACTGGAGTCTGAAAAATGTTACCTGTCGGAGAAAATAATTATGCCAGAGAAACAGTGGCCCCTGGGAAAATGAGCTGTCTGTAGCCACCAAGCTGGAGACAACTTTTGGTGCCAAACAGATGGTTGTCAGAGGGTTGTCACAAGAGGCTGAATAAGTTCAAATCTATTCACTTAAAATCTAATTTTTACCAGTGTTACTTTGTACGGCGCGTAATGCAATCGCACTTCATATACAGTGATACACTTCACTTCATTCACATACTGGCCAATTCATTAGTGGGTAATTTTCTGTTTTCCTCTCGCACCTAATGTTTGATTTAAGGCTGAGAGACACGAGCAAAAAAGGGAAACCAGGATCAACATTTAGATCATTAAAGTTGGAGGATGATTGTTAAGTTGAAGTCAGAATTGTGTGTGCAAAGACATCAGTATATGCTCACAGGCCACTTTATTTTTTTTATAGACTCATTCTACCCCGGTGTAACACAGAACGCCAGAGGAAGTCTTTTCTTCCTGTGGCCATCAGGCTGTTTAATTTAGCTACTTCTGGCCGCATTAGGAACAGTGGAGACACTGTGTCCTGATCCAAATGTCACTTTACCATATCACTTCATCACTTTACTTTGTTTGCACTATGCTGATAACATTAGTCACCTTATCACTGTTTATCACTTTCAACATTTGCTCACCATATTTTAGTTGTACTTATTTTATTTCCGTGCGTACTGCTGTATATTATATATACCTACGTTGACTGTGATTCTTTTTTGATTCTTTTTGTGGCATTGTTGCATTTAAGTTACTGTTGTAAGTTACTGTTTTTCCTTCTGTTTGGCACTTTGTTGCATTTGTCTTACTTGTTTTTATTTTTATTTTTATTTTTATTTTTATTTTATTTTATTTTATTTTATTTTATGTATCTTTTAACTCTTGTACATCTACACTTTTACCTCCCAATTGTTGCACAATAATTTCCCTCGGGATAAATAAAGCATCTTGAATCTTGAATCTTGAATCTTGAATTAGGTACAGACAGAGTGTCAGGAGTGTGATTTCCTGCTGCTGCTTCACAGAAACGGTCTTTTGCCTACCTTACGGTTGCCGATTTCAACAAAGTCCGACCACTCTGCTCGACGTATGCCGCCAAAAATGCATTTCTGCGCTAGAGAACTGTTGGTAATTGGACATTTTTTGGAGAATTTCTTAGAAACTCTAGAGATGGTTGTGTGTGCTAATCCCTAAAGTAGATCAGTAGTTCCTTAAATACTCAGACCTGCCTGTCTGGTACCAACAACCGTGCCACATTCAAAGTCACTTAAAGGGACACTGCGTAGTATTTATGGGTTTCTATGACGCCAAAATCCACACTTATATACGTGTTATGTGCTCCTGCATTGTCAAAGTCGCTTCATTTCATTTTCGTAGTGTTTCAAAAAGTCATGTAAAATAACACGGTCGCGGGCCGCGGTTGCATTTGCCACTGTTAGCAGCGAGACGCCGTGTTTCTACCGGAGCCTGTAAGGACAAACGCGAGAGAACAAATCGAGCGTCGCTTTACTTGTAGCTGGAAGTCCCGAGCGGATCTTTTTACGCGTTTAGAACGGAGGACCACGCAGCGGATTTTACAGCGGATAAAGGAACACCAGTACCCGACCGCGCCACGGAGAAAGACGACGAGGGCGACATTTGACCGCCTGAGGATACCGTAGCGCTCGGGGAAGGGAGGGGGTGAGCAGAGGAGCAGTTCGTTGTTGTAAATTTCAGGAGCCTCTCCTCTAGATGTCACTATAAACTACTTACTTCACCTTTAAATCACTTGTCCCTCCCATTCTTATGCTAACGTTGAACTTGTTGACCACGTCTAGAGGCCTAAATGTTGTACACGCGTTGTACCTGATAAAGTGGCTGTGAATGTATATTTAATTGTTGTGTTAATGGTATTCAAGAAACAAACAATAAACAATAATCAACAGATTAAACAATTCTGAAAAGAATCGTTAGTTGCAGCTCTAATCATTATTGGTTAACGCTTTCTTTTACAGTCCCCTAATTACCTGGTATTTAGCTGGTAAATTCATGGTAACACTAAAGTGTTGCTAGGTAATTACCAAGGGTAATAAGATAAGTAAATACAGTGAAACCGTTGCCAAAATACTGGGTAATGCACGGTAATGTACTCGGTAAGTAAAGTAAAACTGTACTGTAAAAGAAAGCCAAGCTTGTTTCCATGTAATTACACACATTTTTAGGGTTAGGTTTGTTAGATTACCCCTTGGGTAAATAGCTAGTAATTAGGGGACTGTAGGTACCTGCTTATTACCAGTTTATAAC